>NC_133660.1:90107001-90445722 GCF_037893015.1 Macrotis lagotis
CAAGAGTGAGATTGGGGTACAAAAAATGATTAGGGCTTCTCATTCAAAAACCTTGGAATTAGGAGCAGAAGTCAATGTGGAAACTGCTAACAGCCTTGGGAATCTGCTTTAGAAGGGTAGAGGTCAATAGAGCAAAACTATGACTAGAAATTTTTCATAAGTAATATGCTGCTTTTTATTAATATTATAAATCTCCTATTTCCTCACTCCCTAGGTAGTTTAAATTATGTTTACTGATCACGGTTGGAAATCTAGTCCCTTTTGAATTTACACTGGGACTTTAATAATGTAATCAGAAAATTTTCTGAGATTGCCTGGGTTTCAGGCAAGCCATTTCTATTTTTTCCCCAGAGGCTATTTCTATGAGGCACAGGATTTTTATAATCAAACTCATTATAATTATATTTGTGGACAATTGCAACTTTTGTAAACTTGATTTTTGGTGGCATTACAAAATTGAAAAAAAAATTAATGAAAGAACTCCAATTGATTGTCTGTCTTAGAACTTATATTTCTTTGGTTTTTTTTTAAGATAAACAGCTTATTTCCAAAGACAAAAATAAAAACCTGAATGGAAATGGTTATAGAGTAATTTGTTTTTTGACTATGACAATTATATAAATAACATTTTTCTGTAAATAATACTTAGCAGGAAAATAGGAACATTACTAATATATCTGACAAATGCTCAAGTTTTCCAGTTTCTCTTAACTCATGACACTTGTTAGTGCCTTTTTTAGCTTATTCTTTCATAACCTGGTCAACTATCAAAAATATGTGAGTGGTAAAATCCTCTTCTTCCCCTTACTGTCTCTTGGATTGTGAACACTCTAGACAAGTTGCTCATTCTTTCTGTGTTAATTCTCCTCATCTCTTTCTCATTGCTTCATGGACCAGGACTTTTTTTTAATTGAATCAAGAAGGAAAAGATCTAAAGAGAATCTGAGAAGGAAGAGGGTACTCCCAGTTTCCTACCAAGAGAGAGAAATGAAGAAACACATTAGGAGGAAGGCAAGGGCATGAGGAAAGACAGAGATAAATAATATAGACATATAGAGATAAGATACTGACCTAGGGGGAAAAATCCTGTGTATTGATATACCTCTACAGAGACTATTGTATTTCCAAAACTAATGTCATGCAAAGACACAGAATCATTGAATAGAGAGAAGTGATTTGGAACCTCAACAAATAGAAAAGAGAAAATATCCTCTCTCACTCAGATTTAGAAAGGAGGTCATAGGTTTCACATTTTATATTGGGGAAGAATAAAATCATCACGAAGCCAGTACATTTAATTGACACCTAGACCCTTCCCTTTACTAGTACTATAAGTGATGTAGACTATATTATCTAAGTTCTGAGGGAAGGTGGGACCCATCAGAGGATAAGGTTATTTGTTAATCTTCAGAAAGAAATTATCCTTATCATCTAAAATTAATTGAATTTATTAAAAATAGTCCTCTTAATTGAATTTATTAAAAATTGTCCAATATCCACTCTTGTTCATTCTTAATGCTTGCTGATTCTTGACATTTCTGTTTTTATTTATTTATTTTTTTTAGGTTTTTGCAAGGTTGCCCAAAGTCACACAGCTAGGTAATTAGTAAGTATCTGAGGTCAAATTTGAACTCAGGACCTCTTTACTCCAGGACTGGTGCTGTATTCACTGCACCACTTAGCTGTCCCATTGACACTGTTTTTCCCAAGACTTTGACAAGAGAGAGATGGTGACATAACATACACATGAATTGGATTTGAGTAAGGAGGTGTTGTGCTAAATCATTGGCCTCACTTTCTCCTTTGGAGTCATCTGGATCCAGTGGCCAGATATGAGTCAGGATGACTGGAGATAGCCTACATCATTACAAAAAAAGCTAATGATCACAGAAAAAGAATAGTTAAATTCTTATCTCTGATAGTGACTCTGCATCTGCCACTCTGTCTAATTTTTTCAACTCCAAGGAAAAAAGACACCCCTTTCAAATTAAACTCATCACCCCTAATCTCATTGCCATTCTCTTAATTTAAATCTAGACTTTCACTAGCCCCTTAATCTCCTCTTCCCTCTGACTGGAAACTGGGGGGTGGAGTATCAAATCCTCTTAAAGCTTTCTTCCATTATGGAGGGCAGAAAAATGAAGTTTGGGAACAATCACTCCATTCTGTATCCATTGCCCTGCCTGGTCTTTTCAATTTCATGGAACAAGATGTACCTCCTGAGGTACCCCTCCTTTTGTGTGATGTCTCCCACTAATTAGGTTGTAGGCCCTTTGAGAGCAATTTCTTTTTATTAATTCTATCCTCAGCACTTAGAACATTATATCACACATGTTGTTGCAGCTCAGTCATTCAGTTCATGACTACTTGGTGACCATATAGTTCATGGAATTTTCATCACAAAGAAACTAGAGTAGTTTGGCATTTCCTTCTCCAGTAGATTAAGTCAAATACAGATTAAATGACATGCCCAGCATTAAAAAGTAAGTGTCTGAGTGTGGATTTGAACTCATTTCTTCCCCAACTCAATGTCCAGGATTCTGTGGTCTGAGTCATCTAGCTCCCCACCTGTCACAGAGTTAATATTTCACAAATGTTTATAGGCTTGTATTGATATTCCAGGAAATTCTAGATACATTCTAAGACCCTGCCCTCCCTAAGGAAAATCTTGTGTAGGACATGATCCACTCAATTATTCAAATAATGAGTATTTAAGGGATTGCTATACTAGTAGTCAAAGGGATATAAAGACAGTGAAAAAAACTCCCACCTCAGGAGGGTTTCATTTTAACAGGGGAGACAATATTTAAATAAATATGTTCAAAAAAGATATATTATATATATATATATATATATTATAACTGGAAATCATAAAATATATGGAATCATAATGACTAAGGAATTAATAGGGTATAGAGGTAAAATTGACACAAAATTTGAAAAAATAAAATTTTAAAAGTGCCAGATAGATAGACATTTTAGATATTTATGAAGTTGAACGAAAGGGACAATAATGTCAGAGCAAAGTCTTTTTTTTAAATACAAATGAGACAACATACATATTGAATATTTTACAATTATTTACAATGCTTTAAAAGTATTAAAAAGTCTAAAACTTAGTTGCGTGTTGTTCTTATCTATAGTCATAACTTTTATAAATGAGACAAAAAGAACAATTTAGTCAAATAACTTGAAAAACTGTTGGATAGGATTTAATGAATTAAGTTATTCCTAAGAAGAACAGGTATATATTGTTATGCTTTATTTTTAAAAAATCATTCTTAAGGAATTTATGATTAATATCTTATAAACTTTAAAAAGTCAATTTAAATCTTTATGATATCCTTTGGAAAGGCAAAGTATTTTATAGCACACAAATTATAAAAACCAAAGGTCATTACTATTTAAAAAAGAACTGTACATAAGTCAGCTCCTAGAAAAGGGATTATGTAGGGAAAAATGAAAATAGGAAAGAAATAATCAAAAACACTGCTAGAATAATTTGAAACAATTTAGCCCACTTAACAAAGAAAATTTCTTCTTTCTTTTCTGTGGCCTTCAGATTTCAGTTAAATTTAAATTCATTTTATTTTATTCTCAAAGAAGATAGAATTGAACAACATACTACCTGTTGACTTCTACCAACTTCCAAGATTCAAATGATATTTCTAAAGCTCCTAAAAATGAAAAATCCTAAAGCAATTACAATAGACAAATCACCTTACTAAAATCATATCAAACTGTTCTTGTCAAAGCTCTTTTCTGTTTCCCCATATGGATGCCTCATCTTTCTTCAGTGACCTAGCTCATTTACCTCTCTATATATAACCTCTGTATGTTCAATGTAAATTAATGATTAGGATAGAAGTCGGGATTTTGCAAATCTAAATCATAGACTGGGATTTTCATAATGAATTCAACTAAATTCACACATTTCCTAATGAATTCAATACACTGATAGAGAAAAATTTAAATGAGTGTGACTGGAGCACTCAGATGCTTTTACTTAGTATGATCTTTTACAGTCATCATGAATAATAAGACTTTGTCCAGAAGGATTAAAAATGAAAATTCCTTTGAGAAATATCATAAAGCTATGAGTTATTATAGCTGGAATTCATAGATCACTTCATAGTTGACAAGGTATTTTTCTCATAACCACTTAGTGAAGTGAATTAGTACTAAGTTTTACAGATCATTTGCATAAAAACAGAAATAGAAGAGACCATAGAAATGATGTTCTCTCTTGTACAAATGATAAAATTGAGGTTAACTTTGTCCCATCACAAAGCTAATAAGTGACACAGTTAGTTGGTTTAATTTTGACCCCCCAGGTCTTTTGACTCCTGTCTCCTGCAGTGTACCTAACATAACTCTCCCTGGCTTGTCTTACTTAGGACAGAGCACTGAACTTACAACCAGGTCAACTGTAATCCAGGAGCTATTTAAACTCTGTCTGTCTCAATTTCTTCATCTATAAAATGGGAATAAAAATAGATCCTATCTAATAGGGTTGCCATAAGTTCAAATATGATTGTGTATCTATTAATTTTTGCAAATTTTAAAGTAAATAAAAATGCCTATCATCTTTTTTTCCAGGAAAATTAATAAAGAAAAGAATCTTTGTTGGCTTTAAAAAAGTAGATGTAGTAGATTACTGGTGGAGAGAAAGAGTATTATGCCATATTTTTTTTTAGCTATTTGTTCTTAGGACTCTTCTTTAGATGCTTGTGCTTCCTCCAGAATTATAAGTCAATACCATTGATAAACAGAACCTTCTTTCATTGCCTAGCCTTATGGTTTCCTCCCAGTTATGTAAATATGTTCAATCATTTCAATGATTGATTGCTACTTGTGCCATATGCAATTAATTCATAACATATGTGAAGACTTTTTTTTTGCTCCATTAACTACCTAGGTTCTGACTTCCAAATTCACTATTATTCACTACTGACTTTCCCTGCTTTGTTCTAAATTTTTGATCCTTGGAGATTCTTCTAACAAGCCAAAAAGCAAACTCATTGTGGAGGGTCTCAGAGGGGATATTCACAGTGTTTGTTGATTATCTACTCTTTAGACTGTGTTGATGGTGATAATGGTAAAACTTAAAAGTGCGTGAGAATTTATTTTTCAATCCTGGAGAGTCCTGCACATTGACCAGCACATCCTTATTTTGCTCTGTAAATATCCCTTGATCCATACAGGAGTATAATAATAAGAGAATTAAGGGCCTTAGGACAGTAAGTGGTTAATTGTGGGAATTGAGTGAAGCATACTGACTCCATATTTTGACTTCGTTCTAAAGCTAGGTCAGTTCTATTTCCATTCAATTATGGGTCAAGTCTAACTTGTCTCCTGTGAGAAAACTTTATTCAATTGTACCCATTTGAAAAAAAAAAACTTTATTGTATAGTTTGAACCTATTCCTCTGTGACTGGGAAGCTGCACCACTACTACTTGCTATTTAGAGACCCTTAACTAAGAATCTAGATTATGAACACTAGAAACTCAGCCAGATCCACAGATTGATGCTGAGTTTTCTCATTACTCTACATCTCAAGCTCCACATATGTCTTATCTAAAAGCTGGCCCTTTACTGATCAATAAACCGTGTTTCCATGTTCTATTGATTGTTTACATACACTTGGGGGAGAGAAGGGCACCTCTTTTTTCTAAGGTCAGGGAATTTTACTGGTTCCTTCTCCCCTTCCCAACTTGTAAAGTCCCTATCTTTCATTCAATTAGAAATCTAATATTGAATTGTTTCCTTTTAATTAATTGACCTTGTTTACTTTAGTGTTTCAATGTAAAAATGTTTGTCTCCTTGCTAGCCTTAGTCCAGGTCTAAGCTAAAAAGGCCTGTTTCATTTTGTTAGGAAATTGCCATTCATAGCTTAAATCAATATACCTGCAAGAGACTTTGTGTTCCTTATCTCATTTCATCTTTCACCTCCAACAGCTGAAGTCTCAGGGAATAAAAATACCACATTGCAGCCTGGGTGTCTATGGGGTAATAATGATGATCATGATCATGAGCATGATCATTGTTATGATGATGATAATAATTGACATTTATATTGCTTTAGGCTTTGGGAAGTGTTTTATATCCTTTATCTCACAACATTTCTGCTTTCATGTTGCCATCTGAACAAACCACAGGGGTACAAGCTAACCATTTGGTTGCTAATGAATCACAACTACCCAGTGCTTTTAAAGTGTTTGGTCATGGCATAGCTTTCTTGGAGTTTCTGGGCATTTGCAAGTAGTCAAGGATCTCTATACTTTGCCAGTTCTCTATGTAAACCATGTTATCATTAACAAATAGGAAGAATTTTATTTTCTTTGCCTGTGTTTACATTTTAATTTCTTTGTCTTGCCTAATAGTAACATTGGCATATCTAGAACTATATCAAATGATGATCAGTCTGAAGGGGTAAGCATCACTTTAATTTCAATTATCTCTGCTATCTGATTTCCTTAAATCAGAAAAGGACTTCTAAGTCAAGATTTCTGAATTTAAACAACTTCTAACTTAGGAATCCATTACATAAACATACTTATTAATACTTCATGCTTGGTTTATGACAGATATAAGCCATAGAAACTAAAAAAATAAGAATAAAATTAAATTTTATCCATTTTCTTTCTTATTGCAAGCATGTTTCATTGGGATAAGTATTATTTCAAATGATGAACTTTTTACTTGTCCCAAACATTGTTAAAATATGAATTAAAATTTAACATTTCTATGGAGGTTTTTTTTAAACTAATGAGTAATTTAGTGATCAACTTTATTTAAAATAGTGTCCATGTACCATCTCTCCTAAAGACACAGAAGCCCAATCAATTACCAAGTCCCTATTATTTCTAAAATAGTTTTACTTATAAAATGAGGTTGGACTGGAACTCTACTATACCTTTATTATCACTATCTGCTTTCAAATAATAAATTTTGTAGTAAGATAAAAATAAAAATAATGATAACACTGGATTTGTAAACTGGAGACCAGGGTTCAATTTCTATTTTTTGATATGTACAATTTCTGTGACCTCAGAAAGGTACTTTAACTTTATTGATCTTTATAGTTTGTGTTCAAGTAAAATAAAGAGGTTGAACTGGATAATGCTAACTCTTCCATTACTCACTCCTAATGATCTCATTATCTCTCAGTTGTATTTTCTAATGACCTATTTTTTCCTCCAATTTCTCCTCTCTCCAGGCAAGCCTTAAGATACCTTTCAAACTAATACTTTTATTATATGCATCGTTGTCACTTCCTCACTAAAAATCTTTCAGTGGCTCCCCATTTTCAATAGGATAAAATATGAAATACTGAGATTGGAATATCTATCTCTAATCTACCTTTTTGAAAGAAAATTCCCAGTATTGCCCTTCATGTACTCTAAATTTTAGCCAACTGGACTACAAACCTTATGCTGATCTCATCTTGTACATTGCCACTCTCCATGTCTGAAATGTCATTTCTTCCATACATCTTCTTCAAGAAGTTTCCTCTGATAGCTCAATAATATATGATCTTTTCCTCAAAGTTCTTGTAGTACTTTGTCTTGGCCTTTCCTGCTCTGCAACCATCTACTTCATATCAAGTTTATTTGTATAAGTCATATCCCTTTATTTGAGTGATAGTTACTTGAGAATAGGGACAGGGAATATTTTTCATCTTTTTATCCTCAGTCCCTACAAAGTATTATAGTTTTAGATGTTTGATAAAAGCTATTGAATTGAACTATAATACTGGAGTAAATTAAATCTATATGAACATAATTTACAAAAGTTTTACAATATTTCTTAGACAGACTTAAAGATCCCTGAATGCAACTAAAACAATACACCTAAGGAAATAGAGTAAGTCAAGGCTAAAAGCATTTATTAGGCTGAGGGAAATTAGATGGTACAATGGATAGAGTGCCAGGCCTGAATCTGACCTTCAAACCTGACCTTCGACACATTAATGTGACTCTAAGCAAATCTAAGCAAATCACTTAACCCTATTTGCCTTAGTTTCTTATCTGTAAAATGAGAGAAGTATCTTTTGCAAACAAAACCCAAAGTTGGGTCATTAAAGAGTAGGACAAGAAACAAAATTTTTGACAAGAGCAACTATGTGACCATTCTGTTAATCATGGGGTACATAAAAGCAAACTGAAAGTTTGTCTCTTGGGGAAGTTCTCCATCTTCAAGGCAGGGATGTACATTCTATTGAAGATTATGGGGAAAAAATAGTAGAACAAATGGGAGCTAAAAGCAAAAGGACAGTTAGGATGTGATGTAAAAGAACCAGAATTAAAGGCTGAAGGTCTAAGATCCTCATCAAAATGGAAGTACCAGGAGGAACCTAAGGGGGCTGGGAATGATGGAGGAATGTTCAGAGGTGAGGTGGCTCCAGGCCCCATAGGAAGTTATATATTGAGTCCCCATAATCCTTTATAGATAAATAAAACTGGGTCTAATTCCCTGTTTTAATTAGGCATCTATTGTAGCTAAAAGATGATGATAAAGAGAAGCCAGCTGGCTGCTCAGCTTGGACTATTCTATAATGGATCTTTGGAGACTGGTCCTCAGCTTTGTTGGCTCAGAAACTTGATTTCTACAATCTTCCAAGTGGTGATCACACTCTTGGAAGCTGAGTCAAATGAAACCAACACACAAGAATCTGGTTTAAAAATCAGAATGCAGCTTCATTATTTCACCATGGGAAATATATCTGACAAGATAACCAATACCACTCATTTTCACACAGCACTCCCAGTTGGTGGTCAGGGCCACTTAGGAGACCAAATTATGCATTTACAATGAGAAATATAAGTATCAAGACAGTTGGAATACTCATGTCAGTTAGTCAGCATATTATCTTCCCAGCAATAAAAGCCACTTCAAAAACTGAATTAGTCAAATAAAGGCACTGGTACTTAAAGCCAGCGTCAAGCATGCTAGATAATTTTAAGAGCTCTTATCTTCAAAACATGAAGATATCAAGGCAGCTTTCTCCATTATAGGTGATAGTATCATATAGTCTAAATTGTCTAAAATAATTCCAAAAAATATAATGTCCATTGATTTTCCCAAGAATCAAACAAGTTTATAGCTCAGAACTTAGAAGATTTGCTCTCTCAATCAACAAGGCAAAGGATCAAATTAGGAAATATTTGTAAAGTGTTTAGCAAAGTGTCTGGTACCTTGTAGGCACCTAATAAATTCTAGTTCCTTACTCTCTTTCCCCAAAGCAGACAAGAAAAATAAGAGGATAAGAGCACTCACCAAAACATGAAAGACCACATTCAACCTGCTCTCCCATTGGCAGTGCCTATTCCTTTGAATTCATTGAATAAACTATATAGTTCCCATTTTTTAATTCTTCAGCCAGTTTTCACCTTACTTTAAGTGAAACTTAACTCTCTCTCATGAATACACATACCTTGAAAGAATCATTATTTAAATAATTCTCCTAATGACCCTAACACAGAGGTCCAGAGCAAGTGTGGGCATATTCCAAGCTTCATAAAATCTATTACACTTCTGAAGACTTTACATTATGTTGTGAAAATGTACTGTCTGTGTGAAAAAGATTGACTCTTTTATGTGGGTGGAGATTTGATTCCCAAAATGAATATCTCAAATGGAACAAAAAAAAGAACTAAAAATTAAAAAAAAAAACATTTCTGTTGATTATATTTATCCAAAAGTAGAATGGGTTGACTTAAAAGGTCATAGTTTATTCATCAATAGGGCTCTTCTAGAAAAGAAGGTTCCTTAACTACTTTCTGGATTCTTGTTAGAATTCTTTTGACATTTTGGGGGTTTCCTTTGTACTCTATCTTAAAATTGGTATGTCTCTCCCATTGCTTAAAAAATAAAAATTAAAAAAGTTTTGTCTATACCAATGCTTTCACTTGCTCATATCCTGTTTTTTGAAATTCTTTTGAACAGACTTCTGTTCCTATAATCCATTGAAACAACTTCTTTAGGGGCACAGATGACCTCCAAAATTTCCAATCCAAGAGTTTTTTTCATTGCCCATCACCATTTCTAGTTTTGTCACTAATCATTATTGTTTCCTCATTCAATCAGTCAGGCCAAACAGTATCCTAGACACTGTGAATACAAAGATCAAAATTAATAGTCCCTCCTCTCAAGGAACTTATGCTTTATTGGGTGAAATGATGGATACATACATACATACATACACACATACATGCATAGATATAAAAGATAATTAATGAGGAAGGCACTAGTAACTCCAGAAATTAGAAAAGTTCTCATCTAGAAAGTGATACTTGAAAGAATTTTAAAGTAAATTGGGGATTCTTTGAGGGAGAGTATTCCAGGAATGTAGAATAGCTAGGACAGCACAGAGACCAAAGATGGAGCATACTATGGAAGGTACAGTACAAAAGACAATTTGGATCATTGAAACTAGGAAGAGAAATATTGTATAGTAAGGCTGGAAAGACATACTGTAGTCAGGTTGTAGAAGTCTTTAAAAGTCAAACAGGAAAGTTGGTCTTTTATCCCAGAAGTTAATAGGTAGCCATTAGATATTTTCACATCTCTTGGCTTTAGAGATAGTCTATTCAGATACTTCTCATCATTTTTAATATGGATGTTCCCTAAGGGTTTTTGCCCTCCTCTGTTCTCTCTGAAGTATGCTTTTTTCAGGTTGATCTTTCATACCATTCTTTTGTTTAACTCCAGAAATATTGGTGAAACAAACCAACTGGAACAATAAAGTGATAGAAATATCATTAACTAGCATGCTGGGTAGGATTTTTTGGAAACACAGAGTGAAGGCATATCACACCTTAGGGGATCAGATTAAAAACAAAAACAAAAACAAAAACAAAAAATTTCTTGCAGTGATATCCATATCCCTCTCCCTCCCTTTCCATCTTCTTCTATCTCTTCCTTTGTGTGTGTCTCTCTCTCTGTATTCCCCCTCCCTTCCCAGGAATCAAGAAGTAAACAGCATGCCAAAGACACCTGAGAGTTAGGCCATGATCCAGCCAAAGCAGACTGTTACATAAGGAGGAATAGGAAGCTTTAAATTTGTATCTGTTGATGAAGTGTTCAATGAATCACTTGAGGATGTGTTCAAACATTATATTCCACCATCCAAGGACTATGACCTTGAAAGACAGGGCTTAGAAGTAGCTAAGTAGCTTCTAATAGCTTCAGTAAAAAGTAAAGAGTTGTTAACAATAAGATAAACATAAACATAAACCAAAGCAAAATAAATAAAAAATTAAATTGTGAATTCAGTGATAGATAGGTGTGTCTAATGGGCATGGAGACGACTAACCCTTGAACAAGAAACCTTTCATGCTATTCTTGAAATCTATAACTTTACATTTATGATTTCTTACAGAAAAACTATAGTAAAGAGTGCATATTTAAAACTCCAGATAAAGCTAAGAGAAGTCAGGCCAATTCAACAGGGTAGGTAAAGACAGGTTTTCTTCAGATATTCAATCAAATGTAATAAACACGTAGTAGGACTATTAGTTCCATACATCTGCTGCATGACCCCAGACAAGTTAGGGGTAACTAGGATAGAGTAGATAGAGTGCTAGGCTTGACATCAGAAAGACTCAATCTTCCTGAGGAAAAATCTGGCCTCACACACTTACTAGCTGTGTGACCCTGGGCAAATCACTTAACCTAGGTTGCCTCAGTTTCCTCATCTGTAATATGAGCTGGAGAAGGAAATGACAAATCAATCACTTTAAAATATATGTCAAGAAGAATCCAAATGGAGTTACAAAGAATCAGTATGATTAGAAAGTGATTGAACAATAAACAACCCAGGCAAGTTCCTTAACTTCTCTGAGTTTCAGATTTTCCTTTTTAAATTGAGGAAAATGGGATCAGCAATCTATAAGGTCCTTTCTATTTCTAAATCTATGAATCTATAATATTTTCTATAGTTATGGAATAGTACATTATCCATGGAGATAGGGATACCTAATCAATTAGAATTTTATTCAGATATACCTAAGAAACTGACTCTCCAATGATTAAACAGAATTCAACTAGTCTTTTTTTTTGATGGCATTTTTACACTTTAACTGTCTTCTTAGCTTGTATGATATAAGTAACCAATATATATCTTACTGAGGAAGTAAGTTATATCTTTTTTCTCAGATATAGTAAAAATAACCATATGTTGTGGTATTATAATATAATTGAATTGCTAATTTCTCATTTCTATAGCACTCTAAAGTTTTCTCAGGATTTCCTCATTTACAGACTTGAAAAGCAGACTTTATAAGTCAAAGAAATGCTATTCAGAGCTATCAAATACATGACTAGACAATAGATTGGTTGTAGCAGTACTCTATCACAGCTGAACCAATTGAAAAAGGAATTGAGAAACACACAGCAAAAAAAAATAATACAATAAAATATAGATAATATTAGTTGGTGGTTTTCTAAGTCAAAAT
The DNA here is from genome assembly GCF_037893015.1 of Macrotis lagotis. Classification (NCBI taxonomy): domain Eukaryota; kingdom Metazoa; phylum Chordata; class Mammalia; order Peramelemorphia; family Peramelidae; genus Macrotis; species Macrotis lagotis. The sequence goes on from NC_133660.1 coordinate 90,119,461, forward strand.
GTAGCTCACAGTGGGGGTGAGTGTTTGGCATAACATCATTCTATATGAATTTCATAGCTTTGCTTTAGGCAACAAATGCTTTAAAAAATAAAAATACTTCAAAAAAAGGGAAATTCTTATCCACAATGTTTTAAGTTCAAATAATATTACCTATTTATATGTTTAATCCTTTTATTTACAACTATTTTTAAGGTATGTGAAAAAATTGTCACTATTATGCAGAGGAGAATACTGAGGTCTGAATTTTTAAACTTTCTCACCTCTACCTCCCTGCTTTCTTCAAGTCTCAACTAATATCCCCATTCTACAAGTCATCTTTATCTTTGCACTTTCTCCCTAAGACTATGTCCAATTTATAATATTTTATTAGTAGATATTTGTTCCTGTGTTGTTTCCCCTATTAGATTGTTTTGTTGGGTTTTTTTGGTATCTCTAGTACTTAACATGTGTCTGACACATAGTTGATGCTAAATAAATGCTTTTTGACTTGACATACCAAAGGTTACACAACTGACAATTGCTGTAACATTTTAGCAATCTTCCTTCAAAACCACATCTTCTTTGTTTAAAAAAAAAATCTATTTAAGGCAATGGGGTTAAGAGTGACTTGCCCAAGGTCACACAGCTAGGCAATTATTAAGTGTCTGAGGCCAGATTTGAACTGAGGTCTTCCTAATTTCAGGTCCAGTATTCTATCCACTGCACCACCTAGCTTCCCCAAACCTCCTCTTTCAGAAGATGGACTGTTTTGTGAATTTCCAGCTCAGAAAACTAAAGATCAACTCCTTTTTTTCTTTATACATCTGATCCAAAGAAGGGAAAGAAAGAAAATATGTCTGTGTAAGGATGAACCAAGGTCAGCATAAAAGCCCCAAAGGAACTAATGTGTCTCTTTTTCTTGAAGTTTCCATTTATCTTCAACTGAACATGCTTTTCTAAATTCAGATATAAGAATTTATGGATTGAAACTAATATTGCTAGAGTTTCTCATATCTGCTGTAATTCACAATTTAGTTCTTAACTCAACATTTTCTTGATTTCTCCAAGTTCAAAACCTAGTGTTGTTTCTTTCATGAAGCTTTCTGCACTTTTTTGTATTCTTTTCAATACTGAACATTCTTTTATCTATCATATTAATTTATATAGAAATAAACCCTTATTACACTGAAAGCTCCATGTGGACAGAATTTTGTATCTCCTCACTTAACAAAATGCAAAGGTATTTTGACTGTTGTTGCTTAGGCTGGATTTTGGTTGATTCTGTCCTTGAAAGTACATTATCCTTAGCAAGTATTTTCTTTCTATAAACCTCCTAACTCACTTCTTGATCTTTTCCTCTTGGCTGTTGCTAGATTCCTTCTTATTAAACTTGTCTTTCTGAAATTATCAACTCTGTCATATGATTGAGACATCAATCAAGAAAAATTTCATAGAATCTTTTATCTGAATCTCCTGCCCTTTTCTAGAGCTATATTCTTTCTTTGCAGGGCATAAGTCAAAGGTCTGGGAGAATTCAACCTCATTTATCATGTTGGAAAGAGTACTTTTAAAAAGATCATGAAGGTTTCCTGGAGCCAAGTGACCTAACACACTATTATAATCTGTAATCAATCAAATCCCCTGATGTTAATGAGACCAAAAGTACTTCCTGAGAGCATCCACGGAGATATCACTCAGTGTCTTTAACTGTTTCCAACTGGCAGACATTATTCCATACATAAACCTTTTTAAGATATTTTCATTTCATTATCTTTTGCAAATATGGAAAACTGTTAAATGTGACAATAATGAAATTGCTTGATTTGAATAGCACTTATCTGATCAAGCTGATTGAGTCCCAATTTCAAAATTATTCTCTGATATCATATTAGACAATCAGGGCAGAACATCAGCTTTTGCTTGTAAAATGTTAAGTGTCCTGAAGAAAAGGAATATTTTCATTTTTTTCTTTCATTGCCTTCCCTTGCTTTGTTTTCCCTTTCTCTTCCTTCCCTTGCCCTCAGTTGCCTTGCTTTACTTTCCCTTTGCTTTGCATTCTTTTACCTTTCTATGCCATGTCTTGCATTCCTTTTTTTTCCTTTTTATATTAATTTTTGGGACCTAGGGGGCATCCTGAACATAACAAGTTTTAAATTGATCACTACATGATTGAAATGTCAGAGACTGTATGCTAAAGCACTTTTACAAATATTAGTTTTCCAATTTGTTTTGGAAGAAAATAAAAGTTCTGGTAATGACAGAAAGGCAGAGGCATGCCCAGGAAGGCATAACTCTCCAGCAGAGAGGAAGCTATATCCTTAAACTTTTTGTTCCAAACCATATAATAAATATGCATTTATTATAATAATTAACTTAATACATGTATAAAGCCCTCTGCTAAGCTGGGGATACAATGAAAAATTAAAAGTCTCCCTCCAACTTAAAAGAATCTTACTATCATTCCTATGTGGTCTGTGTTGAGAATTTATAGAAAACTCTTAGACCCATCCTTCTTACCTCCCTTATAGGGTAGACCAGCCTCCACCCAGTATTGTAATGAAAAGTTCCTCCTGTCTTTCATTTAAAAGGGCAAATCCCTAGACTATGAATCATAGGAAAGTTTGAGAAGCAAATGAGAGCAAAACTTAAATGGAAAGAAAAGTTTCCCATCTCCCACCTTCACCTTGTGTTATTCCTCTTCCCAGAGGAAGTCAGGGATTCCAGGAAGACTTGATTCCATGAAGATCACAGCTCCATAGTAGGGTTGGGTGAACTGTTTCTTTTCTACCACTTTGCTACCTGTCTGAGGAAAAAAAAATCATCCTTTCCAGAGATTGATCAGGATGGTGGTGGTGGTGGTGTTCCCGTGGGAGTGGATTTCTAATGACTATTCATATCTGGGTTTTCCCCTTAGGAAGATGTATTTTATTTAAAGTGACCCTTGGATTATTAATGCAGTACTAATCCCCTCATTACACTAGAGGTTTAGTTCATATAGCCTCTTTCTGAGTAACAATTAAGTTACAATCAGACAATCAAGGTGCCATTCCAGAGTCTCAACCCTTATTATTATATTGTGGGCTCTATTCGGTCACAACTCCACCACTGCCTTTGTGGCAAAACTTTAGCCCTAATACTTCCTTATCTGTGTACAATTATAGATTTGCCCTCAGAATCTAAGGCTGTTAAACAAACAAGTCAAAGCCAATTGAATTACTGGTTAGGTCTGTGAAGAAACTAAGTTCAAAATCCATAGGTGATCTGAAGAATGTTAGTGACTGGGAAGCATTACTGCATTTTTACTTTTTTAATTATGCAAATTTAGTTTAATTTTGATAATTAAATGCCTTTTAAGGAAAAACTTAATGAATTCAATTGACTGCCATCCCAGTTAATTTGATTCAATAAGCATTTATTAAGAGAGAAATAAATATTTCCTGCCCTCTGGGAACTTGTGTTTCACTGGAAGGGTTTAGATTCCTTGATTTCTCTATGAGAACTCTAAAAAATCATTTCCTGGTGAGTGTCCAGGTGATTTAACAAACTAGGGATGTATTTTTCTCTTTAGAGAAATAATCTTCATTCTGCAAAAGGACCCATCACAGGTTCCTCTCAAATGGCAATTTAAATGAATATTTTGTAAAAACAGCTGTCATATAGTGCCATAAGATATTCCCAGCACTTTATAAACAGCATCTCATTATGTAGATACTTTTTGAGCAGTTCTCTTTTATTATGATTTTGATTTTGATTTTGAAGATTGGTAAACTGGGACTCAGAACAATTCAGTGATTTGTCAAGATTCATGCAGAGAGTAATTATCTGAGGCAAGGTTGGAATTTTGGTCTTCTTGATTCTAGCACTCTATCTCCATCACCCCCTCTTATATGATTCTATTTATATTGAGAACTTAAAAAAACAGCAAATATGAAAATCAGATATATCTATTTGGAATTACATTTCCTCACCTTTTTTTATGTCACCATATCATTGATTTCTTTCCTTAGTGTTCCCTAAGGATCTATGATTATTTGTCTTCTGTAGAAGTTTCTTTCCTCTCACTCATAGCACAGGGAAGCTTTCCTAAAAGAAAACATAACTAGTCCCCATAACCTGACTGGACTATGTTTCCCTGATGTATGTTTTTGATCATATATGTACATAAAAAGCCAAAGAAATCTAGGCTTCTCAGACTTGGTAGATGCCTAAAAGCACATTAGTCACCATAACTTAATGGCTTGCTGATCAGATAGGAGATAACATTTATCAACGTTGATTATAAATGCCACTGTATTCTCATTGTATAGATTTGTTGTGTTAGACCAAATAAATCTCCTTATGTTAAATGTTTGATGATTTAAAGTACTTCATTTTGTCCTCAAATTGAACCTGAATTAAAACAGTACTGTCTTTAGAATCTGCATCTCTGACAGAATATTTTAACACTATCATAAAAAATGTAAATACAACTCTCTAGTAAAATGTGATTTAATGGTGACAACTCCTGATTTGAAGGATACCCATAACAATTAACTCTACTGGTTTGAATAATGAAGTCATTCTTCAGGACTACACACTGTTTCCAAGAGAAAACAAAATGAAAGAAAGGTCTGATTTAATAATTGGCTAGGTATAAAATTTGACCATTTTGAAATCAGTTCAAATATCATGACTCACAGGAAAGTCATCTCTGTCTTCATAAAAACTATATATTGGAATGGGATTTCTTTTTTTTTCCAAACTCCAAAGATATTTTTTTTAAAAAAGTCATTTCTCTCATGTCTCTGGTTAAAACTTATTACTTGCTTCCATGGTAACACTGCATCAAAGACCCAGATGGATTTTCTTATTCTTTTTCCTCCTCTTTTCTAATTTCTTGGCTTGAAGAAGACATTAAGGATTGACTGAAGTAAAAATATTTTTTGGAACTTTTTACAACCTCCAAATTTAATAGTAAATATTCATGAGATGACAATTATTGAAAATATAGTCAACAAACAGATTGAGTTAAATTTCTTATAAAAATCATTAATCTGTCCAACTTTCATATAAGGGAGTAAATAATATTAATATTCATATCATGTGATTCATCAGAAATATAAAAAGATATTTCTGGTCTCATGTACACTTGCCTAGGCATCCATATAAATCTTAGATAAGTTTTGTAAAATACACTACTATGAAAAAGTTATGGGTGAGAGCCCTTAGAGGCAGTGCGTATTCTTCCAGATGTTTATGAGTTTGTTGTTTGTTTTGTTTTTCATATGAAGATCATGAAAATATTCCCATGAAATTATCAATGTATCATTAGGAAATTATAAGATATTTCAAATAGAAACTTCTTCCTACATTTTCCTTCTTTATAATTAAGTTAGAAAGAAAGAAAGAAAGAAATACCAGTCTATGAGGTTCTATAACTGATAATAATATACCTCTTTGATCAATAATAACAACAGTAATGATAATAATAATGATAATAATAATAGTAATAATGAGAATATATATAGGACAATTTTCTTTTTGGACAACATTTTATAACCCTGAGAGGAAGGTCCTATAAGGCTAGATGGAAGTGTCAATTCTTAGATGAGTAAATAGAGGCAGCCAGAGGTAAAATGATTTGTCTAGGGTCACACAGTTAATAAAATGACTGCATCTGAATTTCATCTTGTGTCTTCCTGAATCCAGGAACTACAACTACAACTACAAAATAATATATCACTAACCAGGTGGTACAATGGATAGAGCAGAAGACTCATCTGTTCAAATCTGGCCTCAGAGAATTACTGTGTGATCCTGGCCAAGTCACCTAACCTTGTTTGCCTCGGTTTCCCCATCTGTAAAATGATCTAGAAAAGGGAATGTGAAGCCACTCCAGTATCTCTGCAAAGAAAACTCCAAAATGGAATCACAAAGAGTAATACATGACTGAAAATGAATGAACAACATGTACCAAAAACTGCATCAAGTGCTTTAAAGTTATCAAATTATTTCATCCTTCCAATGACACTGGGAGGTTGGTGCTACTATTATCTTTGATTTACAGATGAAGAATGAGACAAACAGAGACTATAGCTTCCTCATGGTCACACAGCTAATTAAATGTCTGTGGTTGAATGTGAACTCAGGTTTTCCTGATGACAAACAAAGCATTCTATCTACTGCAAAAGCAAACTGCCTCTTGACTTCTTATGGACAGGTAGTTTGTATAAGGGTCATAAAAACAATGTTCTTTAAAAAAAATTATATGTTGAACTGACTCTTAAAGAATTCATGTGAATGTCACATGAAATCCTTACATCAAAATCTCTCATGGATCAGAAGGTTTGAGTAAACTTTTGTAGTTTCTTTGTTCCCTCATTTGGCTTTTATGGTCCCATTCAGGAAACCTGAGAAAATGTACTCATGGTTATATCGTCTCCTTACCTGAAAATAAATACTTCACAATATTGCAAAGTTTTAATTTTCTTTAAAAAAAAAAAAAGAAAACGAAGGGCATCTGAGTGGTGCAGTGGCTAGAGCACAAGCCCTGGAGTCAGGAGTACCTGAGTTCAAATCCAGCTTAATAATTACCTAGCTGTGTGGCCTTGGGCAGGCCACTTAACCCCATTGCCTTGCAAAAACCTAAAAAACAAAAAAGAAAAGAAAATTGAAACCAGTGAATCTATGATTTCTAGTACCAACAATGTATTCCAATAAACAGAATTAATTAGTTACCATTATGAGGGTTCCTCTTCTTTTATACTTCCCAGCAGGTCATTTTTTAGGGGTTGCCCTTTGATGAATTTCCCCCTCATATTTATAATTGATGATAAATTTGATATTTGATGATAATGGCTAGTGTTGAGTTGTCTCAGTCATGCCTGACACTTTGTGACTCCAATTTAAGATTTTCTTGTCAAAGATACTGGTCATATATGGTCCCCAGCAGAGCCAATCATCTCCTACCTCACCCTTTCAGTGTAACACCATCCTCAGGGAAGCATCAGTGTAGTACTAAGCAAGAAGCCAAGATCTGCAATCTTTTGCTAATTCAGCTTTTTCTAGTTCATTTTACAAATAATGAACTAAGGCTTAAGTAATGAATAGGGTTAACGAACTTGCCCAGCATTACATGATTAGTAAATATCTGAGATCAGATTTGAATTCTTGAAGATGAGTTTTCTTGATTCTAAACCCAGTATTCTATCCACTGCTACCTAGCTATCCCCTCCATATATGGCATAAGTAAATTTATATACCCATACATCCTTTTGATTTTGAAGTTAGTTCTGATAACACAGAGATTATTTTAAACCTTCTTTAAATAAAATTCAAAATGAATTTGCATGATGCCTTTTTTTTTCAGCAAACACAATTCTTGTCCTTACTAATCAGTGACACTGAAAGACTGTGAAGACAACAAATACAAATGCTAACTATATGTTTGTTGTTCGAAGAAAATCTCAAGGTATGCCCCAAATAAAATTCAAATTCTTCTGAGTAATAGAGTATTTTCATGGTAGTGCTAAAAGTGCATGAAGGCTTCAGCAAGCAAGTAGTTTACATGGCCTTGAGATAGTTTGAAAAAAAAAGAAAATATTGCCACTGGCTTCCAAATCCCCAAGAGAAGTTATTATTTCATGATAACCAAATTCATTGAATTGCACAGTTATACAGTTAGCTCAGAGTGTGGAAGGCTTCAGGTTTAAAAGCAAGGCTGAACTAGTTTGCCTTTATATTTATAGTTGAGTAAAGGCATTGTTCAAATATTCAGTTAGTTCCCTTACAAATTGGGCCCCAACTATGTGAAAACAGCCCTAACAAAAACAGAGAGTCATTATCTGAATTTCTGGGAGTCGAGATGACAGTGTAAGCAAGAAATTGTCATAACTCTCCCATATACTCCTCCAAACATCAAACACTAGGAATCCCCAACCTACCTCAGCATAGCCAGGGGAATAAGCAGACTCCACATGCAAGAACTGTCATGTGTTTCAACCTAGCCCCAGGGAAACAGTTAAATACTGATGGGGTAAATAAGCAATACTAAAACTGGGCCCCCGCTGTACCAGAGGAATAGGCAATGCTTAGGAGCCAGACCATCAGGCTCTTAAGTATAGAAAGACCAACAATCTCAAGACATGACAGACATCAACACTAAACCCATAACTCAGTCCCAGGCCTGGCCCCCACAGCAGTGCCAACCATCTCCCACCTCACCCTTTCAGGGCAACACCATAAACAAGGATGTATTGTGGGCATCGGGGCAGTATCAGTGTAGTACCAAGCAAAGAGGCAGGGTCTGCAGTCTCAGACACAAGAAGTCAGAGTACCCTAAAAGAAAAGGAAAAGGTCAAAAAAAGAAGGAAATGGGAGGGGGAGGAAGGAAGGAAGGAAAAGAGAAAGGAAGGAAGGAATAAAGAAAGGAAAGAAGGAAAGAAGGAAGGAAGGAAGGAAGGAAGGAAGGAAGGAAGGAAGGAAGAAGAAAGGAAGGAAACAAGAAAAGAAAGAAAGAAAAAACTCAACCATACAACACATGAACTCAGAAAAGAACAATGTCAAAACACCTATGGGAAAAAACCCAAATTAAAATGAGAAATGTTGTCAAGCCCAGAAAGAACTCTTAGAAGAACTCAAAAAAGCAGTATGAAAATCAAATAAGTGAGGTAGAAGAAAAAAATGACAAAAGAAATGAGATTGATGTGAAAGAATTATTGGAAAAAAAGAGTCAATAGCTTGGAAAAAGTAAACAACTGCTTAATGGGTAAAATTTGAAAAATGGAAAAGTAGATACAAAAATTAAAAACTACAATTAGTCAAATGGAAAAAGAAGTACCAAAGGTAACTGAGAAAAATAACTTCAAAGTTAGATTGGGAAATAGATGTTAATGACTATGAGACCTCAAGAATGAATCAAATAAAATCAAAGGAATGGGAAAAAAGGTAAGAAAATGCAAAATATCTCTTTGGAAAAATGACTAACCTGGAAAATAGATCCAGGACAGAAAATGTTGGAATCAAGGGAAACTTGTGATATCCCAGAAGCAGAGAGCAAAATAGTTATTGAAAGAATTCATCAATCACCTCAAGAAAGAGATCCACAAAAACAAACTCTAAGAAAAAAATATAGCCAAATTATAGAACTATCAGATCAAGGGGAAAATACTACAAATGACTGGAAAAATACAATTCAAATATTGGGGAACCCAAGTCAGGTTTACAAAGGACTTAGTAGCTGGTCATGGAACAAAATATACCGGAAGGCAAAGAGCTAGGACTATAATCGAGAATCACCTACCCAGAAAAATTAAGTATGATATTTCATCCTTCAGGAGGAAAATGGTCATTCAATGAACTAGAAGGATTCCATGTCTTCATTAGAGGACTATAATAAAACAAACAAGTTATTTTGCATTATCAAAACTCAAAGGACCTAAAAAGTTAGAAAGGGAAAAGAAAATACAAGGGATTCAATGGAGCCTAACTGTTTACATCCCTACTTGGGAAGATGTTAATTGTAATTCATAAAAATTGTACTACTAGTACTGTAGCTAGAAGGAATATGCATAGAGGAATTTGGTATAAGGTGGATTTGAAGGAATGTTATAAAAAATTAAAGATGAGAAAGAGGAATACACTGGGTACAGAACGAAGGGAGAGTTAGCTGGTATAAATTATTTCAGATGAAGAGGCATGAAAAACCTATTATAAGGAAGAAAAATAATGGATAATGGACAAAGGACTTCTTTTGAACCTTAATCTCATCAGTATTGGCTCAAAGAGGGAATAATATTCACAATCAGTTGAATATATAAATTTATCTTACCCAGCAAGAAAGTAGGAAGGGAGGAGATTAAGTAAAGGGGAGGTGGACTGACAGAAGAAAGGGAAGAATAGAGTAGATAGTGGACAGAAGTAAAACACTGGTGAGTAGGAAATGAGTTAAAAGAGAGAGAGGACAAACTGGATGAAAAGTATGGAGGGATGTAACTAGAATTTATAATTGTGCATGTAAATGTGGTAAACTCACACACAAAATAGATGCAGTGAGCCAAGAGGATCAAAAACCAGAATCCTACAATATGTTGTTTACAAGAAACACAGATGAAGGAGAGGGACACACTGAATAAAAGTAAAATGTTGGAGCAGACTATATTATATATTACATGCATCAGAGAAAATAAAAAATAAAAAGCATAGGAAGCAATCGACCTCACACAAAGAAAAAAAATGATCTAATTAAAAGAGATAAGGAAGAAAACTACATCTTGCTAAAAAGTACCATAGAAAATGAAGTAATATCATTGCTGAACATATATTCACCAAGTTGTATAGCATCCAAATTCTTAAAGAAATTTCTTGAGTTACAGGTTCATGACCAAATGATATAGAAAGCATTAAAAATGCAAAATAAGCTGTTTTGATTAAAATAGATTTAAAAAATGCAAAAACAGGAGTGGAACCAAGATGGCAGCGTAAAGGCAGCATTTCCCAGGAATTCCTTCCCCCTGCAACTCCAAAAAACAAATGATGACTCTAGCCAAAATTTAGAGGGGGAAGAACCCACATTTAAATACTGAGTGATACATTTTCCCAGTCCAAGATAATTTAGAAGTTCTGTGGGAAAGGTGTGTTTCACCAGGAGCAGGGGTTGGGAAAAAACCACAGCAGCAGTGAAGCATAGCCCAGCCCAGCCCAGAGATCACCAGCAACAGCTTGAAGGGGCAGTGAGAGAACTCTCCTACACCAGAATGAAAGTGGAGTGAGGAGCACCACCCAAAGAATCTGCAGCAAGAATCTGGAGAAAGCAACCTGCACCCCCAGAGGCAGTAAGGGAAGTCTACAGAGATTTCTCTGCTCTCCCTCAGGGTAGGACTCTGCTGCTAGCCTCCACTCAGATCCACTTTGCAGTTTGGGCTTCCATACTAAGACAGCAGGATCCTCCTTGTAGCCCTAGGGCAGAGGGAAGTGGGGGGGTGGCATTACATATCAAAGCACAGGCAAGAGAGCATAAAACCTTGGAGGAATAAAGGTCCCAGTGGAATGTCCCCCAAAACCCCCCAAACTTGGAAGTGTTATAAATTAGTCTTGGGCTGAGGAAATGAGTAAACAACAGAAAAAAAAAAAAAGAATCTGACCATAGAGAATTACTTTAGTCCCATAGAAGATCAAAACACACGTTCAGATGATGACAAAACCAAAGCTTCCATATCCAAAACCTCCAAGAAAAATATAAAATGGGCTCAGACTAGAGATGAGCTCAAAAAAAAGACTTTGAAAAGCAATTAAGGGAGGTGGAAGAAAACTTGGGAGGAGAAATGAGAGCAATACAGAAAAATCATGAAAACTAAATCAGCAGCTTGGTTAAAGATATACAAAAAATACTGAAGAAAATAATATGTTAAAAAACACTTTAGGCTTAATGGGAAAAAGCAACACAAAAGGAAAATGATGAGAAGAATGCCTTAAAAAAGCAGAATTGGCCAGCTGGAAAAGGAGATAAAAAATCTCTGTGAAGAAAATAATTCCTTCAAATGCAGAATGAAACTAAAGGAAGCTGATGACTTTTCAAGAAATCAGGAAGAAATAAATCTCTCCCAAAAAGTCAAAAATTAGAAGAAAATGTGAAATATCTCATTGGAAAAACAACCAACCTTGAAAACAGATCCAGAAGAAATGATTTAAAAATTATTGGGCTGTCTGGAAGCCAAGATCAGGAGAAGAGCCTAGACTTCATTTTTTAAAGAAATAATACACCAAAATTGCCCTGAGATCCCAGAAGCAGAGATTAAATAGAAATAGAGAAAATTCACTGGTCACCTCCTGAAAGAGATCCCAAAAGAAATATTTCTGGGAATATTATACCCAAAATCCCAAACTCCCAAATCAAAGAAAAAATTCTAAAAGCTGCCAGAAAGAAAGAATTCAACTACTGAGGCTCCATAGTAAGGATTACACAGGATTTGGCAGCATCTACATTAAAGGCTTATAAGCATTGGAATATAATATTCCAGAGGGCAAAAGATCTTGGTTTACAACCGAGAATCAACTACCCAGTAAAACTGAACAGCCTCTTTCAAGGGAAAAGATGGACTTTCAATGAAATGGGATTTTCAGACTTCCCTATTGAAACAAGTTGAACAGAAAGTTTGATCTCCAAGTTCAGGACTCTGGTGAGCCATAGAGGGAGTGAAAGAGAGGGACTAACTATGAGGAACTTCATGATATTGAACTGTTTGGATTCCTGCATGGGAAGAAGATATTGATAACTCATATGAACTTTCTTATTTAGAAGAGCTGTTAGAAGGAGCATATGGAAATAGGACATAGGAAGGAGCAGGAATATAATGGTATAATATAGTAAAAAGATGGAGTCAATGGGTGATAAAGGAAAGTCCTGAGAGGAAGGAAAAGGAGATGAAGGAGAAGCTATGAAATTTCCCATGAGTCAAGAAAAAGCTTTTTCAATGGAGTGGAGGGAGGGAAAGGCAAAGGGGGAGGGGTGAGTTGAGCCCTCATTCTCATTGGAAATGGCTCAGAGAGGAAATAACACACACACACACACACACACACACACACACACACACACACACACTCTTTATAGGGTATAGAAATCTATCTTACCCTAGAGCAAAATGAGATTAAAGGGGATGGGGGAAGGGAGGGAGTGGAGAATAGGTGATAGAGAGGGTACTCAGATTCAACACACTTTTGGACAGGGTCAGGATGAAAGGAGAGAAAGAGAACAGAATAAATGAGAGTGGGGAGAAATAGAGTGAGGTACAGCTAGTAATAGCAACTGTGGGAAAAATACTGAAGCAACTTCTCTGATGGACTTATGATAAAGAAAGCAACTCACCCCAGAGACAGAGCCATTGAAGTCTGAACACAGACTGAAGTACAATTTTTTTCTTTCTCTCTCTCTATTCTTGAGCTTTCTCATCATCTTGGGGGGGAAGGGGGTTTATGCTTACTCTTATAACACATTCAGTTTACATCAATATATGGCATGGAAGCAAGGTGGAGACTATCAGACAGTCTTCTGTGGGGGGGGCGAAGAGGGGGGAAATTATAAAATTCAAAACCTTAGTGCAGTGGATAGAGTATCGCCCCTGAAGTTAGGAGTACCTGTGTTCAAATCTGGCCTCAGACACTTAATAATTATGTAACTGTGCAGTCTTGGGCAAGTCACTTAACCCCATTGCCTTGCAAAAAAAATGCAAAACCTTACAAAAAATGATAGGTATATATTACTATTGTATATAAGTGGAAAACAAATAAAAAGATATATTTGTTATTCAAAAAAGGAAAGATGATAACGGAAAGCAAAAAAATGCACAAACAAAATAAGTTCAAGCAAGTTGATAAGGAACACAGAAAACTGGGAAACAATCTGATAAGGGACTGATTTCTCAAATATGTAGAGAACTGTATTAAATTTTTAAGCCATTACCCAACTGATAATGATTTAAGGATATAGAGGTAGTTTTCAGATGAACAAACCGAAGCTACCTATAGGCATATGAAGTAGTGCTCTAAATCATTTATGATTAGAGAAATGCAAATTAAAACAACTCTGAAATACCACCTCACACATATCAGAGTGGCTAATATGACAGAAGAGGCAAATGACAAATATTGTAAAAGATGTAGGAAAATGGGGCACTAATGTACTGCTGGTGGAGTTGTGACCTGATCCAACCATTCTGGAGACAATTTGAAACTATGCCCATTTGGCAAAAAGCTGCTTATTCTTTGATTCAGCAAGACAACTTCTAGGTCAGCATCCCAAGAGATCATAAAAAAAAGGGTAAAATACCTACATATCCTTACATGTGTAAAAATGCATTAGTGGTCCTAATTGTATTGGCAGAATATTGGAAACTGAAGGGATGACCATCAGTTAGTAAAATGACTGAATAAGTTACAATATATTATTGAAAGGGAAAATTATTGTTCAATAAGAAATGATGAACAGGCAGATTTCAGAAAAACCTGGAAACACTTGTACAAACAGATATAAATTGAAATGCACAGAAACATGAAAACATTGTATGTAGTATCAACAACATTGTGTGATGATCAATGATACATGATTCATCTATTCTCCGCAACATAATAATTCAAGACAAGTACATAAGATTCTTGAAGAAAAATGCTATCAGTATCCAGCTAAAGAACTGATGAATTCCAATGCTGATTGAACCATACTTTATTTTACTTTATCCTTTTTTTATTTTTTATCTACTTATTCTTTACCAACTGTAACTAATACAGAAATATATTTTACATGATAGCACACGTATAACCGCTATCAAGTTATCTACCATTTATGGAATTGGGGAAGGGAGGAAGGGAAAAAAAAAATTGGAAATCAAAATCTTAAAAAATGAATGTTAAAAATTTCCCTGACATGAAATTGAGAAAAAATAAAATACTATTTAAAAAAGAAAAGGAAAGAAAAAATAAAATAAAAACCCAGAAAATATAAATGTGAAAAACTTGGAATCTTTTACTGTTATAATAATATTTCTTCCAAGTTTAATGAATTCTTTAAAATCTTTAACAATATGAATGAAGGTATAGACTCAAATCTATCCTACCAGGAGATATATTGTTTAATTTGGTTTTCCATTTCTAAAAAAAAAGGTATGTTCCATTTCTCCATGATATGTGCTAAGCATTGCCAGTTTCTAATAATTTAAAGACAGTACAGTCTCTGTCAGACTGCAGTCAGGCTACTAAAAAGTCTGCAACCAAGTCTCTGGAGGCTGCTACAAGCAAAATTAATGACTTGGGGCAGAGCTTCTAGTATAACTCTGAAAGAGCAGACCAGAAGTCTTGCTGAGTTCCTAGACAAAGACCAAGTCTCTTTCAGTCTTGTTTGACCTTGAGAAATATTTAAAAGGGGCCTTCTGACAGGAGGCAGTGATTGTCCACATTCTAGCTTCTTTTGTATGCTTCTTTCCAAAAAATCTGGAAATTGATAAGTCCTTAAAAAAGAGAGAGAGAAGGAAAGAGAAAAGCAAGAAATGGAGGAGGACAGAAAGGAAATGAACAAAGAAAGGAATGAAAGAAGACAAAAGTCAGAGAAGAAAAAAGAATGGAAGGCAGAAGGAAGGAATAGAAAAGAAGAAAGAAAATGATAGTGATGCAGAGAATTATGAATGCAGAAAAATTATAATCAGAAATAAATTCTGTAATCTTTTAATGCTGTGAAAATCTGGGAATCTTGTTAAGGTTATGAAAGGATCTTTGCTCTAGTGATGTAAATTGACTCCTATTGTTTCATTTTTTAAATGTAAAATTTATATCTTGTCTCCTCATTTCCAATCCCAAGTCTTCAGCCCTCTGCCTGGTTTCAGTCATGTAAGGGGAGAGGAATTTCCCCTTTTGTTCTCAGTGCTCAGATAAGAGGCAAGGCTATAATACCTGGGCTAGACCTGGATTGGACCTGGGCTAGACCTCCACACAAGGCCAGTCCTCCAGTTCTCTCTCTCTCTCTCTCTCTCTCTCTCTCTCTCTCTACCAAGCAACCCAGTTCCCAGTTTTATGTTATTCACCCTGTCCTAAAGTGCTTATTTTGCTATACTTGTAATAAAGTCCTGAGTAATTTTAAAATCTCAAAAAGAGCATGCAAATCCTTTTGTTTTTCAATGGTCATTGATCCTCAATCAGTGGCAACAGTAGAAGGAAGTGGAGAATAAAAAGCTTGAGGAAAGGGAAACATATTTAAAAAGTTTAATTTAAAATTCTATTTTAATTCAACAATATTCAGTAAGTGGCTGAGATATTCTACACTGTTCTAAGATCTGGGTAAACAGACAAAATGAAAAAAGGCCTTATCCTCAGGGAGTTTACTTTCTCTTCTTTCTCCCCTCCAATTATATTGTAAATTCCTTGAGGGCAGCAAGGGTCTTTTGCATGTTTTCAGAATTCCCAGTGCTTAGCATGGAACATGGAATGTATTAGGTCTTTCATAAATGCTTATTGAATTATTGATTTTTCTTGTTTGGTTCTAAGGATCTAATAATTACACTGATAAGTACTTAGTATTTATAAAGCAAATAAAAATAATTTGGGGGAAGAGAAGAACAGGGGCAAATAAGATATGTGATAATGAGTTAAGGCCTCAAATAGGAGATAACACTTCGATTGATCTTGCAAAAGAACTAGAGATTCAAAAAGGAAAAAATAAACTGCAACAACATTTCAGAAATGGGAGATATTGGGGAATCCAAAGGGGACAGTGAGTAGGTTAGTTTGTGTAGGATCTAAAGAACATGATTAGAAATATTTTTAAGTCTGTTTGGAAAGATAAGCTAGGGGAAAAACTTTGAGGGAATTTAGTTGCCAAACAGAGGAGTTTTCATTTTATTCTAGAGGGAATAAGAAGACTAATACTTAAGCAGCAGAGTCATATAGTAAGATCTGACTTGGGAATATCAGTTAGGCAAATATGTTAGAGGATGGATTGGATCAGGAGATAGGAAGTCAAATTAGGAAATTGTTGAAAGAGACCGGGTGAGAGTTGATGAAGGCCTAAATTGATGACCCAGATAAATGAAGGGAGGCACAATGTGATGGATGTTGGGAACAAAGCAAGAAAACTTGATAAAGAAGTGAAATAGAATGATTTTCAAATTCTAAGGCATATATGCTTTAACTGTGTATGTTATTTCACTCCTTTTTCCAATTCTATTGGTTTACTACTAGGTGGAAAAAGTGGAAAAGAACAAATGGTTAGATATTCTGGAAGGAATTATGCAATTTCAATTAGGCATATACATGTGATGAATAGTCCTGCTAGCTCTTTTCTCCCCCCCCCCCCCCCCCCCCCCGCTTTAGACTAGAATTAAAACAAGGGGGGAAATCAACTAGTATTTTCCATAAGAATATCTATTGTAGTGTCAAAGCCACTCAATTTTGTATTTGTTGTTTTATTTTTTTTATCCTTCATTCTTGAAGAAGACCTTAACTTCAGGGAAGTGATGTCATGACATGCATATGAATTGAATCTGAATGGGGTGCACAATCACCAGTCATAATTTAATTATCAATTAGTACTATGCTCTCACAAATGGCATATATAAAGTTAGAATTTTCTGTTGGCATCCTCTTTGTTTAAGTCTGCCTTAAATGGGGTGGGAGAAGGGAAGATATAAAATACCTTATTCCAATAAATTTCCACATTATTTTAACATCTTGAGTTTTGGGGGAATAGGCAACATGTAGTTCAAGAAATTAACATAATAAAAGTAGATTAGCACCTAATAGTACTTAATAAATATTTGTTGAGTGCTAAATATAATTTGAATTTTAGTACATGAAATTTTAGAAAATGAAAATAGTCATATATCCATTAAAACTCAGTTGTAAGGGATCTTAGATGTTACATAGTTCATAAATAATCAATCATTCCCACAGGGTTATATATGCACCAAGAAATCATCCAGACTTATCTTGAACAGTGCCAATGAAGGAGCATGAACTATTTCCTTAGGCAGTTCATTCTAATTTGAGAATGAGAAGTACTATGTACAAATCTTTGCTCTCCTTACTTACTGTATGTGTGAATTTGGAATGTACCTTTTCCTCTCTGATGTTAATTTCTTCATCTATAAATTTGTAAATAATTCAATCTACATCGCAGAATTATTTAGTAAGAAAAGAACTACCAAATATACATAAGATTATTTGCAATATAAAGCTAAAAGGCACCTCTCCAAATTTCATTTTATTTTATAATTTTGATCTTGATAACTAAACCAAGGAGAGACAAATAATATCATTAGAATGACAAAATTTAGAGACTAAAAATGCTCTCTAAATTCATTTATTTATTCAGTGCTCTATTTGTCAAAGTCCCAAATTAGTATTTTAGAGATATAAAAAAATAAATGAAATTCATATGAAAGAACTAAAAGGTCAAGAGTCATAAAGTAGATACAACAGGGATCAAAAAGACTACTTCAAACTATAACAAAGTTATAATCATAAGAATCATTTAATGCAAGATAAAAAATCAAGAGTTCACTCAGTGAAACACATTAAATAAATAATATTCAATGAGAAAATGAACTCAATAGCATAGAATTCATTCAATCCAAACTTTCAAATTCTGGGGAAAAGCCACAGTATTTTTGAAAATTTATTTATTTTTCCGATTACA
The DNA here is from genome assembly GCF_037893015.1 of Macrotis lagotis. Taxonomy (NCBI): domain Eukaryota; kingdom Metazoa; phylum Chordata; class Mammalia; order Peramelemorphia; family Peramelidae; genus Macrotis; species Macrotis lagotis. The sequence goes on from NC_133660.1 coordinate 90,137,594, forward strand.
AAGATAACTTTCAAACAATCATTTGCTTGTAAGTTTTTTAATTTCACATTTTTCCCCTCCCATCCCCTTCTTCCCCTGAAAGAGAATAATCTTATATGGGCTACACTTGTATAACTGTGCTAAACATATTTTCATATTAGTCATGTTGTGAAAGAAGATTTAGAATACAAAGAAAAAAATGAGAGGACAAAAATCATAAAACAAATTTTAAAAATTTAAAATAGTAAACTTTGGTCTATATTTATGTTCCATAGTTCCTTCCTTTAGAGTTTTTTTTTTAATTTTTGGACTGCTGAGACGAGCAAGTCCTTCATAGTTGATCATCACACAATGATGATGTCAATGTGTATAGTGTTCTCCTGGTTATTCTCACCTCACTCAGTATCAGTTCATACAAGTCTTTCCTGACTTTTCTGAAGTCTTGACCCTCATGATTTCTTAAAGAACAATAATATTCCATCACATTTATATAGCAAAATTTGTCTAACCAATACCCAATTGATGGGCTTCCCCTCAATTTCTAATTCTTTGTCATTAAGAAAAAAGTGACTATTCTTATATATGTGGGGTTTTTTAATTCTTTCTTGTGATCTCTGGGATAAAAACCTAGTAGTGGTATTGCTGGATTAAAAGGCCTGCACAACCTTATTGGCCTTTGGGCATAGTTCCAAATCGTTCTCCAGAATTGTTGGATCATTTCTGTTCACAATTATATCAACAATGCATTAGTATCCCAGTTTTCCCCACATCCTCTCCAAAACTGATCATTTTCCTTTTTCCCATGTTTACCAGTTTGATAGCTAAGAGGGGGTACCTCAGAATCATTTTATTTTACTTTCCTTCAATCAATAATGACAGAGCATTTTTTCATATTACTATAGATAGCTTTAATTTCTTCATCTAAGAATTGTCAGTTCATATCCTTGGGGAATGACTTTATGCTCTTATGAATTTGAATTGGTTCTCTATAAATTTTAGACAATTATTAAGTGTCTGAGGTCAAATTTGAACTCAAATACTGCCAACTCCAGGGCTCTATCCACTGTGCCACCCACTACTTTCCCTTTTAATTTTAATTGCACTGGTATTATTTGTGCAAACCCTTTTTAATTTAATATAATCAAAATTATATATTTTGTATTTTATAATGTCCTCTATCTCTTCTTTGATCATAAATTGCAGCCCTTTCCATAGATTATTACTTATTCTCCTACCTGGCATATAGGGTCACCCTTTATATCTAAATCCTGCACCCATTTTGACCTTATCTTGATATAAGGCATGAGATAACTGGGCTATGCCTAGTTTCTTCCATACCATTTCACAGTTTTCCCAAAAATGTTTATTGACAGAGTAATTGCTGATGCTGGAAGTTGGAATCTAAGTGTATCGAACATTAGATTACTATAGTCATTTACTACTCTCTCTTTGGTACCTAATTCATTCCACTAATCCAGCACTCTATTTCTTAGCCAGTACCAAACAGTTTAGATGATTGCTGCTTATAATATGATTTTAGATTTGGTACAGTTGGTTCACCTTTCTTGGCATTTTTTCCTATTAATTTTCTCGATATTTTTTACCTTTCATTACTCCATATGAATTTTGTTACTATTTTTTTCCAACTCAAATAAGAAAATTTTTGGCAGCTTGATTAGTATGGCACTTGATAAGTAATTTAATTTAGGTAAAATTGTCATTCTTATTATATTAGTTTAGCCTACCCATGAAAAATTGACATTTGTCCAATTATTTAGATCTGAATTTATTTGTGTGAAAAGTTTTATAGTTATTTTCATGTGATTTCTAACTTTGTCTTGTCAGATAGACTTCCAAGTATTCTATGTTTTGTGTAGTTATTGTAATTGAAATTTCTCTTTCAATCTCCTGCTGCTCTGTTTTGTGGGTAATATACAGAAATGCTGATGATTTCTGTGGGTTTCTTTTATATCCTACAACTTTGCTAAGATTACTAATTATTTCAAGTAGCTTTTTAGTTTGTTTTCCTGGACTCTTAGGTATACTTATGTTTGCCCTCAGATCCTCTGTGAAGAGTGAGAGTTTTGTTTCTTCATAACCTACTCTAATTTTTTCAATTTCTTTTTCTACTCTGTGCTAAAGCCACCATTTCAAATACAATGTTGAATAATAATAGTGATTTTAGGCATTCTTGTTTCACCCCAATCCTTCTGGAAATGTCTCTACCTTATCCAGATTACATATAATTTCTTGCAAATTGATTTAGATATACTGGCTATCATTTTAAGGAAATCTCCATTTATTTCCATCCTCTCTAGTATTTTTAATAGGAATAGATGTTGTATTTTGTCAAAAGCTTTTTCAACATCTGTTGAAATAATCAAATGATTTCTTTTAGATTTGCCATTGATATGGTTAATTTGACTGATAGTTTTCCTAATATATCCTAATATAAATACTATTTGATCAAACAGCATTATCATAGCTATAACTTGATAAATTTGTTTTGCTAATATTTTATTTAAAATTTTTGCATCATTATTCATTAGGGAAAGTGATCTATAAGTTTCTGTTTCTGGTGGTGTCATAGAAAGAATTTGCCAGAACTCCATCTTCACCTATTTTTTTTCAAATTGCTTATATAGAAATAGAATTAATTGTTCTTTAAATGTTTGGTAGAATTCACTTGCGAATCCATCTGACCCTGGAGATTATTTCTTAGGGAGGTCATTGATGACTTGTTCAATTTATTTTCTGAATTGAAGTTATTTAAGAATTTAATTTCCTCTTCTCTTAATCTGAGCAATTTATGTTTCTATAAATAATCATCTATTTCATGTAGATTGCCAAATTTATTGGCATACATTTGGGCAAAATTCTTCTGAATTATTATTTTAATTTTGTCCTCATTGGTGGTGAATTCACCCTTTTCCTTTTTTGATAATTTGCTAATTTGATTTTCTTCTTTTTAATTAAATTAATCAAAGATTCATCTATTTTATTCATTTTTCATAAAATTCATTCTTAGTTTTATTTATTCATTCAATAAATTTTTTGATTTAGTTAATCTCTTTTTATTTTCAGAATTTCTAATTTGGGATTTTTTAATTGGTTATTTTTCCCTAACTTTTTTGTTGCATGCCTAATTCATTGATCTCTTTTTCTGTTTTACTTATGTACGCATTTAGAGATATAAAATTTCCTCAAATAATTGCTTTGTATGTTGTCTCATTATGTCATTGTCTCAGAGGAAATGATTAATTATTTCTATGATTTGTTGCTTTATCCACTCATTCTGTAAAATGAAGTCATTTAGTTTCCAATTGATTTCATTCAATCTTTCCATGACCCTTTATTGCATGTGATTTTTATTACATCATGATCTGAAAATGATTCATTTAAAAATTCTTCCTTTGAAAGTGAAGTTTTTAGTTAACTTTTGTGACCTCTGAAAGGTGTATTCCTTTCTAGCCCCTTTAAATTATCTTTATAGTCTATCTATCTAACTTTTCTAACATCCTATTCACTTCCTTAATTTCTTTCATGTTTATTTTGTGGTTAGATTTATCTAATTTTTGAGAGAGGTTGAGTTCCCCCACCGGTATAATTTTGCTATCTATATCTTCTTGTAATTCACTTATATTCTCCTCTAAGAATCTAGATTCTAAATCACTTGGTGCACATATATTTAGTATTGATATTACTTCATTGTCTATGGTACTTTTAGGAAGATGTGCTTTCCTTTCTTACCCCTTTCAATGAGATTGATTTTTGTTTTTTCTTTGAGATAAGGATTGCTACCCCTGCTTTTTTCACTTTAGCTTAAGAATAATATATTTTATCCAACCTTTTACCTTTGTTCTGTGTATCTCTCTACTTCAAATGTGTTTCTTGTAAACAGTATATTATAGTATTGTTTTTATCCAGTCTACTATCCATTTTCATTTTATAGAAGAGATCATCCCATTCACATCCAGAGTTATAATTACTAACTTTTTATTACCCTCCATTTATATTTTTCTTTCTCCTTTCACCCTATCTCTCCTCAGCAGTGTTTAGCTTCTGAATACCACCTACCTTAATCTGGTCCCCTTCTATCAGGTCCCATCCCTTTTCTCCTTTTCACCTTTTACTTCTTCCTTCTTTCCTCCCATCCCTTCTATCATTCCTTCCTTGCCTTATTACCCTTCACCCTCCTAATATCTGAAGGGCAAGATAAATTTCCACCCCCAACTGAGTGCATTTGTTATTCCTTCTTTGAACCAAATCTGTAAGTAAGATTCAAACATCCCCCCCCCATTCTTTCCCTCTACTGTAATAGAGCCTTTAAGGCTCTTCATGTGATATCCTTTACTCCATTCTACCTCCCTCTTTCTCCTGGCCAATTACAATCCCTTTTGTAAATGACTTATTTATTTTAAATCATGTCATCAAAATCAACTTGTATACCTTCAATCTGTATACTACCTCTAATAGAATTGTAATTCTCAGGAGTTATAGCATCTTCTTCCCATTAAGGGGTATAAACAATATAATCATATTGAATTACAATCATTTTCTTTTCCCCCATTTACCTTTGTACATAAGAATGTATTTCATATAAAAATCTGAAGATCAAATTTTCTTTTCAACTCTTTTTTTCAACAGGAAAATTTGAAATTCACCTAATTTTCTTAAATGTTCATCTTTCCCTAGAAAGAATAATCTCATTTTTGTCACTTAGTTCATTCTTTACCCTCTGGAATATCATATTCCAGGCCTTTTGATCTTAATGTTGTTGCTATCAAGTTCTGCATAATTCTGACTGTGGATCTTTGGTATTTAACTTGTTTCCATCTGATCCCTTCAGGATTTTCTCATTGATCTGATAATTCTGGAATTTGACTACAATATTTCTTGGCATTTTCATTTTGAAATCACTTTTAGGAAGTGATCAATGGATTTTTTCCAATGATTATTTCCCCCTCTGGTTCTAGGATATCAGGATAGTTTCCTTTGATGATTTCTTGGAAGATGTGGTCCAGGTTCTTTTATTGATCATGGGTTTAAGGTAGTTGAATAATTCTTCAATTATTTCTCCTGGATCTATTTGCCAGGTCAGTTGTTTTTCCAATGAGTTATTCTATATTTTCTTCTATTTCTTCATTTTTTATTTTGCTTAACTGATTCTTGATGTCTCAAAGAGTCATTAACCTCCACTTACTCCAGTCTATTCTTCAAGGGATTATTTCTTCAGTAAACTTATACATTTCCTTTTCCATTTGGTCAATTCTAGTTTTAAAGGAACTACAATCCTTTTCCATTTGCTCAATTGTATTTTTAAAGGATTTGTTTTCTTCAGTCAAACCTTGTGCTTCCTTTTGGAAGGTGCTGAATTTCTGTTGCATTTTTTCCCAGTTTTTTTACTTGATTTTTTAAATCCTTTTGGGGCTCTCCCAAGAAGTCTTTTTGGACTGGAGACCAATTAATATTCTCCTCTGCAACTTCACTTGTGCTTTTTCTGCCATTCTCTTATGAGATGGTCTTTTACTCCTAATCTCTGAGGCAAATTTCTATAGTATTAGCTTTTCACTGATATTTCTTACTAATTCTGAGTTTTGTTACTGGGTACTGTCCCAAGCTTCTTGTACTATGGAAAGGGCCCATCCTCAGGATTTTTGCATTGAGGACCCTAGAGGATTGCTTACTGGATAGCACTATCCAGCTTTATAGGGTCAACTGAACAAGGGGTGGAGGCAGTTGGAGGGTGTTCTGGAGTACCTCTGTTGTAGCCTTTCCAATTGACCTGCTTTGCTATTGACCTGTTGAACTGGAACTCTAGGGTCCTTTATTGCACACTAGGCTTCAGTTGCCTGTCTCTGGTACATTCCCATTTTTCCTGAGGCAGACCTTGTTCCAAAATGTTTCACTCTGTTCCTGTATGAATTCTGTCACTCTAGAATCCATTTAGAGGTTTGACAGTGTTGTTTCTGACGGAAACCTGGGAGAGCTTAAGGTTTTTCCTGACTTCTCACTGCCATCTTAACTCTATCCCCCAAAATCACAATAGTTGAATAAGAAAACTAAAAATCCTTCTGGTCCAACTGGACCACAATTTGGCAGAAATTAAGTTTAGACTAACAGCTGACACTATATGCCAAGATAAACTTCAAATACATACATAATTTTGATATAAAAATCCACATGAAAAATAGAAGAGTAAGGAAGAAAGTTCATGTCACATCTATAAATAGGGAAGAGTTCATGACTAAGCAAGTAATAAAGGAAATTGCCCAAGATAAAATAGAAAATGTAGATTATGAAAAATCAGTTCATTTTTATACAAACAAATATCATAAAGTTAAAAGTTAACTGGATTTCATAAGGAACATTTTTGCAACAATGTTCTATGAAAAAGTTCTCATAACCAAGACATATGAGTAACGAATACAAATTTGATAAATGAACACTTTTCTTCTAATTTATAAGTGGACAAAGAATGTAGAAAGGCAAATTTCAAATTAAAAAATTTAAATTGTCACTAACCATATGAAAATGTTTAAAATGACTAATTATTATCACTTAACAGAATGCCTAGCAAATGGTAGATATTTAATAAATATTCAAGAACTAAGTGATCCATAAGTTCAAGCAATTTTGAGATTCTACCTCATATCTATCAGAAAGGCCAAGATGCCGAAAAGTTGAAAATAACAATTGCAGGAGGGACTGTGGTAAAACTGGGCAGAAAGGGGGCTCTTTTAATGGAATTCTGAATTTCTTGCATCATTTTAGAAAGCAATATCAAACTTTTCCCCCAAACTGTGCATATAATGTGACTGAGGTATGCCACTATTAGATTGACATGCCCAAGAAAAGAAGATATTTTCTTTCCTTTGGGTAATGGATGAACAAATAGTTTCAAATGCAATTGAATATTTTTTTGTCATAAGAAATAATGAAATGGCCAGTTTAAACTGCAATTACAAAAATTCATATGAACTGATGCAAAAAAAAGTGAGTGGAACTTGGAGAGAAAAATACAATGATAACAACATTCACTATAAGGAAAAAAATCACTTAAAGAATTTTAGAACTCTGGTCAATACAATGATAATTCAGAGTCCAGAGGACTGGAGATGAAATATTACATACATTCCCTCACAGAACTGATGAATTGAACATACAGCAAAGGATACACTTTGTAAGACATGATTAATGCATGGGATTAGTTTACTAAGTTTGGTTTGCTTATGATGATAGTTTTATTTTGAATGTATTTGTTTGGTTTCTTCTAGGAGAAGTTCTAGGAGAAATGGATTCTAAATACTTATACAAGTTGCAAATTAATTTTTAATTAAATATCAATGGACATTTTTCAATTTGAAAACTGAATATTTTTATTTTAATTTTTACTTTTGCATTTCTCTTTTCCCGCCCACTCACTGATATGACAAATAATATGAGACCTATTAGACATACAAAGTCACACTGCCTATTCATCTTTCTTCATCATTTATGAATTTGGCAATAGTTTTTATTCTGATAAATGATTCAGTTCCATATATATTTAAGAAATAATTTTTTAAAAGAAGTTTGGTGTAAATACCTTCTAACTTTCAATTTCCTATTTTCATTCTAATATTAACTCCATTGATTTTGTTTCTGTAAAAATTTAATTTAATGGGGTGACTAGGTGGCGCAGTGGATAAAGCACCGGCCCTGGAGTCAGGAGTACCTGGGTTCAAATCTGGTCTCAGACACTTAATAATTACCTAGCTGTGTGGCCTTGGACAAGCCACTTAACCCCATTTGCCTTGCTAAAAAAATTAATTTAATCATTTTTTCATTTTAACTCAGTTGATGCTCTTTATTTCTATTTTGGTAATGAACTCCTTCCTCATAGATAGATATTACAGGTAAATTTTGTTATGCTTCCTTAGTTTGCTTATAATATTTCTTTTTATATCTAATCTATATTTGTATTTTGAGCTTATCATGGCATATGATATGATTAAAAAAAAATCCTATGCTCAGTGTTTATGTGACTTCTTTCCAGTATTCTCCAAAGATTTTCTTTTTGTGAATTCTTGTTCCAATAATTTGAATCCTTGAGTTTATCAAAGACTAGATTATTGTGATCCTTTACTTCTACATAGTGTGAACCTAATCCATTCCATTGATCAACCACTCTATTTCTTATCTAAGAAAAGATTGTTTTGATGATTATCACTTTATAATTTAGTTTGAGATAAACCATCTTCTTTACTTTTTTATTGATTTCCTTAATATTCTTGACCTTTTAGTTCTCCACATGACATTTATTATTTTTTCTAGCTTTATAAAATAGAATCAATGCCATACTGGCACTAAATTAATTTAGGTTTCACAGATGTTTTTGTTACATTGGCTCAGCCTACCATAAGCAATATTTCTCACTAGTTTATATATGTCTTTATTTGAATGAATCATGTTTTATATTTGTCTTCATTTAGTTTCTGCATGTATCTTGGCAGGTAATCTCATAACATTTTAGTTGTTTTAGTTGGAACTTTTCTTTCAATCTCTTCCTGATAAGTTCTGTTGCTAATATATAGAAATACTTATAATTTATGTGGGTTACTTTGATATGCTGTAACTTTGCTAAAGTTAAGTTTTTGGCTATTTGATTCTTTTGTTGATTCTTTTAAGATTGTCTAAATATTCTCATTTCATATGCAAAAAAGATAGACTTGTTTTTTGTTGCCTATTCTTATTGCTTCCATTTCTTTTTCTTATATTATTGCTATAGCTGGAATTTCTAGTATAATTTTGAATAATGATGGTGATAATGGGCATCCTTGCTTCTCTCCAGACAATAATGGGAAAAGTTTCTAATTCATCTCCATTATAGATAATTACTGATCTTGATTTTAGATGGATACAACTTATCATTTAAAAAAAAGTTTCACTTATTCTTGTGCTTTCCTGTATTTTAATAAAATAAAGATTGCATTTTATCAAAACTTTTTCTGCATTTATTGATGCTTATTTTTGGTGTTTTTGTTATTGATGTGGTCAAATATGCTCATAGTTTTTCCAATACTGAAGTCCTATATTTCTATCATTAACCCAATCAGCACAAAATAAATTAGAAATACTTACAATGTAATTTGGTCTGGAAAATTCAGATAGTTTAGAGGCAGGATATCTGCATAAAATATACATCAATTAAATCTATGTCTTTTTTACACTGCCTAAACTTTTAATAGAAAGTATATTAAATTGTTTGTGTTCATTTAACAAGTATTGCATTATTGAATCCTACTGAGAATTTGTATTTATCATTTTCCTCCTTTTATTTGTGAAAATTTTAAATTATCTAATGACGATGTTGAACCAAATAGTAAACTAGTAGAGCCTCACATACATCTATTGAAGGCCACATTGTAGGCACCACTTCAGTGCTATTCATGTAATTCCCCAATGTGAATAATAATACACATTTATGTAATACTTTAAGTTTTACAAAGTCCTTTCCTCACCTCTGATCTTCATGTAAGGGAAGGGAAGAATTATTTCAATTTTACAAATGAAGAAAGTTGTTGAGTACAAACTCTGACATTTGTGTTACTCACCTTTAAAATATCAATCATAAGTTGGGTAGATGAGGAAAATACAGCACTTTATATGATTCATTTAGTATCAGGGGCTTTTCTTAATGGTCTCATCAGTCATTTTGACTTTCTAGCTGCGCAGTCCCCCCTCCTCTCTTTGAGAGGAAAAAAACCTAGACTAATAGGACAATTTCAAATTCCTTTTTAGGCCTTTTACAGTTGAAAAATAATCTTATTTTAGTTATTAACTCCTCTTTATATAACCTATAACTATATTATGTAACTAAAACATTGTCTAATCTTGCTTTTGTCTTGAAAAGCAGGAGAAAGAGTATAAACTTGTGAACTCCAGTGAATATAGGGAATAAGTAATGAAGAAAATCACTAAGTGATCCTGCTCATGGCAGTATGAGGGAGAACTGAAATCTAGACTTTTTTTGGTTTGTTTTTAAATGAGGTTCTCTGTCTTCTATAAGACATCAGTCTTAAATTCCTTTGCTAATAAGGAGGTCAGCACAGACAATACAAAATGGTGGTCGATCTGTGGTTTGTTACTGTTTTTAAACTTTGATTTTAGACTTAACTTTTATAAAATATCTTAGTTGGAAGAGATTTCAGTAGTCATCTAGAGTCCAAACCATTACTGGAAAAGGATCTTTTCTATAACATCTGGGGCAAATTTCAAACCTGAAATCCCTTACTAGGAAAGTCTCTCCTAAGGGCACTCATTCTATTTAGAAACAGACAGTTCTAATTTCAGTAACAATTTCTTCACAGCCTTTAAATTATGTCTTGTACCCATTGCTCCTAGTTCTAGCTTCCAGGACCATATACAACTCTCATCCTTTTTCTTTGTGATATTCTTTTAAAACTTGATGATGACTATTGTGTTCTGTCTTTTCTTCACAAAGCTTAAAATCTCAATTGTCCTCATCCATATGCTTTACAGTTTCCATTTTCTATTCCATTCTATCCAGCTTTCTCCTCCATATCCTTCCTAAAATATGGCCCTTAGAACTGAATAGATTTCCAAATATTATTTAAGCCAACAGAACACAGTGGACCTAATTCTTCTCTTTATCTTGATGTTATGCCTCTTAATTCAGGCTCAAATGATTTTCATATTTCTTGCATGCTAAATGTTGTTATAGCATTATGTTATGACTTCAGTCCATTGAAAACACCAGTTCTTTCTTGTTTTCATTTAAAATATCAAATATGAAGGTAATATTTCTGAACTCAGATACAACATTTTGCATTTATCCCTATTATATCTCATCATTTTATGTGACTTATTGTTCTACCCTTTGAATCTTGACTATATAATGCATTAATATAGCTGTCCCTCCCAGCTTGATATCATCTACAAAATTGTAAATGGCCATCTATACTTTTATCCAAGTTTATTAATAATGTCAAAAAGCAAAAAAAGTCAGTTGAAAAACGCAAATATTTTATAAGATGTAACATGATAGATATTTCTGACTTTGGTATTTAATAACATCAGGCAAATAATTTAGATATACTACGTAGGAGAAGTAATTCATTGTTTGGGGGTAAAAATACATAAAGTTAGTTTCTAAACTACTTGGGGTTATAAAAATAAGAAATGATAAATCGCAGTAATTTGGGTAGCATAAGATTACTTCATCTCTCTGACCCTTAATGCAAGGAAATCAGTAAATTGTTGAGAGTCAACAATTTCTCAAACAATCTATAAACTAAATCAAAATAAATAAGTAGATATCATCAGGCACAGATACATGAAATTTTACTTTTTTCCTTTTTTTTAGGTTTTTTCAAGGCAAATGGGGTTAAGTGGCTTGCCCAAGGCCACACAGCTAGGTAATTATTAAGTATCTGAGACAGGATTTGAACCCAGGTACTCCTGACTCCAGGGCCAGTGCTCTATCCACTATGCCACCTAGCCACCCCTAAATTTTTACTTTTAAAATGAGAGATTAGTACCAGGAATTAGGAAAAGGTAAGTGGTAGCAGAAATTTTTACTCTGAGTTATAGATAGATTTTGTTACATTTTATGCTATAAATACTTTCTGAATAATTTCAAGGAAATTTAAATCTGTAAATACAGATTTTACTTCTGATACATATGGCAAGTTTATGATTTAAAGGAAGCAGTTGGCAAATTATTTGAAGAAAATGAAGAAATATTGTGTAATACAAAATTTTATTTTACTGACTCAGTGATTTTTTACTAAGCAAATTTCTTCCAGAAAGTCCCTTAAATCTTGATTTATATATGTAGTTGTTGCTTTACTTCATCTGGACCAAAGGAACTTAGGACATAAAGTGAATTTGTGAAAGTTAAGACAATTTTATATCTTTAAATCATCTAGTTTTCTCCTCTTTCTACTTGTTTTCTTTCTCCTTCCCTTTTCTACTCTCTTTCTCCTTGTAAGACATTTGTTCACTGATTTAAAAACCCTATAAAAATCTAAAGGAAATACTGTTACTTTACATGTAATGTAGAAAATAGTGTTTTGTGTTGCTTTTCTCTTTTCAACTGTGCAAAATAATTCCAAGGAAATATGAAATATCTTTCTAAATGTCTCAAGAAGAGATGCAACATATTTAAGAATAGTTTGGATCTATTCTGATTTCCTATTCAGGTAGTTATAACTCCACATACTATTACCTTTGAATTTTGAGGGAAATCCTTTGCAATTTAAGCAATAAGTTTCTAGTTATTCAGTGAATTGTGGACCATTAAATATAGAAGGACTCTTGGTCTTGAACCAAATAATAAATATGTTTTAATTTTACCTAATAATAATAATATTTAATCTAGTACCATTTATTAGTAAAATTCCAAGTACATTATTTTTTAGGTTTTTGCAAGGGAGTGGGGTTAAGTAGCTTGACCAAGGCCACACATCCAGGTAATTATTAAGTGTCTGAGTCCATATTTGAACCCAGGCACTCCTGACTCCAGAGCCGGTGCACTATCCACTTTGCAACCTAGCCACTCGCTCAAGTACATTTTAAAAGAAAGAAAATGAGGGGGAAGAAGAGGAATAATTGAAAAGAAAGAAGAATGAGAACCAGAAAAGATAAAAAAGCTGAAGTAAAGAAATGAAAAATAAGAAGTGAAAGAAAAAGAAGGTGGGAGGAAGGAATAGGTGAATATTTTATTAATTAAAGGACAACCATTCAATGGGAAAGGAACTTTGCTCAAAAACTAAAAGGATTTTTGAGGAAGGCAAAAAATTTTTTCCCCATTTAAATCTCATTTTTGTAAAAGATTCCTCACTCAAAACATACTCCATGAAATATCATTGGAGAACTTAGATAATGGGAAAATTATTTTCTTGCACAAGGCTTGAAGATATTGAAGAATATTTTTCTATAAGAGCAAAATTACTTCAGAGTAACACATTCTTTTTTTAAATAAAATGACCACTAACTTAATAAAAAAGAATTGGATTGTGAAGTGGAAATCCTAGGCTCCAGTCAAATTATGTAACATTAGGTAAATAAACCAACTTACAAGTATTTATGATCTATTCATTGCCAGACATGGTGTGTTAAATCAAATCATCATCATCATTGTTATCATCATCAAGAACATTCAGCTCTTATGTAGCATTTAAGGATTATAAATTATTTTACAAATATTATTCTATTTATTCTTACCATAGCCTTGGTCACAAGACTAGTGACTCAGGCCACATTTGAACTAAAACTCTTTCTACTGAGCCAACTATCTCTCTTGGCTTTAATTTCCTCATATAATAAATAAATAAAAACTCACATCTTATATTAAGTGTACATGATTTAGACATAAAGTCATTTAGGAACAGAAGGAATAATTTCATAGAGAGGGGGGAGAATATATAACCTAACAAGAGATATAGACCTTTATAAAATGTAAAATAGATAATTTTGGTTGAATAAAAATGTTTTCTGCAAACAAAACTAAGAAACGAAGGTGATAAAGAAAGCATAAATAGGAGAAACAATTTTCTAACCAATATCTCTGATGAAGGTCCCATTTCCAAAACATATAGAGAACTTAATCAAATTCTTAAGAATATAAGTAAGTCCCTAATTGATAAATAGTCCAAAGATTTGAACAGTTTTCAGATGAACAAATTAAAGCTATCTGTAATTATATGAAGAAAGTATACTAAATTACTATTGATTAGAGAAACATAAATTAAACAATTCTGAGGTGCCATCTCACACCTTTCAGATTGGCAAGTATGAAAGAAAAGATAAATAATAAATATGGAGGGGATGTAGGGAAAATGGAACACTAATGCATTGTTGGTTGATTTGTGAATTGATCCAGTCTTTCTCAAGGGTAATTTGGAATTTTGCCCATAGGACAATCAAATCATGCATATACTTTGATTCAACCATGCTACTATTAGGTCTGTATACAAAAGAAATCATAAAAAAGGGACAAGGTCCACATGCACAAAAATATTTATGGTAGCTCTTTTTGTATTGGCAAAGAATTGGAAATTGAAGGGATGCCCATCAATTTGGGAATGGCTAAAGTTGTGGGTATGTTAATTTAATGGAATACTAAATGATGAGCAGCTAGGTTTCAGAAAAGTTTGGAAAAACTTAAATGAACTGATGCTGAGTGAAGTAAATAGAATTATGAGAACATCATATACATATATATATAATATATATATATATATATATTATATATATATATATAGTGTAATCAACTATGATAGACTTAGATATTCTTAGCAATGTACTGGTCAAAGACAATTCTGAAAGACTCGTGATGGAAAAGTCCATTCAAATTCAGAGAAAGAAATTTGGACACAGATAATAGCATACTATTTTTACTTTTTTTATTTCCTTTTTCTTGCCTGTGCTTTTCCCCTTTTGTCCTGATTCTTCTTTCACAAAATGACTAATAGGGAAATATGTTTAACATGATTGTGCAAATTTAACCAATGAGAAAGTTGCTTTAATGTGTGAAGACCACTACTCAAATTCTAATTAGTATCAGTTAAGTTGATAAAATTCTAAGCTTTCATTTGGGTCTCAGAGTCATGAATTTCAGATGGTAAGATCACTTGTACAATCATAAGATGATAACTAGAGGCTCTTCGCCCTTGTTTTTCTTGTCTTGGTGATCAAGTCCCATGTGAAAGAGGTGATTCAACTGGATGAAAAGTCCAAATTTATTTTTGTGCCACTGGACCATCTAATGCCCTCCTAGTCAGAATGTATAGTATATGTCATCTCCTTCTACCTAACCTAAAAGGAAGGCTATTCATTTTATGACTTATCCAGGGGAAATTCCCCATGCCTCATACAAACTGTGATTTCCCTGATACTATATCATTTTTGACCCTCAAGAGCAAGTTCTATCAACCAATGGGATTGTACATTTCACTGTGCTTCTTTTGCATATATGGGGTTCAAACCCAATAAAAACAAGGTCCCAGAAGAAGGAGATATCTCAAATTGTGAGGAAACAATTGAAGTCCACATCATCAGAGGTGAACATGGACCCTTTAGTAAAGTACCATTGGCATTGAGTTCTGCTTTAGTCTCTTATTTAATCCCAATATCTTTATCAGATTGTTTGATGTCTTGCAGAAGGGGAGAGAAAAAGGAGGAAGGGAGAAAATTTTAAACTTAAAATCTTGTATAAATGAATGCTGTAAAAATATATTTACATGTAATTGGAAAAATTAAAATACTATAAAGATAAAAAAGTAAAAGAAAATGAACCAGGAGAATGACTTTCATGATTTCTTAACCTTATTCTTTGCCTGTGCTTCTATTGTCCTTAACAATATCCACAAGTAAAAACAAGGGATTATCCTTAAAAATCAACAAATATATGACAATATTTACTTCATTTTAACTAAAAATTGGAATAAATTATGTACCTTAGACCCTGCAATGTGGAATAAATTTTTTGAACTATTGTTAAAAGTCATATATAAGTAAATGTCTTTCTCCAACCCATAAGGGAATGTTTTTATCAGATAGTTTGCCAATGAGTCAGGAAAAGGAGTCTATTTATCAAACTTTTAAAGAGTGATTCTGCCCTCCAATATGTTTACACTCTTTCTAACTTTTTACAAATCTCCTGAGGGACTCAGTGGTCATTCTTCTTTTGTCTCATTTTTTTCCTCCCTGTATCTCAACAGGAGATTGTTATGCCTAAAAGCACCAAGTCCTTCTGCAAATACAGAGCTCACAATTCCCAGAGGAACTGAAATCTACTCAATTCCACAGATTCCATGGGGCACACAAGTATAAGAGTACATGTGGGTCAGATAAGGCTTTTGAATGATCCTTTTATATTCTCTCTCAAATTAAGTATGTGTTGTCTTCAACAAATTAACTGGGGCTTCATTTAATTCATTTGTTCACATTCTCAATTTTGGAAATTTCTGTAAGATCTCTGATGACTCCAGCATTATTTCTAAAGTGCTTCATCCCTTCTTTGAAATAAGAATCTCAAAAAACTCCTTGTGCCATAACTGTTAATGACATCCTAAATGATAAAGAATTACCAAATAGTCCATAAAATTAAAAGTGAAAAAAACAAGCAACTAACAAAAATGACAGGAGAAAGGACAATTTACTTTGCACAGAGGAAAACTGCCCCAAATCCTATCTGAGTCATCTGAATATGTCCAACTCTCCCAAAAAGCTGGGTTGACTTTCAATCTCCCACTTTCTTTTGAGTAAAAAATCAAACTATATTGAGTGAAAATTCTTCCAGTTATTCCTGGAAAACAAGGGACAACCAATGAATTTTCCTAATGGATCCCTTAAAAATACACAGGGAAATCAAGTAAGGCTAATTTTTGCTAGATATCCCTATAATATATGACACACCAAGGAAAAATCTCAACAGTTCTTCCAATAAAACAGGGAAGCTTAGTACAAATGAAAGCAAATAAATTCAAATAAGCCTTGATCAAGTGTGATGATCTCAAAAAGAGTTTAATCATTCACAGTTGGTTGAAATCCTACATGAGCTATTTGTTTCATAAAGAAAACAATGTTTCTTCCCTGGGTTGGATCTGACTCAGACTGTTCCCCTAATAGTTGAGGTTTACTACTGGAATGAAATGAGGTACTTATATGTCATTTAATAGTTAATGTAAAGAGACTTCCTTAGCCATAGCAGGTAAAGGACATTTTAGCAAAAATATACATTGAGGACACTTTTGGTTTATTTAGCTTTTTTAAATGTTCTTGCTTCTGAGTGGCCATTGTGGTGCATTAAAAAAGTATCAAAGATTATTTGGAGTTCCTCATGGTAGCTATCACTTAGTAAATCATTAAATGATGTCAGTGGTCTGAACCTTTGAATGAATTAGGTCTCAATGATATTTTTTTAAATGAAAAACTAGACTAATTTGTATGGGGCAAGTAATTGAAATATTATTACCATTACAGGCTTCCTTTCCCACTAAGGAATTTTTTAGTTATAAGGATGAGAGTTCAGTTTGGATTCTAGCTACCCAAAACCCTGGAGGGAAATTGTTTTTAAAAAGGTTAATTTTTACTTATATTTTTACTCATATTTTATTCATATTTAAGGCTAAATTAAGGTTACTATAAATAACAATGTGGAAGGAAACTTTATTTTTTTCTATACAAAAGAAGTATTTAAAATCTAAAATATATGTACATTGACATAGATTTAAAACATGAAAGAGTAACCCTAAACCTTTATAGTAATCTCTAGAGAAGCTGATCATTAAAACATGAAACAGTTAGTTGGATCACTGAATAGACATTTCAACTTCATCTTGGCTCATAACATTCTAAACAAGTTTCTATGACTTCTTGGTCAGTCAAACAAGTGCAATACTTACAGTAATCTTCTTGATATTTTGTGGTCATCTCAAAGAAAGGAACTGGATAAAATTATTTCTACTATTAGTCAACTCTGAGTTTAGGAGTACCCAATCTCTCCCATTCATGAGGTTGTTTCCATGGATAGTAATATTAATCTCAGGATCAATGTTCAATGCTAAAGAAAAGAAAAGCAAATCACATGGTGTAATCATGATCCTGACTCATATGTTCAAGCTACCAAGTCTGAGCATTCACTATAAGTGACAGTAGAGATAAATTCTTCTTTTTACCAATGCCCAAAGGATAGTCAAGAGAAGGTTTCATATGAGGAAAAGGGATGGAGGAAGCATTAAATTTGGTGTCAAATAAAATAGCTTCATATTGTGGTTCTGCTCTAAATTACCTTTATGAAACTCATCAATTCATTCCTCCTCTCTGTTCCTCAGTTTCCTCATATATAAAATGAAGGATTGGATGTAGTAATTTTGAAGTTTCTTTTGAATTATAAATCTTATAATCCTATGGTTCATCCAAATAAAAGATTAAGAATATAATCTGCAAAATTGGAGTCATTAATTGAAGCAGGAACTTGTTTAGAAACTTTGATGAGAAAGTGAAGCAAAAAATTGTGAAGATCAAGAAAATGTAATAACCAAAAGAATTTTCTATTCAGGTGTCTCCATGGAGCAATCTTATACCAGACAATATACAAAACTCTTTGCTCTTATCATGTGGCAAGTATTATAAATTTTCCCTTAATCATAGATTTATACTTGAAAGGGATGTTATAGATCTCCCTCAGTTTAGGGATAAAGAAACAAAGGCTCAGAAAGATGGTGTCACTCTTTATATTGAAGTTATTTATATGCATATTTTGACTCCTTCATGACTTCAGGATCATTGTTGTACATGTACATCTTGAACAACTTTAACTTACAATTCCTAGACTATTGGAAAATTGTAAACTTTATAGATTTTGATGTTATAGTCATAATGAGAGGACTCTGATATGGAATCGCTTAGATTAACTGATCCTAATTTCCATCAATATATAGTCAAAGAAAGACAAGGTTTCTACTTTTCCTTTAGTCTAATATATTTAAACTCTGTGTTAGGCAGTTAACGATTGTAGTTTTTGCATGGATGAAACTCTTTTCCAGTTGTAAGAGTCATGCTCCTCCTGTTGCCTTAGATAGTTATCTAAAGATAGTTCTATTTTGGATCCTCTCCCAATTTCCAGTTTCAAACTCCCCTCGGCCTTAATTCAAGTCTGGTACCATTAAATAACCCTGATAACTTCTCTAACACACTTGAGTCAGATTAGAAATGTCTCCTCCCACATTTGGCACTGACTGCCTAATCTCAACAAGTCCAACTAAGTCTAATTTTGTCAACTGAATCTTTAACTCGAACATATTTCATCATCTTCACTTTTCCCTCCCCATTTCAATGGATGAAACTTTCGCATCCATGGGAATAAACTTTTACATATGTTGCCATACAATGTGTGTGCAGTAAGGTTGTCCATTTTGTTCATTTGCTATGAAGCATGATAATAAAACTTTGTTTTCAATCAGCTTTTCAAGTACCAAATTCTTGTAAATTGCTGTCCTTTTTTCTTTACCAATCAGTGAGGCCAAATAATGTAATCATGAAAGATACTCAAAGAACCCTTATTGAATGAATGAATAACCATCTTACTACAAAAAATTAATGCATCCAATGAATTATAGACTTCTCATCAGTAGTTATAAAGAAAAGCCAAATTAATATTTAGTTGAATCAGTGATCTCAGTGATTCTGGAGTTTGCTAAAACAATGGAGATCACACAATAATGTTTGTTCTTCATTTCTGAAGAAGACCACAGCATCAGGGAGGTGATTACATCACAAGCATATGATTTGGATTTGAGTGAGGGGTATGCCATGCTAAGTCACCAGCCTCAATTCCACCTCCAGAGTCATATGGATGCAGTGGCCAGATATGAAACAGAACAACTGGAGATGGCCCTCAATTCTAGGCAATCAGGATTAAGTGACTTGCCCAAGGTCGCATAGCTAGTAAGTCGAGTGGCCAAGGCTGGAGTCTACCTCCCATCTTCCTAAATCTAAGGCCAGTGCTCTATCTACTGTGCCACATAGCTGCCCTCAACATCTATGACAGTCTACACAGTATCCACATTAAAAGTCCATTACAGGAACAGCTAGGTTGCACAGTGGATAGAGCACCCACCCTCGAGTCAAGAGAACTTGAGTTCAAATCCAACCTCAGACACTTAATAATGGCCTAGTTGTGTGACCATGGGCAAGTCACTTAACCCCATTGCCTTAAATAAAAATGTTTTAAAAGTTCATTACAAAGAATTCATTTCATGAATTGGAGATTATGGGTTTTTTTCTTGCATCACATGGGTACCAGTAATTCTACCTACTTTTAACACATATTTTGCATATTATTCACACGCAGTATGTAGTTCCCTATTTGTTCTTTATGTGATACTCATTTTTAGTCCTTCAGATATGTTCTGTGTCTTGGTGCCATAAATTCACACAGATAAAAATGTTAGGGTTAAATTGATAGGTCTTTGTATGCACTGGAAGTTCATTGTCAATGAAATAGTTTTTCAATTTCCCAAAAAACCAATCTGGTACACTATCCTCATCCTCCTCTTGAAATCCGGGCATAGTATATAGTCTTTCTGTACTATCTGGTATAGATATACAGTACTGGAAAAGTTTATAGGGTATCCTTCCAAATATGTTCATTATCCATTCAGTCTTTCTTGTGTGGATGGATCAACCACACTCCTTTGAATGATTACACAATGCTTGAAGGAGACTCTAAAATATTCTGGGGCTTTTGTAATCAGCACAATGTCATTCCCAAACTGTAGCATCTAGGGGAGCTCATAATCTTTGAGGAACTTATCTTCAATATGAAATTTATGCTATATCTCCTACATCACAGTAGTAAATATTTTTGGTGAATATATATTTGATTAGAAGGGTCACAGCATTCTTTTGAATAGAGCTGGTTCTCTGTGAAGAATGCCATTTTATTGCAAATGGAAATGGGTCATGGGTCTGCTAATTCCCATCATAAGTATTAACCTGTATAGTCTTGTAAATATAATTTCCCTATCATGTTATCATTTTTAAAGTCTTATAATTCACTCTCTGCTAATGATCTACTAGTCCATCAAAATTACACAGCAAATTTATAAAATTCTCAGGTTAATATTTTCTTAGAAAAGTTATTTTTCACCTTCTTCAAAATAGTTCAGACATATTATATTCTTATATCTACCTTAATGGGAACTCCAGGTATAATTCCATAAGTATAGAGATGAGAATAATCTGCAAAATGACTTAAATCACAGAAAAATTGCTGTAACCTTTACAACACTAAAACAAATTATAACTGAATTACTAACATTTTAAAGAATCAAGAGCCAAAATCTGCATCACTATAATCTTTCATGAGTTAATAACTTCAAGAAGCAAAGGCATTATCCCTAAAGAAAATATTTTCTATGAGATTTCCATTAATCACTACAAATGCTCAAATGTTAAGTATTCTGTTTAAGCAGTCAATGCAATAATCAGCATGGAAGTAGATGAAAATTTCCTTTAGACCCATCCTTATTTGTGGACTTGAGCTCATTGCAGTTTTATTAAATTGTCAATCAGTCAAAAGAGGGATAATCAACTTCTTTCTATGTCTTAAGAAAAAAATCATAAATGTGTTTTTGCTTCTTAAAAAATTACAGGTAGAGATATTACAGGCACTAATCATAGCATTTGTGTTAAGATTTTCAGCATTGTTTTAAAAGAAGAAAATCAATTTACTTCAACATAAAGTAATCTGTGATTTCTACCTTAATTATTAACAGCTTTATGTTCTATGATTTTTAAGGTTAATGTCATGGAAAAGGGTAAGAGAGTCATTTTGAAACATAGATTATCTTATATCTTAATGAAAAATATGGAATCAATAGAAATTATTGTATGGAAAATTATTTACAGCCAACAAATTTTTACCAACCAAAACACACAGAATAATAGCATCCTATATGCATTATTCCCCTAACTCTAAATAATACAACAGATGAAGTAAAAAAACTTGGAGTCAGGATGAATTCAAATCCTGTCTGGCATCTTTCTTATCTATGTGTCCCTAAGAAAATCACTTTCTTTTCCTCACCTTCCTTATCTATAAAATGAGGATAATTTAAATCACTCCCTCATAGTGTTATTGTGAAAATTAAATGAGTTAATATATGTAAAACACCTAATAAACCTTAAACATTTATTTAAATCCTTGCTAGGATGATTGATGATGATGATGGTGATGATGATGAAGATGATGATTCATCTCAAGAGATAGGATTATGACCTCTGCTCCTAAGTGATCCCTATATACATGCTATCATATTTTGGGCTGAAGAAGCTTTAATTCTTTTTGTCATCCCAGGTTCAAGTTCACATGATGTAAAAGGCATTTTTATTTCAAAGTAACTCATTACATGTTGCATATTATTTTATTGGAAAAATCTGAATTACACAGAGTACAGTATTATCAAAGCTCTCCTTTAAACTGTTTTGTCAAGCCATATGGAGGAGGCATTTCCTTCCAAAATAAATAAACCATGGATTGGGCTCAGAACTTTATATTCACTGACCATTGATCCACTCAAACCACTTTGTGGACAGTCAATAGACTGTCAAAAAATATACCCCCAAATCCTGATGGATCAAATAGTAGTTTGTTATCTCAGTCAGCACTACAGTTAAGGGAAACCTCCAACCAATCTCAGTAGGACTGAATAGGAAAAACAACATTATTATAAGATGGGATTTATGCAGAGCAGCGGGAATAAAGAAAAAGGAAGATCCAAGTCTGTAGACTGGAGTCTTTGTAGAGACCCTGTACAGAATGACTTCTGGAGAATAATTCAGAATCAGAAAATCTTCTAAGGTATCAAATCACAGGGTTACATTGCTTAGGACTTTCCTTGTGTGGATACATTTCTGTGTTTCTTTTCCCATAAGGGCAGATCGACAATGTCTTGTTTTTGTCTTTGTTCTAATTGTTTCATAGTGTATACAGGTTGCTCTTTCTAGGAGTTAAGGAGTCAATCTTCTGATACTGATGACTGTGATGATAAAAGATATTAGAGGTTCAAGGCATACTACAAGCAAAAGTGGGAAAGCAGTAGATAGAGGGGAACAAGAAGTTGTCTATAGCAATTGTACTTAATCTTTATTGTATCATGGGTCCCTTTAGCAATCTGGTAAAATCTATATTGCCCCCTTCTAAAATAATGATTCTCAAGGCATAAAATAAAATACTTAGGATTTCAAAATATTATATATCTATCAAATAATAAATCAAACATATTTAAATAAATATATATATATATATATATTTTCCATCTAATTTCATGAACCATTTGGAATCTATCCACATATCCCCTCAGGATCTATGGAAGCCAGGTTAAGAATTCTTGTTTGAAAGTATAGGCTATATGAATTCAAGCAACAGGAGATAAATACTAATACAGTAGACTTTACAATAGCAGCTACCTCTAAATTCACATTTGCACCAATAGATTAATCCTTAAGAGGGTGAATGTTTCCTCGGGTTCTATGTATTCAATACACATCTGAAAATCAACTCAGGAGTTCCCCCTAGCAGGCTTACACTAGCAACTGATAAAGTCATAGAGCTCAAAGCTAAGTCCTACTAAGAAAAGTCGATTCAAAACATTTCCTTCAAAAACTGAGAGTGCACAATTCACAGAGAGCAAGGAAAAAGAAAACATGAATTTAGAATACACCAATAATGAGGCACATGTAGAGAATGTATGTGGCCATGGCAACTTACACTGCCAGCATTCAGATCCCTTATAGATAATCTCAATTCAAACATTAATCATTTATTAAACAACTGCTATTTATTAGGCACTGTACAGGCCACTGGAGAAACAAATGCACCCACTTCTCACTTACATTCTAAAATTGAAATTAAAATGTGTGCAATATACACATGCATATGAAATATAATGAAAATAAATACAAAGTAGATGAATAAAAGGTATTTAGGAGGGTACTAATAAAGAATCCTGAAAGGTTCCATATAGAAGTGTATAAGTGAGGTCCTTGATAGAAGAGATGAGTTATATGAGGCAGAGATGAAGGACATTAAAATACTCTATAGAAGTAAGACTCTATGACTATTGATAGGCAAAGTGAAATAGAATAATTATCCAGTAGATTTGGAATGAGGACAAAAGCTTTAAAAAAGAACTCCCTCAATTAAATTAATTTTTTTCCTTGACCAGATAATTTCTTGAACTATGAATAATTGCATAAGATATCCATTTGGAATTTGGAAAAAACACAAAAAGAAGTCTATAGTAATCAGTAATTCACTGAGGTCATTTTAGCAAGACATTGGAATGCTTTTATTATATACATATTGTCAGTGGCTTCCTATTTATTATATTTTTATAGCAGGGAAATTTGAAGTACCATTTTTATTCTAATTTAGTAAATATTATTTATTTGAAAGAAAATCATGATGAAAAAAAGGATTTACCAGAGATGTTGCTGCATTGTTCTGGTATTTTAGATTAAATTTTAACCATTAATATAAATTCTGATTTTTATTTAGCCTTAGGCTCTTAATATAATATTTATTTGAATATGTAACTGATAACTTTATTTGCTTCCTGCAATTTTATCATAATTGCTACAAACTATACACTATTATTTTATTATTGGCATAAATGTTGAGGAAAAACACTGGCATTACATAATTAAAATATATTAATCAGCTATAATGTAGTTCTGTATTTGTAATTGACTGTGCTTATATTGGTTGAAAGTGATTTCGATTTCCTTTTTTGCATAATAATAAGACAAATTCATTTCAAACTCATTCTAATATTCAGAACTCTAATTCATTTTTAAAATGACCCCAAATTTAGTAGTTGATAAAATAACATTTTGAGCATTTTATCAATGCCTTATTTGCACCTCATAACCATCCTGGTAGGTAAGTCTTATTATTTTCTTCATTTTATCAGTAGGATCCTGAGGCAAACAGAGGTTAAATGGCTTACCCAGGGAAACACAGCTGTTAAGTGTCTGACAGAGAAGTTGAATTCAGGTCTTCTTGACTTCAGATTCAGAACTCTATTCACGCTGCCATCCAGCTGCAAAAATTAAGGACTTCTATTTTGACCTGGATTAAAAGTAGTTTCCAAGGAAACTATTCACTAATATTATTTGAGAGGAGAAAATAAATATTAGGTATAAATAATCCCCTATAGTGAAATAGAAGTGGTAAAGCCAGTTGTATGTTTTTCAAACAACAAGAGCTTCAAAGGACTTAAAATATACTCATTTGCATATCAATTTTAAAAAGCATGCACAATAGTACTGCAGTAAATCAATTTAAATTATTTCAAGAATTCCCATCTATCTCTTCTACCTTTAATTCTTGAAATATAAATTATTTCTAAAGGATTCCATCCACTCTCTCTATGTTTTTCTCATTTCATTTCTTATGATGGAAATAGTATCCTCCCTTAAAGTCATCTAAATTTGTTGAAACTCCTTCCTTCATGTACAACTCATGTGTTACTAAAGTGAAAATTATCTTTCCCTTTTCAAATTACCCATCATACTTTATCTGTCTTTTACCTTATTCTACTTTGAATTCTACTTATTTATATCTATGTAATAGTCACTACCATACATATTAACCATGAGATTGTAAATTCTTTGAAGTTAAAGACTAATATTTTTTACTTTTGTAGTCTCAGTATCTATCACATTATAGTACAAATAGCATATACTTAGTAAGTTCATTGACTGAAGGCTAAAAGTAGAAGCCATACATGCCAATAATGATCCTGATTCACTAATATTTATTTATTATGTATTCTCTCACTTTTTCCATATATATGTATACACATGTGTGTATATATCTATATATATATGTATATGTACACACACATACACACACACACACACACACACACACACACACACACACACAAACACACTGCCCTCTGCCCCTAAATAGCATAGCACCTCATGGGCAATCCTAGGCAAGGGTGATTTGACAATGTATGCCTCATAGCATACATATGGTCATGTGTCTAGAGGTAGAGTGAAATTGATACTGGCCTCATGGTCCATGCTATTGTTGATATTAAGCTATTTTTCAGTCTGTTCTGACTCTCTGTGATCCTGTCTCAAATTCTTTTGACCTTCTTCATCTCATTTTACAGTTGAAGAACTGAGATAAACAGGGTTAAGAAACTTGTCCAAGGTCCCAAAGCTAGTTAAGGGTCTAAGGTCAGATTTGAACTCAGGAACATGAGTCTTCCTGATTCCAGGACAAACAATCTATCCTCTGCACCACCTAGCTGCCCCTCATGTTCCATAATTGCTTCTTTTTAATTTGTTTTGTTTCATTTTGTTTTGATTCAGATGAGTATATAGGTTTATCATCTGTTGTATAGACAATTATTTTTTTCTAATACCATAAAATTAAATCTTTCAGATTTCTAGGGGTGGTCTATAGTTGTGCTATTATTGAGAGAATTTGTTGCGTGTGTGTGTGTATTTGTCCCTCCTTCCTTCTCCTCCTCCTCCTCCTCTAATTACCCTGAATGGACTTATTTATTTACAAATAAAAAAATATAAACTCCCAAAGGACTAGCACTGCTGCTTTTTTTTTCTTTTCTCTTTGTATGCTCAGTACCTAGCATATTGCTTTGCACATATTAGGTACTTAATAAATATTTAATGGACCAGAATATGTTCTCTTCCTTGAGTTAAAATTAAGAAACAAATATAGGCACAGTTTCAGAGTAATTGAGGTGCAGTTTCATCAAGGTTTTCTAATGGAAAGGAAGGAGGGGAAAAGGAATGAGCATTTCTTAAACACTAGAGACTGGTGTAACACATACTAAGAACTTTATAGATATCATCTTATTTGATCATCATAACAATCCTGGAAAGGAAATGTTTTCATTATGTCCATTTCACATTTGAAAAAAAGCAGAGCAGACTGTAGTTAAGAGTGATTAAAAGACTTACCCGGGTCATAAAACTAGTAAGTGTTTAGGGTCAGATTTGAATTCAGATTTTCCTGAGTTCAACACACTCTAATCACAGAGCAACCTAGCTTTTAGATTTCTGTTATCTTTCTGACCATGTGCTTTATATCTCACATCAGTGATATATCAAGCTAATACATTCAGGAACAAAAAATTAATCTGTTTAACAAATACTTATTCAATATGCAAAGAATTTTTCTGGGGGCTAAGAAAAAGAACAACAGATTCTTGGAACTCTTCTGTACATTAACAATAGCCTAAAGACACATATTTTCATATAAATTGTGTCTTCCTCAATGTTGACAAACTTGCTGTTCCCAATTTTGAAGATTTCTGTCCCTATTTATTTTCACTAATACAAGTTATATCCCTCTGGGAAAGAGATTGTAGTTTTTTGAAAAATGTGGGTATCATCTGAAAACTTTAAGATTGTTCTGCAACCTTTCAGGCTATTCATAAACATCTAATTCCTCAGGGATGCTGCATGCCATATTCCACTGTTTAGAGAACTATGCAATTAATCCTATCTTAGGTGTTCTAAAATGACTTAGAGTCAATGTCATAATTATATTTAAAACACAAATGCTAAATCACAAGTCTGGAAAAAACCTTTAAAAATTAAAAAGTGAAGTTGTCCTCTACTCCATTTCTGTGTCTTTAGATGGGCTCTTTTCTATTTTTGGAATGAACTATTTTCCTTACTCCAACTTCTTAACTGTTTAACTTCCCTCAGGGTACAGACTCAGACATTACCTTCTTCATGAGACTTTTTTTCTGATTTCTCTGGTTATTAGTGTCCTGTCCCTCTTAAAATGATTTGCTATTTTTTAAATATTTATATATTATTCTTTTGTTATCTATTACCAAAAGAGTACATGCATTTTATAAACAAGGACTTTTGAATTTTGGCCTCATCCCAAGTCTTGAGTACCATTTCTGACAAATAGAAGGCAATCAGTATTTTAAAAATTGAATTGAATTGAATACCTAAATAAATGATGCCCACTGGTCTCTCCTTCATTCACATACTTATTCACTCCATCAAAGAGGACTTATTTTTCCAGAGCTTAGATAAAAAAAAGTCAAGAATCCTCTGGACAAATATATTTTAGATAGTACTTTGAGAATAGTCAATCCTATTAACAGATTTTCATTAATTAAAATTTTCTCATTCTAAAACTGCACAAAATGTGTTACCTGATTAATTTTCATTCATGAATATCAGGATTAATAGAACTGGAAAGCATTTAATTCCTTTGGCAGCACATTATAAATGCTTAGTTGAACTTTTATCATGAGATATCAGAGCTATTTTGGTCTAATAATCTATAATAAAATGGAAAACATACATAAAAGTTCATATAAAATGATACTGATTGGTAGATTAATATTCTTTTTTCAGAAGGAGTGGAAAACCAGTTCTTAATTATATTTTAATGGAAAGCCTGGAGACATTATGCAAAGCCCATGAGACAAAGTGTACATCCCCATAATTTTATTCTCTTTGGCCATTCAAATAAACTGGCACATTTGAATTTACAAAAAAGAATCTTAAAGTGCGGAAATTAAGTGATTCTGAAAGTATTGCCACTATTATTAATAGAGTCCTGCCCATTTATATGCTAGAAAATTTTACCTTACAACCTAATTTTGTCAACTTAATATTATGTTAATTAAAAAAATTAATGAATCTCAGAGCTCGAAGACACTTCAGAGGTCATCTGGTACAGTACATACTTGAAGCATGAATCCTGTTTAGAATATCCTGAAGAAAGGAAGAGAGTAGCTATATGGCACAGTGGATAGAGTGCCTAGCCAAGAGGCAGGAAGACTCGTCTTCTTGAGTTCATATCTGGCTTCAGACACAATTGTGACCCTAGGCAAGTTACTTAATCATATTTACTGGAGCTGGAGAAGGAAATGGCCTTGCCAAGAAAACCTCAAATGGAGTAACAAAGACTTGGATGCTATTGAACAACAAAAAGAAAGAATAATTCAGCTTCCACTTTGATATGCACACCTTCAGACAACTCTTTCCATTTTTGGATAACTTTAATTGTTACAAAACTTTCCCTTAAACTGAAGTGAAATTTTACTTCCTGTAACTTGTCATGGCTCCTTTTGGAGCCAAAACAAAACAAATCTGTTTTTTGCCTTCCCCCTCCCCCTTGCTCTTCCCTTTCCCTATAGTTCAGAATGCCTAAATTTTCACAATTCATTAGCCTCACTGGTAAGGATAGGAATTACAGGAATGAAGCACCAGATCCCATTCCAATGTACCTTCATAATATAGTGTTCAGAATTAAATCAAAGACTCTAGATATGATCAGATTGAAACAGAGTTCATTATGTCTATCATATCCCTCATTCAGATAAGGCATCTATATTAATGTAGGCTCAGATCTCATCAGACTTTTATTTCCATGTCACATTGTTAATATGTCAAGCTTACATCCATCCCCCAAAATGTCCTGGGTCCCTTTCACATAAGTCGTTGTGCAACTATAGCTCCTTCATTTTGTTCTTGTAGAGCTTACTTCTTTCATAGTTTAATCAACATTATTAGTGTTAGACTTAATTTATTGCATATTTAGATTCTATTTACATATTTCAGAAATTGCATTCAAGGAGAAAAGAAAAAAACATTCAATGTAAAGGAGTTAAATGTGCATTGATAAAATGGTAGAGATTTTGAAATATCACAGCAAATCAATAGCTTGATTCCAATCACTTTTAAATGCATTTCTGAAGAGTCACAATGATCTTTCATTACACAATTAATGTTCTTGATCCACCATTCAGACTAAACTCTTATGACTGCTGAACAGGAGTTGATGATGGAACAGTAAATCATGGCAAAACAATAGAACATGCTTAAGATTGGAAGTCAAGAGAACTTTATATTAAAATAACATTTTATAGTCACTACCTATGTATCATGAACAAATAATTTAACCTCTCTGTATCTTAATTTCCTTACTGCAAAATGGAAATATTAATTCCTGTAGTGTTTATAGAATCAATAGGGTTGTCTTGATAAACAAATGAAATAATATATTTAAAGTTCTTTGCATATCTCAAGACAATGTAAATGTTATCTTTCTTACTCTTAAAAGCCTTTACAGGGGGCAGCTAGTTGGAGCAGTGGATAAAGCACCTGCCCTGGAGTCAGGAGTACCTGGGCACAAATCCGGTCTCAGACACTTAATAATTACCTAGCTGTGTGGCCCTGGGCAAGCCACTTAACCCCATTTGCCTCTAAAAAAAAAGCCTTTACTGTCCTGATGAACCTTGCTCCCTACTTATTCTTCCTTACAAATACTCTTCTCTTGAGTATCCTTTCCCAAAGTATTAAGAATTTTTAGAAAGTAGTTAACATAATAGTTCATCTTGAAAAGTTTTCCTGATTCTCTTCCATATTCTCTGTGGCCTCAAAGGTTTGGTCCATACTGAATTTCACTGGTACAGGAAACTCTCAGATAAGTAAACTTCATCTACTAATGTAGATCAGTACCTTCTCTATAACTTATGGTCTTAGAGAATTCTCCAGAATATTGAGATGTTGAATACTTT
The DNA here is from genome assembly GCF_037893015.1 of Macrotis lagotis. Lineage (NCBI taxonomy): Eukaryota > Metazoa > Chordata > Mammalia > Peramelemorphia > Peramelidae > Macrotis > Macrotis lagotis. The sequence goes on from NC_133660.1 coordinate 90,167,680, forward strand.
GTCTAAGGTGTTGCCAGAAATAAGGCTTCACATATCTTCCTGACAGTGAGATCAGCTCACTATCCATCACTCCACAGTGCTTCTTTAAATTTATATTATATTTATATTATATTTATGCTGGGAAAAATAGTCTTAAATTAATTATACTTAAAAGTATGGTTTTGCATTAAAATGAGACTGTTTTATTATTATTATGAGGTTTGGAAACCTCAGGCTATTTTTATTTATGTGATTATAATATCTTCTTTTAGTCTCCTTGATAGGTACAAATGCTGAGACTTCCTAAATGCATGCTGGTAAACATGATCATGTAAACTGATCAAATGAACTCAACTCTGAAATTTGAACTAGATTAATTTCTAAATGGCTCTGGAAAAAGAAGTAACATTCTTCTAATAGGCATAAAAAATTTACAGTATCACTTTAATAGCAAGAAATGAGAAATAAAGAGGAAGAGAACCCTACTCTTTGTGGAAATGACTGAACAGATGTATTGAAATATTATTGCATCATAAAAAATTATGAAAGAGATGTATGATGTTAAATAATGGGAAAACATACATTTGATGCTGAGAGCAGTAAGCAGAAGAGGAAGGATAATATATGAAATGACTACAATAATGTTAAAGAAAAGAAAATTGAAGACTCAAAAACTTGAATGAATGAAGTAAAAGGAGAAAAGCAAATTTTAACTGTTTACTATGTGCAAAGTGTATTCTAAGTACTGGGGATATAAATAGAAAAGTGAGACAGTTCCTATTTTCAAAGAGTTCACATTCCACTAGGACAGAAAACCCTTTTGGAAAATATTTGCTGCATGTGCAATAAGCGACAGTGAAGCACATGATAATAATTCTTCTTTGTTGCCATTTTCATGTATAAAAATCATAGCAGTTTCTGATATTGAAGTCTTTGACATTGCCAAAGGCTCTAGAAGCAAGAATTTTCTTTTTTTTATCTTAAGTTATTGTGGCTATAATAGCCACAAAAGCATTTACCAGACTGTATTTCTGCATAGGGCTTGCATCTTAGGATGTTGGTTGTAGGCACTGAGATCAAAGAATTGCTATTTCCAAGGCTCTTGGACTCAGTCCTGAATTATTTCCCCCATAGACTGAGGGAAGATGTTGGTCAAAATAGTGGTGGCAATTTGGTTTCCCTGGCACATGTTGCCTCTTGACTCTTTCTCAGAGCAGTAGCCAACCAAGTGATGATGGAATAACATCTTTGCAAAGACATCTCTATCTTAGAAATGCAGAATAAGACATGTACTATATTTTTAGAAATAAGGCATATTTTTGTTTTACATGATTAATTTATTATTAATGAGGACTTCTAAGAAAGGGGAGCATTGTCAACAAAAGTTGGTGGGTAATGCAAGTGCTGAAAAAAGAGAAAAGAAAAAAGAAACAAAATAATGAAACACTCAAAAAATAACCATTTAAGAATGATATTGTGGAGGAAATTCTTGTTTTAGTACATATAGGACAAGATGATCTCTGAGGTCCATTCTAACTTGGAAGTTCTATGACTACATAATTCAATAAAATCATTTTCATTATGAAAGTAAATGAGAATTTGTTGGTATCTAAATCATTTTTATGCAGCCTTTAGGAGAGAATCTAGCAAAGGCTTAGTCATTCCATACCCTAAACCTATTATGACATAAGTATAATTACAAATTATTCAATTTGAGGAATTAGACTTTTGTGTTTTGAAACAAACTGTTTAATAAGCTTTTGATTAGCCACATCCAACTATCTAACAATATCATAATCCTTTTCACTTTATAATAAACCTTTACTTAATGCTGATTTCCTTTTGACTCCTTTCTGAACTTCCTAGCTGCCCTAAACAAATATATTGATCTATAGAGTGCTATTGAGTTGTTTAACAACTAAGCAACTGCTAAGTACTAGGTACTGACTTTTAAGGATTACTACTTCCAAAAGTAATGGAAAATGGAAAATTATTTTATTTATAGGAAAGCAAATTATTACTTATTGATATGAGCTTTATTGTTGGAAACAAATTTAGGTAACTGACAGATTTCCATATTTATATACTTGATTTTCTATTGCTAAAACAACTCAATAGGATATTTTGATCAAAGATTTTTTTAAAGTCTTTGGTTTATTATACAGTTAATCTTTCATGTAATATTTCAAGAATATTTGATTTTATCAGTGAGTATAATCCTTTGTCTTAGTTCTAACCAATTTTGCAACAAGTCTCCTTACATTTAGCTATGCTCGGTCTAGGATTACAGTCACAGTTTCTGTTCTCATTCTAGGATCATTCTCAAAGTCTTTCAAGTTTGGAGAACTTTTTGGATGATGCAATCTAAGAATATATTAAGAAAGGCTTGGGGTTCAGAAGAAAGAGAAGTGATACTCTTACTGTGTATAGCCCTGGACATTGAGCATCTGGAGCTTCCTGTTCAGATTTAGAAGTCTTTTTAAGAGATGACTGTTAAAAATGATGCATACTGAAAAGAAGAAAAGGATGGCAAGGGGTTTAGAGATAAGGTCAGATAAGTGTTGGGTGAAATGGACATATTTTAGTTGGAATAAAGAAGACTTGAGAGTAGGTGATGACTTAAAACATTTAAATGGCTATCATGTAAATGAGGAATGAAACTTTTTTAAAAATTTAAAATTTAAAAAATTATTTTATTTAGAATTTTTTCATCTGGGAAATTGATGTCAGTGAACAGTAGTAGCAGCTATGGAAGAAAATATTACAAAGGCATATTAAAATTTGATGAAAGGAAAATTGCTTAATTCTTATATCTAATGGTATGCAGGAGCCAGTTCTAAATATATGATATATTGTTAAATTTTCAATACAAGCAGTGACACTTTAGAAATCAGTAATCACTAAAAATTGGAGTTTGGTTTATTATTTTGTCAATTGTATAAACCTAAGAAAGTGTTAATAAATGAGATTAAGCTAAAAAGAGTGTGATTGTGCATATTTTTTTTTCTGGAGACTTTAGTTGCTAAATATTTATCAGCACATCCTTGAACTGCTCTATAAACATTGCTTAAGCTCAGCATGAATGCCATAAAAGTTTCAGGGAATTAAATCATCACCATACTGGAAACTGAGTAACTATGGGACAACAACAATAGCAACTAGCATCCATATAATACTTTAAAATCTACAAAGTACATATATCTATCATCTCTATTGAGGATCATAAGGTCCCTGCTTGGAATTATTCAAGTTTACAATAAGTCTCTTTGAGAAGTACTGGAACAAACATTTACTGATTAATGACTTGCCAGTAATGGAGAGAGGATTACTATTCATTAAACAGATTTGGAAACTGACTTCTGAAGTCCCTTTCAATTCTTTGTTCTGAATTCTCTCATGGGAGGAAGAGTGGTGAGGAGTTAAAATACTGTAGCACATCATACTGATGAGTCAAGGCTGGCATTGAAATCAAAACAATTAATTTGATTAAAATGGTTTATCTTCATAAGTTTCCCAAAATAAAAATATTAGGGTACTCATTCTAAAGATGATGAACTTAAGACTCAAGAGGTGAAATCAACCAAGGTAAAATAGACAATTAATGGCAGAGTCATGGCTTGTACAGTGGTCTTCTGCCAATGAGTCCAGAACTTTTCTCACCATAATACACATTCTTCTTCCTATGAAATATGGGATTTGACTCAAATTCCCTGTCTATGCCTTTTCTATTTATGGTAAATGCTTCGTGAATATCCATACCATTTGTTTCTAAAACTTCTATTTCAATATTCACTCAAGAAGAAAAAATGTCTTTTATTTCTAGTGGACACAGGCTAATATCTATCTTCAAAGTATGTGATGCAAAAATGTAGGGGTTAATTGCTCACAATGGGATATCAAAATAATTTGTTAAATACAAGTTACTATTGTTTTTATTTTTATCCTTGTCTTTTCTATCTCTATCTACTCTTTCTTCTCTTTCTCGTTTCCGAGTACTTCTGAGATGTTTATGTTTTCATTAATGTTACTCTACATTTTACCAAAAGCTGTTTTATTTAATTCATTACAAGATATATGATGCATATATCACAGGTAACCCAAATCATTAAAATGTTGTTTTAATCAATAGTATCAAGAAGTTATTTGAAAATGGTTTAAAATATGAATTATGGAAAAGTCCTTTATCTTTTGAAAAAAATAAAGTCTCATCAATAACAACTCTGAAGTACTCCAAGATCTAATAAGACCTTGCTCCATAAGTGTTGATAATTAAAACTTTGACCAAAAAAAATTTTAGAATTCTTTCATATGGAAAACTAAAATAAATTCTAAAGTCACTTAAGACTATTAGCAACAAAATGTAGGTAATATTCTACATCTTACCACCATTCAAAACCTGTTTGTTCAAGGAAGGAAAATTTAATTTCAATTATATTTTATCATGCCTCGCCTTCCCCTAAAGATAAAACCATGGTGTCCTTCATCTCTGAATTTTTTTCTACTTGAGTCTGTTTTTTTTTTCATTTCTATCAATGCCTAACTATTTTCTGAACCATACACTTGACAAGTCCAATCTAGGGTGATATCTGCATTCTACTACAAACAGAAACTATTCTGTTGCCAACTGTGTGTGTGGGGGGGGTCTCAAGGAGATATTAAATTACTAGCAAAACACTATTTAATTAAATCTAATTAAATAATCTTTCCCCACTGATAGACTTCAGATACCACCTTGCCATTCTGAGGCCAAAATAAATTTTGTCTGTAACTTAATATACTAACATAAACTAGAATGTGAGCAATGATCTCCTTAAACTGCTTTTTGCTATATATTAACAAGCACTAAATTAACTTTTAAAAATTTAGCTATCTTTATAAATATATATAATATAAATCTGTTAGAAAGTTTAAAGAGAAAAACACTATGATCTCTATAGCCATTGATATTTTATATTTATACAAAACTGAAAATGAGGTGATAAACTGGCATGCAGAGTTCTCCCAGGCTCCTTGTAAGTAGTATATCATTTGAAAAAATAGCTCTGTAGTAGTCTCAGCATGCTGAATATTCCACCCTCAACAGTTATAAAAAGAGATTCCTACTTGAACACGACATTGTAGACCTTGATTGAATTAATTGGGAAAAGGAGAGCAGGCACTTGACATCAGAAATTTGGTTTCAAATTCAGGTTCTGCAACACTTTACTTACATGACTGGCTTTTTTTTTCTCTTACAGAAATGAGGGTATTTATGCTTTTGTTGATTCAACTTTTGAATGGTGCTTTATCCCTCCCTAGGCACCAGGTTGCCTCCTGTCTCCAACTATTATCTACTTGACTATGTAATAGGGAGCTCAGTGACCTAATAGTCAAAGCACTGGACTTGGAGTCAGAAGTCTCAAACATTTACTAGCTCTGTAACCTTGGGCATATCATTTAATTCCTCCTTTATATATAAAATGAAGGACTTGGACTCTAATGTCACTTCCAGCTTTGAAGGATGATATGAGCCTTCTCCTTTTTATACTGCCAAAGTTTCTGCTTTGATTATTTTTATGGTGGGAGATAGTGGGGTAGGATTGGAAAGGGCAAGAAAAGAGGAGAGAAGCAATGTAGAATAGAATGAAAAGAGCATTTGTTAAGAACTTTTATTCCAATTTCTAAGGCTATAAATTTTAAAATTAGACAGTCCCTTTTCTTAAAGAAAAATGAGAGTATCATTTAAGAAGTCCCCATTTTAATTATCCAACATATAAAGGAGGTTTCAATTTCACTGCACACAGAATAGTCAAATAATCTAGCATGGAAATCTGGGATGACAGGTCAAATAAGAAGACCCTAAAATCTTTGGGGAGGGCAAGCATGACAGATCAGATGATCCCTAGTTTTACTGCTAGGAAGAGAATGGGTTTTGCAGGTTCAAGGGTCAAAGTAAACTGGGTGCTGGGTTATTCATAATAGCATCAAACTGAAAATAGTTGACCAGTGTTTGATTCAAAATTGGCATGGTTCCTAGCACTGGGGTCAGTAATGATCTCATAGTGCATTAAAGAAAGAAAGAAAAGAAAGAGAATCCCTTGGCCCTTTCCTCAACTTTCCAACAAGTACAAAGAAAAAGTGTTCCTTTTCAGAATTGACTAAATTGGATTTTGAGTCACTTTGCTTTATATCTAAACCATAATTGATCCTTTCAGTCAGTCATTATCATACCATAGCCAACACCTATATCTGTCTCTTAGTAAGCACCTAATAAATCCATTTTTAATCATTTTACTGTGCTAAATTATTGAAGACATCCCTCCAATTAATTCAATCATTTTATATGGAAGGCAACATGTAAAGGGAATTATTACATAATTATTTTGGAGTAATTTTAGCATTGTTACCAACTTTACCCAATATTTGCTTTTTTTCCTTCAACTAATGAATTAGATACCTTAATAATTACTCCCTAGGTTATTTTTTCAATACTGATTTGTATTATATAATAGATTATTCTAAAGAAGTATTTGATTCATTCAGAGTACAAAATTATGCCTTTTATTAATATCAAGCCAGTACAATATAAAAGAAGGTTCTAATTATTTCTATGCTTTTTATTTCTAAGAGATAATTAAGAAGTTTGAAACAATGTGATTGTAAAAAAATTTAAAAATAAGAAAATGTGAATAAATATTACCTCTTTCTACATATACTTTATTAGAAAGAATGTTTTCAAGTTCTGCCCACTCAGGGGGAGCTTCTAAATGCATCTCATTGGGGTGATTTAAGGCGTCTAGCAAATGCTTTCTTTTATTCTATAATCTGTTTAATGTCGTTCTAAAGAGAGATTAATATATTAGTTTGGCAATGAGAAGCTTACCAGTAAAGGCACATTTAATAGGTGAAGTTTTAACAGTCAATATCCCCACTTCTTTTCCAGTATGAAGATTATTTCCATAATTTTAATGAAATCTTCCTATCTTGACCATTGTGTAATAAAAATAATAATGTGGAATAATAATAATAATAATAGTAATAATTATGATGATGATGATGATGATACTGCTAGGATTAAACTGGTTTTCCAAGAAGCAATGAAATCTAAATGAATGGCAGAAAACAACCTTCCAACAAATTCATCTTAATGAAATGCAATGACTGAAATGAAGTTTTCAGAAAATAATTTACTTATTTTTAAAGACAAAACAGAAAAGAATTTCACCATATGTTTTGGAGAGTCGGTTCCTCATTTTAATGAAAAAGTCAGAAAATTCAGGGAACTATGAAACTTTGTTCCTGAAAATGAGTAGTTAGTGAAAAAGAGTAGGTAGTGACAGAAAGGCATATGAATTTGAATAAGTACTGATGAGTACATTATGAAATGCTGTGTAACCTGGGCAAATCATGTAATCTTTGGAGAACTCATTTACACATCTTTAAAATAATCTGATTAGCCTAGATGTTCCATATGGTACTTTCCAGCTCCAAATAATTGTTTTCATTTCCACTATTTTTTAAATTAACAGAATCTATTTTCTCTTCTTTGGGCATCTGAATAGAGTGCCCAACCTGGAATCAAGAAGACTCATATTTCTGAATTAAAATATGAGTTAGACACTTTCTAACTGTGTGATCCTGGTAAGTCATTTAAGTCCATTTGTCTCAATTTCCTTATGTGTAAAATGAATTGGAGAAAAAAATGGCAAAACACTCTTGTATCTTTGCCAAGAAAATATAAATGAAGTCATCAATCAGGCACACCTGGAAAATGGCTGAACATTTGCTCTTCTACACCCTACCTCAAAAAAAATGAATTTTAAAAATTCCTTGTAACTAACAGTCAAACAAAAAATTATTCCTCCAATGGACTATGTTCAAAAATATGTTTCTTTCTGGACCCTGAACCACTCAATTCTGTCAGGAGATAGCATGTTTCATCATTGCCTTTTGAAACCATGAAAGATAACTATATTGACCATGTTATTATAGCATAAGATGTCATTTGTCTTTAGAGTGATATTGTAATTGTAAAGGTTGTTTTGCTTCTGCTCATTTCATTTTTCATCAGTTTGTAAAAATCTTCAAAATTATTAATTTTTATACAATTTTATAGCATAATTTGACTTCTGTTTACTTAATTTTGCATCAACCCATACAAAGTTTTTCTATGTCCTTTTGAAATTGTTCATTTCCTCATTTATTAGAGCATAATTAAATTCCAAAAACCATTCAAAAATCATAATTTTTTTCAGTCATTCCTTGGTTGATTCTCCTTAGTTTTCATGGTACTTTTGCCACCACAAAAAAATCTACTGTAAATATTTTCATACATATGGGTCAATTTTCTATTTCTTTTAGGTCTTTTGGATATGGGCCTAGCAATGACTAAATGAGCACACACTGTTTAGTAAATGTGTTATATAATTCCATTATTCACATTACTTATACAATCAGTTCATATCTGACAATAAAGGAACAAGATTTTAGAAGAGTAAAATCTATAAATTATGGTAACACAAGATAAATTCTAAAGATAAAAAAAAAGTTTTTAGTGTAACAAATACTGTAGATTATCAGCACCTTGTGCCTTTGAGCATCAAAACCTTGTTTTACTAACTGCCATGGGAGTGGGAGTGAATGAAAGAGTGGAAAGGTATTTAAGCACTGATGTTTTGGTAAATAAAAAAAAGCACTTGGAGCACTTGGAGATCTTGATGGAGTACTTGTCTCCTTTGTTATCCTTGTCTCCTGCCCCTCCAATGCTCACCTGGGAAAGATAAGGGAGTCCAGAAGTGGGATTCTACATATTTAGGATAAAGGAGAACATATAAATTTGAGAGGAAAGGAGAGAATAAGCTACACAAAAGCTTCATTCTTTTTTTCTGAGCCACATAAAAGATAGTTGAACTTGCAAAAATTCACATCATAGGTTTGTTGTAAAAATACATTAAACTCAATATGGAATCCTATAAGTATAATGGAGGAGCAAGAATAGAAGGAGAGGACATAAACTTGAAGTTTAATATTAAGCAAAACAAACTGTCCTCAGAAGGTAATTTGTGAGAGGGATAAAAGGAAAAAAGAAAGAAAAAGAATTCATGATCAGGATGAGTGAGAAGAAAAGAAAAGTAGAGTACTAGAATGAAATAGATTATATCAAATACAAACTACTAGTATTGAGGAAATGCCTTCTGTTTCAAACCACTTCATCTTTGAAAGCGGGAGTGGTAAAGAAATTGCCAATTACAGATTGATAGAATGGAGAAAAATACAAAGAATAAATGTGAATGTGATTGGGATGAGTTCATCTGCAAAACTGAAAAAAAGTAACAGAACAGATTAGACAACAAAATCAATAATAAATTGTTAACAAGAAATATTTGAAACATGGATTCACATTGAATTAAAATAAGGAATACAGTCTATTATACTACAATTAAATTTACAAAATCATGATTTAAGAGAAGGCAAACAATAAAATAATTGATTATAAGAGATAAAAAAGAAAACTGTGTTATGCTTTTTCATCATAGACAAATAATATCCTTATTTTGGTGAGCACTGAATGGCATAGAATCCTTAAAGTTAAAGAAAAAATTAATAGATTAACAGAATGAAGTACTCAATAAAATTATATAAATGAGGAACTCAATAAATCTCTCCTTCATATCTGAAAAGGAAAGTAACAAAGAAGGAAGTTAAGTACCTTAACAGAATTTTAGGAAAAGTTAATGATATATCTCTAATGACTACTGAGTAGGAATAGAAAAAAAGAATATATATACTAATTATTCTATATTCATGAAAAATTTTAAATAATTGATTAAAAATCAGGACATCAAAACCTCATAAATTCAGAAAATAGAAATATTAAAGATATATTTTAACTAAAGCATAGGGTAGTTTACATTCAAGAAAATGCTGTCAAAGATCAAATTTAGAAACTTAATAACATTATCCTAAAAAAACTGAAATCAAAGAAGGAATTATAGAAACAAACAATTAACAAAGAAAATTACAATGAAACAAAAACCTTTAGATTTCATCAAAAAAGATCACAAGGGTAAAATTTTTGACCTTAAATGCTTCATTACAGAAAAAGAAATAAAATATCAATGATAAATATATGATGAAAGATGATTACAATGATCTATGTTCTCCTAGCATTTGAAGTTGTCTTTAGAATGATATTATAATTGTAAATGCTGTTTTGCTTCTTCTTTCATTTTTATCAGTTTGCAAAAATCTTCAAAATTATTAATTTTCATAGTATTGATTTTATAATACAATTTGGATTGTTTGCTTAATTTTCCATCAAACCAGATAAAGTTTTTCTATATCTTTTTGAAATTATCCTCATTTACTAGGGTGCAATAGTATTCCAACACATTCAAATGCTATAATTTTTTCAGTCATTCTCCAGTTGATGGGTATCTCCTTAGTTTCCAGGTTTTTGTGCCACCACAAAAAGTCTGCTATAAATCTTTTCATATATATATATATAGATAGATAGATAGATAGATAGATAGATATAGATATAGATATAGATTAGATATAGATATAGATATAGATATAGATATAGATACAGATAGCTATAGATATATAGATATATAGATATATAGATTAGATAGAGATAGAGATAGAGATAGAGATAGATATAGATATAGATATAGATATAGATATAGATGTAGATGTAGATGTAGATGTAGATGTAGATATAGATGATATAGATAGATATAGATATAGAGATATAGATATAGGTATAGATATAGATATAGATATAGATATAGATATAGATATAGATAGATATAGATATAGATATAGATATAGATATAGATATAGATATAGATATAGATATAGATATAGATAGATATAGATATGTCAATTTCCTTTTCTTTTAGGTCTTTTGGATTTGGTCCTAGCAGTGGCTAGAAGAGCACACACACACACTATTTAGTAAATTATTTATATTATTCCATTATCAGCATGACTTATAATTCATGCATGATCATAAAAAAAACCTTAAGGAACAACAAATTAAAATACTAAAATAGAATTTCTTAGAATAAAAAAGAGATTAACAAAACAGAAATCAAAAACAAAAACAAAAAAGAAACACTATATTGATAAATAAAACTAGAAATCCATTATTTTCTAAAAGATGATGAGTGATAAAGTATTAACCAATCCTGGTTAAAAAGAAAAAGGGGAAAAACAAGCTACTGATTTCTAATGTGAAATAGGAAGGAAACATAAAAGCTTTGCCAAAAACTGGTAATTTAGATGAAATAGAGGAACATTAAAACATTTTTAAATTCAATAAAGAGAAAAGAAGGAATTTTAGGAAGAAGTACAAATCAGTAGGATAGATTTGATACCATCATTGGCATTATTTTATACCTTTTAAAAAGCAAATTTTATGTAAGAAGATTTGTAGTTTCACATAGAATCCTCTTCCATTCTACTTTGTTTTTAAAATCTCTTTTTGGTGTTAAATTCAGAAGAGCTTTTTTTAATTTCCTTGAAATATATGTCATTTATAATCTTTTAATTTTCCTATTTAAAGTTCAGTGGGTATTTATTGCTTAGGTTTTTTTAACCTTTGCAACTTTTGCAAAAAAATTTCACTAATCAGTTTTCCTTTATTTCTTTCCCCTTTCCATAGAAAGATAATTATCTCAAGAATTTTAGCATCTTTAAGGTCATTCATAGTTTATGCTCTTGACAAGGTAGCTGAATGTAAGCCAGAACTGAGAAGCTTGAAAGATCAGTCTTATGTACAGAAAAACTCTACAAACTCAATATCTGGTCAATTGGCATCACCAAAATCTTCACGATTAAATCAAAAGTAAGACTTTGCTGATATCTATGTAAGAAGTAAGATTGTCTATTTTAGCCCCCAGGAGGCTAAGGAGATATATGGCTGGTGGGGAGGGGGGAGGAAGAGAAGGAAAGAAGTCATACTGTAGCAACATTCTCCATCCTCTTACTATAACTTGGGCTTTTTTGTTGATTTTTAGTGACACAACAATAATACTATATTGCCACCCACTGCTAAATGTGAAATAATGAATGAGAGAATGATCACCTCCACTACCTCTTATACTCATATTGATAATAATTTTCCTTTTTTTTCCCTTTTTTTGGGTGAGGGACTTGTTTAATTTCTTACAGTTAGTAAGTGCCAAGTGTCTGAGGCTGAATTTGAAATCACTTTCTACTGACTCTAGGCCAGTGCTATATCTACCATGTCACCTACTACCCCACAATAATTTTCTTCCACATGCAAAAGGAAGGAAAAGAATTTGTCAATAAATTGAAGCTCTAAATGCTAGATTGGTACCTCTGTCATACTAATACCATGTTGTGAGATTCAGCAATGCATTGACTATATCCTCTACTGAAGATCTCAGGTAACAGAGAAAAGATACTTATAAGATAAAAAGGCATGGAAGGACCATGATCTGAACATATAGAGAGGAAGTCCATACAGATGAGACTGAATCTAACCACACAAATACATGAAAATAAAATCAGTGAAGTTGAAGAATAAAGGACAATGCATAATGTCAAAAATAGCCCTACTACTTTTATCCATTTGGAGGTTGGTTATGTTGAAATGGAAATATATTTCTATATTTTTAAATTCATATATTTGAATATTTATAGAATGAAATTTTTTACATATTTTTTTAAAATTTCCTTAAGGGTAATAAATGTGTTTTAAAAGAGAATTTACAATGGAAAAAGACAATTGTTAATGGTACTTGAAAGACATACACACACACACACACATACACATACACACACACACACACACACAGACACACACATATATATACATGTATGGTCACAGGATACCATCAAAGGTAATATCATTGCAGGATGTGACTATTTATTTTCAGTGATTTAGAGATATGCCAGTATCATTATTGTAGTTTGGATTGAACCTGTACAATGTTTCTCAGGTCTGTTTATGAAATTCAACTGGGCTAAGAGATAGGCAAATCATCAATCTTCAAGATTCTTCAAACTATAACTAAAGAGATCACAGAGGTAAAGTTTTTGATTTACATTGCTTGGTTATTAATCTCTGGACTTACTATGCCAACTTATTTTTACTATATCTTCACTAAATTGAAGAGTTTCTTTCCTCAACCAGAAGAGAAACCTGACATATAACAACAAAAAGTATGTAATATTTCTTTATTGGTTCTAATCAGGCAAAAGTTACAGATTTCCTATTGCTGGGATGTTCATAATTTCCCCCTATTTAATAAAATAAAAACATGAAACCTTATGCAAAAAGGTAGCAAGCCTTCTTGATCTATCTTTTTAAATTTTGCTTCCTATAGTATTAGGAAAAAATGTAGATCCCCTATTATAATCCATTATGCTTCATATTTTCAAATAACTCAAGAAAAACAAAACTCATAGAATTACGTTTGACTTTAAGGAAAGTTATTAACATTTACATCAAAATACAGAAGCTTACAGTGCAAAAATATCAACTTGTATAACATTTTCATGCATTTTTCCAGTATACAAATTCAGAGATGCAAATAAAATCATCTGCTCATATTTATTCAGATTCCATACAATATTTTTGGCAGTCACTAACAATGTCTAATATTCTAACATATGAAAAAATAATTCATTTGATCTTCACAATCATCCTGTAAAGTAGGCATTACATTTATACACATTTTATAGATGAGAAAATTAAGACCAGGAGAGGTTAAAAGAATTGTGCAGGGCCATACAGTTAGTAAGTTTCAAAGATGATTCAAACTCAGATTCTTACTCCAGATACTAACTCTAAACCACTACACTACTTAGCTGTATAATAGTATAATTCTAGTTTAAAGACAAGTAATAATAATAAAAAAACAGATTTATATGGTGGTGTACATTTTGCAGGTATTTTTCTTACCCTCCCCCTGTGAAGTAGTCACATTTAGAAATAATATTTTTAATTTCATATTTATTTTCATGAAAATCTGCCTTCTCTCCCTTCTTCCCCCTTCTCTTAGTTAAACACCACTGAAACTGAAAAATCAAGAAAAACAAAACCCCTGCTAAAAATATTTGACAAAATAAATTATCACATGGACTCTGTTTTTAAAAAGTTTCATTCTATGCTCTATCTCATTGGCTATCAGGAGGCAGGTAGCATATTTTACCTTGAGATCTGTGGAATTATGGTTGGTCATTGTGTTGATCAGATATCCTAAGTTTTCCATATTTGCCTTTATAATATTGTCAATGGATAAATTGTTCTTATTTTACTCATTTTAATCTTTATGAGATTATACAATTCTTCCCATTCCCGTCATCATTTTTTTCAGCATAGTATTTGATCAGATTTAAATACCCCAATTTGTTCAATCATTCCCCTCCTGGTGAATTTTAACCTTAGCTTCCAATTGTTTGCCATCACAAAGACAAGTGCTAAAATAATGTTTGTATTTGTGGATCTCTTTCCTCCTTCTTTGATCTTCTTAAAATACAGCTCCAATAGTGATATCACTGGATCAATGGGTATGTGCATCTTTATAGCTTTATAGCTTGGGGGGGTATATTGAGTTCCAAAATGGTCCACCAGTTCACAGTTCTACTAATAATGAATTAATAATCCAATTTTCCCATAGCCCCTCTAGAGTTTGCTATTTTCCTTTTTTTATTAACTTTGTTGTATGAGGTGAAATCTCAGAGGTTTTTAAATTTGAATTTCTCTATCAGTATCTTAGAGTGTTTTTTTTTTAAATATGGCAATGAACAGCATGGATTTTATGCTTTGAATACTATCTAATCTTATCTTTTGATCATATATCAACTAGGGAATGGATCTTATTTTTATGATTTTGATTCAGTTCATAGAATGCAGCATTTATCAGACAAACTTGCTGCAAAGATTTTTCCCATTTTTTTGCTTTTCTTTCAATTTTAGCTTCATTAATTTTATTTATCATTTAGCAATAACATTAGCATCTTCCTGGGAACAAGATCCTGATCCTAGAAAGTGAAAAATACTGTGAGAATACTACTTAGCAATTGTTTGATAAGTTTCCATTTATTTCTTGAACATAGAAACGTAGGATATTCCAACTGGAAGGTATCATTGAGATTATGAGATTAAATCTCTTCATTTTATAAGAAAATTATAATCTTAGAAAGGTGAAATGACTTCCTCAGAGTCATATAACAAGGTAGTAGCAGAGGTAGGACCCAAATCCAGTTATTAACTCCCAATCCAGTGATCTTTTTTTAATGTGGTTTGCTTATATGCCTAATGTTGAAATTAACCTGCATTCAGTTTTTAATTCAATTAAATCAAATGAATTTTATAATTATGCACACATCAATAAGAGTGGTTCTTAGATTATGCATTGGATGTGGAGAAAGAGCAAGGGTCATAAGATCATAGGCCTAAAACTGCAAGGGACCAGATTTAGTTCCACTTCACTCATTTTACAGTTAAAAAAAATGTCATTGCAGATTGAATGATTTATCAAAGGTCATATAGATTTTGTTTTCATTTCAATCTTACTATTTTCTATATAGACCTATGTATTATATATCCCATCTCCAGTTCTAAAGTTTTATTAAACTATTTTAAATGAAACATTTCCCACCTTTTCCCCTACTTGAAATCCCTTGAGGGAGCAGCTAGGTGGTGCAGTGGATACAGCACTGACCTTGAAGTCAGAAGACCTGAATTCAAATCTATAAAATCTATAAAATCAATCAATATTAAACATGCACTAACAGAGTGCATTTAATGTCAATTTCCATAATACATGGAAGAGGTACTGCACACCTTAAGGATGAAAAGATCGATAAGGTCCTCAGTGGAGGAATGAGTCCTAATTATCTTTTAAAAAAGAATTATCATAAAGATCACATAGTATCTGTGAAATTAATGGTTTCAGTTTGGATTGACACCTAAGTAAGACACTATAAAAGGGGAAAAAATATGTAGTCTATCATTATTATAATAAAAGTAAAATCAAAGAACGCTTGCAATAACATTAACTAATGATTCCTGGGAAGACTGCAAGAATAACAGTTAAGATAATGAAAGAGATAGGAAACATTACTAAAGATAATCAAAAGAGATAGAAAGTATTTACCAATCAGACAATCAAATAGGATCTGGGAAACTTCAATTGTGAAACATCAGGCTGGGGAACCCTCACTTTTCATACAGCCACTTTCATAGTCCGGATCAGAACAGTCCCAGGGAGAGCATCCTCTCCATGGGTGAGATTCCAAAGGGATCCAAGCAAGGCTTGTGTAATTATAGGACTCTAAACAAAGAAAGCATAGTGCAAGTATCTATGTGACTCTTGCTTCAGAAGATTCCTCCTGAAACTGGAGGATTTTTCAGGAGGGATGTTTCTTCTCCAGATAATTGGGGGAGGGGAATGCATTTACAGGACTAGTCAAGTTCCAAGTAAATGCTCCCCTCCTTATCAAGGACTGGCTAGGTTCTTGATTATATGAGTGGCACATGCCCCTAACTTGTTCTACTATTTTTGTTCAGGTTATACTAGGGACAAGCAAGAGCTTCATTGATTAATCATTCAGTATCCCTAGCTGTCCTTTGATATGTAGAGGGAAGAACAAGTTCCTAAGATGTTATTAGCATAGGGAATTTTCAGATGAGAAAACTCCATCTTCCAATGAGTTTAGTCCCTTTTCTGAAACATTTATAGACTTAGAGAATTGTCTAGGGTTCTAAAAGGATAAGGAGCTTGCTCAGATTAATTCAGTCAGGATGTGAAGGAATTGGGACTTGAACACAAATCTTCAATAATCTTAACATCTACTTGCTGTTTACTATCTCTTTGTTATCTAGAAATGCCATGATTATCATTTTCAAAATGCTTCATTTTGAATAAACATTAAGAAGACTGTTGTGAAGAATTCCAGGAGAATAGTTTCACAATCAACATCACATTTTATTTTACCCAAATGCAACTGATAAATTATGAAAAATGAAGCAGGGTTTGGATCATGATGCATATATCTGGATTATCTTTTTTTTTCAATTTAAAGCAAGGAATGGTGAGTTTTCTGAACTTTTATATATCAAACTAATGAGTGATTGACTTTTAAAGAGACAACTCAAAGCCAAAAGATGGGCTTTTTGCACAATTCAGAAAATTAAAAAAGAGATATCACCAGTCTAGTAGAAAAAGCAGTTAAGGGGCTGCTAGGTGGCATAGTGGATAAAGCACCGGCCCTGGAGTCAGGAGTACCTGGGTTCAAATCTGGTCTCAGACACTTAATAATTACCTAGCTGTGTGGCATTGGGCAAGCCACTTAACCCCATCTGCCTTGCAAAAACCTAAAAAAAAAAGCAGTTAAGAAGAATATGTAGAACCATTTACATACATGTACATAGAAAGCAACCATAGAAAGTACTTTTCTTCAAATCTACTCATTTAACTGGACTGTACCAATTAATTTGTATGTATATATGTAACTTGAGAGGTAATATGGAAATGACATTGAAAAATCCATTATTACACAATTACTAGCTGTGTGATTTTAGGAGAATAATTTAACTTCCTTCTGCCTCAGTTTCCTCAAATATAAAATGGAAAAATAATAGTAACTCCCTTACAGGGCTGCTGAATGATCAAATAAGTTACCAAATATAAAGACCTTAGCAGAGTGCCTGGAAAAATATTAGATATTACAAATGTTTATTCTCTTTACCCTTGAATAAACAAATAAATGATAAATGAAAAGATTCCATTTGCTTTGTGAAAACAAACCTATGACTTCATTGGCATAGAGAAGGTCATTTTCTACCAATGTAATTTGGCACCTTTCTGCAACTGATTGTCTTGGAGAATTGCCTGATGGGACCAAGTGGCTAATTGACTTGCCCGGGGACATAGCCCATACCTATCAGAGGTAGAATTTCATCCCAAATCTTAGATTCTCTATTCACAATGTAGAACTTCTTTTTTGATGGATAGGGACAGAAATTCAACCTGTAATTTCAAGAATCACAACTGAGAAAATTCCCCTCTATCATTGAATATTGGTGCCTGCTGTCCAGGGTCACTTACCCGTAAATATCAGAGACAGGATTTGAAACCAGGTGTTTTTGACTTTGAGGTCAGATTTCTAATATTATACAATGCTACTTCTTGCATAATTTGGTGAAGGCACTAAAATATTTAGAGGATTAATGAAGTTATAATAATAATAATAATAATAATTTAAATCTATATCACATTTCACAGTTTCATAGCACTTTAGCCTATATCCTCTCACTTGATTTTTACAATAACCCTATGACATCATTGCAATTATTTTACAGATTTTACATATAAAGAAATAGAGGTTGAATCGGATAATAAGAATTGCTCAAACTAACATAGCTAGTCCCATCTATAGAATGGTACAGCAGAAAGATAACTCAAAGGATTTGAGTTTTGTGTCTTCCACCAACTTCTATCTATATAATGGATACCAATATCTAAGTCATTTATTTTTTCTGAGTATCAGTTTTCTCATCGATAAATTAAGGTACTTGGACTAGATCACCTCTAAGTTCTCTTCCAGCTCCAGATCTAGGATGTTATTATCTAGGAACCTATAAATGCTACATAATTCAGCATGAGGTTGTGTAAAGCCTCTATGTTTTTTAAGTGAAGTAGGAGGATTAAGGCAAAAGTTCTTAATGTAGTATCTATATTCTTTAAAAAATATAGAATTATAAATATATTACAATTATAATTAAAATTATAAAATGATTAACAACAGTTACAATAAATTATTTATAATTATAATATATTTTATTTTATGTTTTTATTTTGATTTTTTGCTTTTTTTTGGAGAGGGGAAGGTAATTAAGGTTAAATGATTTGCCCAGAGTTTAATTGTCTATTAATTATCTGAAGCCGGATTTAAATTCAGGTCTTCATGACTCCAGAACTGGTGCTCTGTCCTCAGTATCACCTAGCTGCACCCATTTTATGCATTTAAAAACATTCTCCTGAGAAGACATAGGTAAGCTTCTCAGATAGCCAAAGAGGTCTTCCAAAAAAAGCAAAGAAGTTTAGCACCATCTAGGTAAAGTTATTTTTCAAACTGAAAGACTCTTCAGGATGATTGATTCAACTTCACTGCTAACAAATCATCAGTGAGGTCAGTTGGATCGGAGGTTAGGAAAAATAAAACAAAAACCAAAAACTCCTACAATAGCCTCTCTTTATAGATGGTTCAAAATCCCAAACATCTCTCCATTTGCCACTATTCACTTAGTTTCAACTCTACTATCTTTCAGAATGCCCTTGCACAGTACCTTCAGACAAACCCTTTTAATTCCCCCTCTTTTCAGCATCTTGAGGGTAAGCATTGTCATTTTTTTTTCATTTATGTCCTCAGAATTTAGCAAAAGTCTAGCAAATGTTTGTTGAGTCATTTTCAGTTGTTTTTAAGTCTCCATGACCCCATTTGAGGTTTCCTTCAAAAAGATATTGGAAAGATTTATCATTTCCTTCTCTAGCTCATTTTACAAATGAGAAAATGGCAAACAGGATTAAGTGAATTGTCCATAGTCACATAATTAATTAATACATGTCTGAGGTCAGATTTGAATTCAGAAAGATGTGTTTCTGACTTCAGACCCAATACTTTAACCACTCTACCATCTAACTGCCTGGCCTAGCAAACAGTATGAGCTAACAAATGTTTATTTATTAACTCTTCTACTACGATGACCAGTGCTCTTCATGTTACTTTTCACTGTGTCTTTCTCATACAATTACTTGTGTTCTACTTTCCTCTGATCTAAATGTATCCCAATTCAAAATCTGCTATATAAAGACTTAATAGGTTTATTAAATTATTGAATGAATTTCTAAATGAGGACGGTAACTCAATAAACAAGAGATAAAAATAATAAACAAAAGATTATAAAATAAGGAACATTTTCCCATATTTTTAATGAACAGTAAATGGTCTTTTTATGAATACATTGTATATTGTCAATATGCAATACAGCTTATAATCATTTTAATGGTCACATTTATAAAGCATTTAAAAATTTATTAAGTACATTCTTCATGATTGCTCTGTGAAGTACGTAGTGCAATGATCACAATCACCATTTTACAGAAGAGGACACTGAGACTTTTATCTATTGTACCCTTTTAGAGGAATTTTGGTCCCAGAGACAGAAGATCTAGCATCAAATTTTTGTTCTAATCATTTCATCATCAATAAAGTGAAAGCAATAGTATTTGTACAATTTACCCTACAGAATTACATTTGGAGAAGATATTTTGTTAAACAATGCTTTAAAGAAAGCTCAATATAAAGTTCATTTTTATAGTGTTCAGTTTCTTTTTTCTGTTAAACACAAAAATTGGAATTTTTGTTCTTTAGGAGTACATGACTCTTTTAAATCTTTAAATTAAAGGGCATTTATGTGTATCATTGCCATTCAAAAATTTTTAGAATCAATTAAATAGAAATAAAATCCAAATGGACCTAAGTATAAGAAATGGTCTTCAAAAATAAATTATATGATGCTGATAAAGGGGAAATTTCATCTTTTTCCTTAACACATTATCCTCCCATTGGACTTTTTTTTTGCAAGAAATACTGGTTTAATAAGTGATTGCTAGTGCTAATGTCTACAATTTGCTTATCCTACCCTTCTTTCCTCACCTTAAAGTATGGTGACTCTTAATCATGTAAACTTGAAGAGGCAGCAGCAGGAAGTTGCTGAGAGCAAATAGAAGTTTCTGAGAGCAAAGCAAAGCAGGATTGCCATAGGCACAGACAGTAATAGGCAGCTGTTAAAGTTGATGCTGAAAGTGCATACATTAAGAAATCTATTAAAAAGTCAGGTGGAAATTGTGGATTTTTCACATTTTCTAATGGTCAGAGTTACTTTATTTTTCGATCAAACCTTAAGAGAGAGTAGGAGCTATGACTATGGCAGACTAGAGGGTGTGGAAACCAGTACAAGCAACAACTCTAGGAATCAGATCCTAACACTGTGTATAATAAGGATGGCTTCAAAAATAATGGAAGAGAAGAGGCATAGGAAGTATTGGTTTCTATTGGGAACAGACTATGATCTAAACATAGGTGGCACATATTCTGGACAACAGAAAAACCAAAGAGTATCCTTAGAAGTAGTTTCTAAAAATGATTGAGCAAGTAAAATAAGGACAAACTCATTGTATATAATTGACCAATTTATCACCAAAGGTATGAATGGCCAGATTAACAACTGAAAAGAAAGTGGTTGGAAAAAACAATAAAATGAAAGATGTTGTTCACAGAGACCAATTCACTAATCTGTATAGTATGACTCAGAGCATGAAAAATGAGTCAAAATATGCATCTACTTGCTCAAAAGGCAATGTTGAAGCTCAAAAGGCAATGCTGAACCTCAAAAATTAGCCAGAGAAGCAAATAGAAAGAAGTGAAAAGACTTAATCAATACTTATAGATATTGAAATTTAAAATTTCACTGTATAATCTTGAAATATAATCTTCAAATCATTTTTTCTTTATCCTTTTCCCCCTTTGTGTTGGAACTATGAAAACATGACTATCTTGGGCTTCTTAAGATGCTTTTTCAGTTTTTCCACATGCTATTTTAATTTTTCTTTATTCAGAAAAAACAAAAAATACATACAATAAACAACTATAGAAACTGCTTACATGTACTAATAACAAATAAGAGGAAAGCAAATATCTTCATCTCCATAGGATCCAACTGAATTCTGATGAGCTCATCTCTTGTCCCAGACTGCTCATATGACTTAGGTTAATGGTAATCGCCAGCTTTTCCTTCAGGTAATATGGGTTGTGAAACAAACCTTGCCATCTGTCCTGTCCCTAATTTCTTTTTTTAAGTTTTTTTAAGAAAGATTTTATTTTAGAAAGATTTATTTTTGAGTTTTACAATTTTTCCCCCATTCTTGCTTCCCTCCCCCCAACCCCTCACAGCAAGGCATTCTGTTAGGCTTTATGTTGTTTCCATGGTATACATTGATCTCAGTTGATTGTGACTAAAAGTATAAGAGATATTAAAATTACATAATCAGATAATACTTTGTTTTCAAAATTGAAGGTAATAGTCTTTGGTCTTTGTTCAAATTCCACAATTCTTTCTTTGGATACAGATGGTATTCTCCATTGCAGATGGCCCAAAATTCTCCCCAGTTGTTACACTGATGGAATGAGAAAGTCCATTAAGGTTGAATATCACCCCTATGTTGCTGTTAGGATGTACAATGCTTTTCTGGTTCTGTTCATCTCACTCAGCATCAGTTCATGCAAATCCCTCCAGGCTTCCATGAATTCCCATCCCTCCTGGTTTCTAATAGAACAATAGTGTTCCATGACATACATATACCACAGTTTGTTAAGCCATTCACTTAATTTCCAATTCTCTGCCACCACAAACAGAGCTGCTATGAATATTTTTGTATAAGTGATATTTTTACCCTTTTTCATAATCTCTTCAGGGTATAGACCCAGTAGTGGTATTGATAGATCAAAGGATATGCACATTTTTGTTGCCCTTTGGGCATAATTCCAAATTGCTCTCCAGAAAGTTTGAATGAGTTCACAGCTCCACCAACAATGAAGTTCATATTTCCCACATCCCTTCCAACACTGATCATTGTCCTTTCTGGTCATATAGGTCAATCTGAAAGGTGTGAGGTGGTATCTCAGAGATGCTTTAATTTGAATTTCTCTAATAAGTAATGATTTAGAGCAATTTTTCATATGACCATGGATCGCTTTGATTTCCTCAGCTGTAAATTTCCTTTGTATATCCTTTGACCATTTGTCAATTGGGGAATGGCCTTTTTTTAAATATTTGACTCAGTTCTCTGTATATTTTAGAAATGAGTCCTTTCTCAGAAATGCTAGTTGTAAAAATTGTTTCCCAAATTACTACATTTCTTTTGCTCTTGGTTACAGTGGTTTTGCCTGTGCTAAAGCTTTTTAATTTAATGTAATCAAAATTATCTAGTTTGTTTTTAATGATGGTCTCCATCTCTTCCTTGGTCATAAACTGCTCCCCTTTCCATAAATCTGCCTGTCCCTAATTTCTAAGGACTCCTTGGCTTTACCACTTGCCCTGATTGTATGCCCTATACTTCCCCACTATGATCTGAGCTACTGACAATCTAAAGATGCCTGCCTGGGCCATGCAATTTGTCCCTCTGATATACTCCCATAATTTTTAGAACTTAGAACTTTTCAATGTCTTCATTTATCAAGCAGCTGAACATTCTAAAATTTCTTCCACCTCCCCCACCCCCATCTCCCCTACCCCTTTCCCCTCCAAAGTATGAACTTGACATAAAATTGCCTTTTTCTAATTGTTATCCCCAGTGATGAGTATAGCACTTGGAATTTAGTAGGAGTTCAATAAATACTTTTTCATTAATTTTATAATATCTAGTTCATGGTTCTCTGACCTTCCAATTAAGAGTCATTTTTACATTATTAAACAAATACCTCTTTTTTCCTATTTAAGAAAAATCTTAAGTAATTGACGAAAGTAGAGAAAGAAATCAGCAACAAGCAGGAACTTTGGGAAAAGACCCAAAATTATATAAGATGATATTCTGATGAATAATGATGCTGAATATCTCACATATAAAATTTTGTTTTCCTTTTTTTACAATTCTAGATAATGGTTTTTTTCTGCAGTTTCAGTTTTTAGAAGTTTCTTTTAGATTCTGAATGTGAAAGTTAATAATTAAATTGGTTCTGCCTACAAACAAAAGACAGGGCAGTGAACCTTAATCAGGCCAAAGAAAAAAGGCAACTGAAAAAGTTATGAACATGCAGTCTAGTCAAAATGGCAGGAAAAAAAACAAGCACTGTTTAAGCTCTCTTGGTTTTACCTCAGAACTAAGGAAGCCACTTAACAAATTTTGGAACCAGAGAGCCCAGAGAAAAACCAAAGAGAAGATCATCTACCAACAAGGTCTGGGGAGCATAGGTGAGCCAGGGGCAGAGAGCAGAGACCCAATGCAGGGTTGGCAGAGTGAGGCTAGGGGACTAACCATAGAACAGCTGTGGAAGCATTTGCTATGTTCATGGATGGGTGGGAGAGCTCCAGTGGCCCAGAAAGAACCAAGCCATGAGTCTCTATATTTTTCATAGATTCCCTGTGTTTCCAGCTAAGTCCCCTTCTTCCCCCCATTCCTGTGGAAGAAAGACATTCTCTAGAACAAACAGCATCCCACTGGTATTTGTACCTTGCCTCTATACTCAGATGTAGGCAGCAGATTTTCCCCAGCTCTGATTGGGGATTTAATAGATTTACTATCTAGCCTGGGCCCTCAGGCTCAGCCCACATTGTTCAAAGACAGCCTAGATTCTGCCAACACTTACCCATCCCACCCCCCAGGCCTAGGGACTGGGCCATTAATCAATGTCACACACTGTTGGGAATTGTTGTGTATTGGGAATACTGTAAATTATTATCACCTGATGCCTTTGAGCATCAGAATCTTGTTTGGCTAAGTACCATGGGAGTGGGAGTAGATTAGAAACTGGAAAGGTATTTAGGCACTGTTGTTTTGGTGAATAAATGGACTACTTGGAGATCTTAAAGGAGAAACTTGTGTCCTTTGTCTTCCTTGTCTCCCATCCCTCCAACTTTCCTGGGGAAGATTGAGAGAGTCCAGGAAGTGGGACTCTATAACACATAAGAAAAAAACCTTCTGGCATCCCCTACAGGCTGACTCACTGAACCCCTGAAGTGGGCAAGTCCTCTAGGGATCACAACACTGAAGGTCTGTAAAACAGCCCCTCTACCAGAAAAAGTCCAGAGGCAAAGGACCCAAAATGAAGAAAGGCCAGCATTAAGGGGGTTCCATTGAACATTACCTTTAAGTCAAGTATCCTAACTCAGATATGACTAGAGATTTAGAGGAGAATTGGAAGATAACAGAAAAGAGTTTAAAAATCAAATGAAAAAAATAGGAAAAGAAATGCAAGAAAAAATTAACATCTTACAAGAAAAATCCTTTGAAAATGCAATTGGGCAAGTGCAAAAAGAAAATAATTCTATCAATTGGGCAAATGTAAAACTCCTTAAAAAATAGAATTGACCAATTGGAAAAAGGAGATACAAAAGGTAACTGAATAAAACCTTTTCTAAAAAAGAGATTGGAATCCCAGGAAAGTAATGACTTCGTGAGACACCAAGTATCTGTTAAACAGAATTTAAAAATAGAAAAAAAATAGAAGAAAATGTAAAATACCTCAGTGGCAAAGCAACAGACCTGGAAAATAGATCCATGAGAGAAAATTTACAAATCAAAGGACTTCCTGAAGACCTTGAAGATGAAAAAAAAGTGCAGACTCATCATGGAACCAGTGGCAAAATAGTCATTGAAAGAATACATCAATCATGTCCTGAACAATATCCCAAAACGTAAACACCAAGGAATTCTGTGGCCAAACTCCATAAGTATCAGCTCAAGGAAAAAATCCTGCAAGTGACCAGAAAGAAAAAATTCAATACCAAGGAGTCAAAGTCAGGATTACACTGGACTTGGCTGCATCAACATTAAGGATTCAAAGGGCCTGGAATATGATGTTCTTGAGAGCAAGGGAGCTTGGAATAGAGCCAAGGATTCACTATCCAGAAAAACTAAGCCTTCTCTTCCAGGGGAAAAGATTGACATTTAATGAAATGGGAGTCTTCCAACTTTTCCTGATGAGAAGACCAAAATTAAACAGAAAATTTCATCTTCAAATAGGAGATTCAAGAGATATATGAACAGGTAAAAGGGGGGAAAGGGGTAAAACATTATTCAATTAGATGGAAATGTTTATATCCCCACTTGTGAGAAAGATTCTCATAACTCTAGAGAATTGTAACTCCATTAGAGGGAATATACTTAGCCAGAAGTAATGGACATTCATGACTTGTCCATGACTCTGATAGAATAAGTTAAAAATAATATCTTCTTACAAAGGGGACAACAGGGACAGCTAGATGACTCAGTGAATAGAGTATCAGTACTTGAGTCAGGAGGACCTAAGTTCAAATTTGACCTAAGTCATTTAATAATTGCATAGCTCTGGGACCTTGGGCACGTTGTCTCATATAAATAAAAATTAGAAAAGGTGGGGGACAATAAAGAGACAGTAGGAAGGAAGAGTTTTAATGGGGTAAAATACTTCACATAAAGAGGTGCAAAGGAAAAAGAGAAGAGATGAAAACCACCTGAATCTTGCTCTCATCAGATTTGGTTCAAAGATGTATTGACTCATACTTAGTTGAGTTTGGACACTTTTCTTAGCTTTTAAGCATTAAGAGGGAAAAGGTGGGGGAGGAAAGGAGGGACTGACAATAGTAATGGGAGAAGGGGCAAAGGGAAAGGAGAAAGAGAGGAAAAGGAAAAGGAAGGGAGGTTGGATAAAAGGGGCAAACATACTGAAGGAAGTGATATTCAGAAGCAAAATAGTAGAGAATAGGGATAAGACAAAAAAGGGGGTGAATGCAAATTAGAAAAGAGCATAGAGGGAAATAAAGAATTAGTGATTATCACTTTGAATGGAAGCAAATAGCACAGTGGATTAAAAACAAAAATTCTATGCTATGCTGCTTACAAGAAACACATTTGAAGCAGAGAGAGTAATGGTAAAAGCCTGGAGTAGAATATTATGCTTCAGCTGAAGTGAAAAAGGCAGGGCTAACAATCCTAACCAGACAAAGCAGCTGCAAAATAAATCTCATTAAAAGAGATAAGGAAGGAAACTATATCCTCTAAAAAGGTACCATAAACAATGAAGATATTCCAATACTAAATATGTATGCACCAAGCAGTATAGCTTCCAAATTCTTAGAGGAGAAGTTGAATGGGTTACTGGTAGACATAAGCAACAAAACTCTATTTTGGGAGACCTCAACTTCCCTCTCTCAGAATTAGATAAATCTAATCATAAAATAAGCAAGAGGGAAGTGAAGGAGGTAAGTAGAATGTTAGAAAACTTAAATATGATAAACCTTTGGAGAAAATTGAATGGGGATAGAAAGGAATATATCTTTGTTTTTCTGCCACACATGGCACTTACACAAAAATTGACTATGTACCTGAGCATGAAAATCTAATAATCAAATGCAGAAAGGCAAAAATATTGAATGCATCCTCTTCTGACTATGATGCAACAAAAATCACTTACAATAATAAACTATGGAGAGATAAATATAAAATTAATTGGGAACTAAATGACTTCATTTTAAAGAATGAATGGATCAAACAACAAATTAAAGAAAGAATTAATCATTTCATACAAGACAATGACAGTAATGAGACAACATACCAAAACTTATGGGACACAGACAAAGAAGTCATTCAGGGATATATTATAACTCTAAATGCTTACGTGGATAAAATAGAAAAAAAAGGAAATCAATGAGCTGAGCATGTAGCTAAAAAAGTTAAAGAACATGTGGCAGTTAGGTGTCACAGTGGATAGAGCACTGGTCCTAGAGTCAGGAGTACCTGAGTTCAAATCTAGACTCAAACACTTAATAATTATCTAGCTGTTGACCTTGGTTAAGTCACTTAATCCCATTGCCTTGCAAAAAAAAAAATAAAAAAAATAAAAGAACAAATTAAAAACCCCGAATTAAATACCAAATTGAACATTCTAAAAATTAAAGGAGAATTTAATAAAATGAAAAGCAAGAAAACTACTGAATAAAACCAAGAATTGGTTTTATGAAAAAAAAACAATAAAATAGATAAACTTTTGGTTAATTTGATTAAAAAAAGAAGAAAACCAAATTATTAGTATCAAAAATGAAAAAGCTGAACACACCACCAATGAAGAGAAAAATTAAAATAATAATTCAGAACTATTTTGCCCAATAAATTCGAGAATTTAAATGAAATTAATGAATATTTACAAAAATATACATTGCCCAGGTTAAATGAAGAAGAAATTAAATACCTTAATAAGCCTATCCCAGAAAGAGAAATTCAACAAGTTATCAATGAACTCCCTAAGAAAAAATCTCCAGTGAATTCTATCAAACATTCAAGGAACAATTTGTTCCAATTCCATATAAATTATTTCGAAAATGAGATAAAGACGAACTCTGCCCAATTCTTTCTATGACACCAATATGGTGCTTATATCTAAAACAGGAAGAGTCAAAACAGAAAAAGAAAAATATAGACCAATTTCCCTGGTGAATATGGATGCAAAAATCTTAAATAAAATATTAGCAAAGTTATTGCAGCAAGTTATCACTAGGATAATACACTATGTCCAAGCAAGGTTTATTCCAGGAATGCAGGGTTGGTTCAATATTAGGAAACTGTTGCCATAATTGACTATAACAATAACAAACCTAACAGATATGATTAGCTCAGTAGATGCTGAAAAAGTCTTTCATAAAATACAGCACTCATTCCTACTAAAAACACTAAAGACTATAGGAATAAATTGATTGTTTGTTAAAATGATGAGCAGTATCTATTTAAAAACCATCAACAAGCATTATATGCAATGGGGATAAGTTAGAAGCATTCCCAATAAGGTCAGAGGTGAAACAGGTATGCCTGTTATCACCACTGCTATAAAGTATCATATTAGAAATGTTAGCTATAGCAGTGAGAAGAAAAAGAAAATGAAGGAATTAGAATTGGGAAGGAAGAAACAAAACTCTCACTCTTTGCAGATGACATGATGGGACCAGAGAACCCTAAAAAATCATCTAAAAACTACTGGAAACAATTAACAATTTTAGCAAAGTCTAGGGCTATAAAATAAACCCACAAATTCCTCAGCATTCTATTTATTACTAACAAGATACAGCAGCCAGAGTTAAAAAAAAAAGAGAAATCCCATTTAAAATAACATCAGACAACATAAAATACTTGGGAGTCTATCTGCCAAGGTAGACTCAGAAACTCTATGAAAACAACTACAAAACACTTTTTTATACAAATAAAATCAGATCTAAATAATTGGGCAAATATCAACTTCTCATGGATAGACTGAGTTAATACAATCAAAATGATAATTCTACCTAAATTACTTAAACATTACTTTAGTGAGCTAGAAAAAAATATACAACTAAATTCTTATGGAGAAACAAAGTCAAGAATATCAAGAGTTTTAATGAAAAAAAATGCAAAAGAAGGCAGCTTAGCCTTATCAGATCTAAAATTATGTTATAAAGCATCAGTCATCAAAACTAGCTGGTACTAGCTAACAAATAGAGTGGTGGATCAGTGGGATAGATTAAGTACAAAAAAGTCAGCAGGAAATGATCATAGTAATCTGTTATTTGATAAACCCAAAGAGTCCAACTCATAGGATAAGAATTCACTCTTCAGTAAAATCTTCTGGGAAAACTGGAAGATAGTATGGCAGAAACTTGGATTAGACCAACATCTCACACCATATATTGAGATAATATCAAAATGGGTGCAGGATTTAGACATAAAAGACAATATTATAAGCAAATTAGGAGAACAAGGAATAGTTTACTTGACAGAAGCTGGGAAAGGGGAGCAGTTTATGACCAAGGAAGAGACAGAGAACATTATAAAAAAAATTGGATAATTTTGAGTACATTAAATTAAAGGGTTTTTGCAGAAACAAAACCACTCTAACCAAGATCAAAACAAATGTAGTAAATTGGGAAACATTTTTACAACTTGTCTTTTTAATAGAAGACTCATTTCTAAAATAGAGAATCAAGTCAAATTTATTTTTTTAAAAAGCCATTCCACAATTGACAAATGGTCAAAGTATATGCAAAGGCAATTTTCAGATGAGGAAATAAAATTTATCTATAGTCATATGAAAAAATGCATTCATTACTGATTACAGAAATGCAAATTAAAACACCTCTGAGCTGCCACCTCACACCTCTCAAAGTGGTCAATATGACTAGAAAGGATAATGATCAATGTTGGAAGGGATGTAGGAAATCTAGGACACTAATGCATTGTTGGTGGGACTGTTAACTGATCCAACCTTTCTGGAGAGCAATTTGGAGTTGTGCCTAAAGTGCAATATCCTTTGATTCAATAATACCACTACTGGGTCTGTATCCTGGAGAGATCATGAAAAAATGTAAAAACCCCACAAGTACAAAAATATTTATAGCAGCTCTGTTTGTAGTGGCAAAGAATTCAAAATTGAGGGGATTCTCATCAATTGGGGAATGACTGATCAAATTGTGGTATATGTATGTGATGGAACACTATTGTTCTATTAGAAATCAGGAGGGATGGGATTTCAGAGAAGCTTGGAAAAACTTTCATGAATTGATGCTGAGTGAGATAAGCAAAATCAGAAGAACATTGTATACCCTAACAACAACATGTGATGATCAACCTCCATCAGTGTAGTAATCAGGGACAATTTTAGAGGATCTGTGATGGAGACTACATCTGTATCTGGAGAAAAAAACTATTTTCTTCAATTATAAAAAACATTGTCTTATGATTAAATAACTTTGCTATGTCTAATATTTCCTTTCTTCCTTAAGTATATATTTTTTCTCTCAACACATTCAGTTTTTATATATGCATATCATAGAAACAAATGTAAATATTATCAGATGCCTACTGTTGTGGAGAGGGGGGAGGCAAGAGAGGAAGGGGAGAAAATTATTATATTCAAACCCTTGCAAAAAATGATTGGTAGAAACTACTATTGTATATAATTGGAAAACAAATAAAGTATTTATATTTTAAAAGTTATGAACATGAACAAACTTTCAATGCACTATACTGCTTCCACCCTCCATGCCTGTACTAAATGAATGCTAATATCTACTTTCAAAATTTATTTTTACAAAATTTTTTAAAAGGACTGAAATACAGTTCCATTTTTTCTATTTTCTAAGAATAAGAGAATGCTGTGACTCATGATTGTATCTAATTAGGAGCATAACCAATATTAGAATCCTGTATATTCACCATTAATTTTTGGATGACCTTGGAATAGACACTCCAGGTTTATAATTTCATATTAAGGATCTTATTATTCCTGACCCAATCTAGCTTAATATTTTTACCTAAACATGCATTTCCCTATTTCTCCCTACTCTAATTTTCTTGCTACATTTGCATGCCAGGAAGAGCAAAAGTGATTAGTGGAAAGAGTTAGATCTGAAGCCAGAAGAGAAAGATTTTGAATTTGGCTTGTAAAATTTTACTAAGTATTTAACCTTGAGCATGGGATATAGGGTGCATTCAGGGGAGATTAATACCTCTAGTGTGAGGGCTTCCAAACCCTTTTCAGGCTACTTTCCATCTTTGGTGTCTACTTGTTCCACCTAAATCTAACTTCAAGAAACAAGCTTGTCTGCCTCCCAAAAGGAGTAAGTGACAGACTTATGATAATTCCATTGCTACTTGCAGGAAAATGCCATGACCCCATGTCAGTACCTATGCTCCCACCATACCAAACCCTGATGAAGCGAAAGAAAAATTTTATGAGAACCTGGAGACCCTTATCAACAATGTGTTAAAAGAGGAAAAGTTTAGCATTCTAGATGACTTTAATGCTAGAGTAATATCAGAGTATCAGACTAGTCTGGGAGTCCTTGGGAGGAGTGGAGTTGGAAACAGTATTAGCAATCGTCTCTTACTACTGATGACTTGTATATCTCATGACCTTTTCATCACCAGCACTGTCTTCTATTTGCCTAAATACAAGAAAATTTCATGGATGTATTCTCATAGCAAATATTGAATTTTAATAAACTATTTTATTGTAAGGAAAAGAGACAGGCAGGATGTGAGAGTGAAAAAGATAATGTGTGGCATAGAGTGCTGGACTGATCATAGACTTATCATCTCTTGAGGTAGCAGACTCAAGTCAAAATGACTACTAGAAGTATTACTCTCAACAGATTAGAGTGCTTTCCTGAACAAGAAGAGTTTGCTAACTTGGAGGAAAAATTATATCAACACCCAGTTGGCAACAGTGGAGTAGAAAAAGAGTGGGTAGCTTTCATAGATACATTATACAGCACCACATTTACTTATCTGGGTCAAGAATACTTGCAAACATTGAGACTGACTTACTGAAATTGATGGGGAAATTTCAGAAATTCAGAAACGCTAAATTAAAAAGCAAGAATTCTACAGGGTGCATCAGTAAAATAGTTCATTGATGTCTGATAAAACAGCATTTAAATCTATAAAAAGTAAAGTATAAGCAAAGCATAGAGAAATGCAGGATTTGGGTTTCAGTAAGAAGGCAGATGAAATTCAGTTTTATGGTGAAAGTCACAATAGAAAGTACTTTTATGAAGGCCTAATGGCTTTATATCTGCCAAAAATCTATGGTGCATCTCATCTACTCAGTTCTGATGGAGTCATAATGATTAGTGATAAGGACATGATCCTAGAACACTTCCATAGTCTTCTCAATAGACCTTCATTAATAAATTTTGAAGTCACTGACCACAAAGTCACTGACTTCTAGCTGAAGTTCTAACAGAAGAAGAGGTTTTAAATGCCATTAGATTCCTTTTGTGACAACTCCTAGTACTGATTCTGTTCTAGTTGACATTTTCAAAGTGTGTGTGTGTGTGTGTGTGTGTGAAATATTCTTAATTAAATAATAGAAAAAGAGGTTATTCCCACGCCCCAGGGATTCAAGGATGCCTCCATTGTCTGACTCTATAATGATAAAGGGAATATAATGTCCTGTGACATTAGTTATTGATGGCAAAATTCTTGCCAAAGTCCACCTTAATGGACTTATCCTTCACCTGGAAAATGATCATCTATCTGACAAGTAAATGGAACAACTCATACAGTCTTTGTTGCCCAACAACTCTAGGAGAAGTGTCAGAAGCAGAACAGAATATGGTAGACAATGTTTGTAGATCTGACCAAAGCCTTTAATGCTATCATGAGAGCTTATGAAAAATTATTGTTGTTGTTTATCATTTGTTCTCTAAGAAGACCATGACATCAAGGAGGTGCTACTCTGACAAGTAAGGTAATTGGATATGAGTGAGGGTAATACTGTGCCTAGTCACCAGTTTCACTTTCTTGTCCAGAGTCTTCTGAATTCAATAGTGAAATATGAATTAGGATGACTGCAAATGATCCTGGAGGGGAGGCAATTAGGATTAAGTGATTTGACAAAATCTAATAGCTAGTGTCAAGTGTCTTGAGATCAGATTTGAACTCATTTCCTCCTGATCCCAAGGTTGGTGCTTTATCCATAAACCAACTGGATGTCTTGTCAAAATTTGGCTGCCCAGAGAAATTCATCAATATTGTATGTCAATTTTTTGATAGCATGCTTTCCCTGGTTCTGCGTAAAGGACAATGCTCTTACAGCTTCCCAATCATCACTGGAGTGAAACAAGTCTGTGTGAATACTCCTGTGCTTTTTAGAATGACATTTTCAGCCACGTTGTCAAACACAGCAATGAGGTCGGATACCACAATGATGATAAATTTTTGAACTTGAAAAGTCTACAAGCCAGTACTAGTTTGCAGATGATTGTGTATTCAATGTGGCCTCTGAAGCTGAGATGCAACAAAGTATAGATCAATTTTCTGCTATTTGTGCTAATTTTGACCAATTAACACTTTTCACAAGTGCTTCATAAACTATCACCACACCATCTATATGTGGAAATATTGGTTATAGTAAATGGAAAGATTTTTTTAATGCAGTGGATAAGCTTGTTTACCTTGGGAGTATACTTTCTAGGGATATACGCATTGATAATGAGGTTGACACATGAATTTCCAGAGCTAGCTCAATCTTTGGAAGGTTCTGAAGGAAAGCATGAGGGAGAAGAAATATTAGGCTGTCTACCAAACTAAAGATCTACAGAGATCATTTTCTTGACCTCATTATCATATGCCTAAGAGCCCTGGACATTACAGTAATGCCAGGAAACTGAATTGCTTTCATTTGAATTATCTTAGGAATCTTTTGAAGATTCCCTGGCAGAATATTATGTGAAACAATGAGGGTATTTTTTCCTCAAACTAAACTGCCCAACATTTAAAACTCTGCTGCAAAGAGCACAACTCCAATGATCTGGCCACATTGTTCAAAAACCAAGCTTATCTTTGCCAAAAAGACTATTTTATGTAGAACTCTTACAAGGCAAGCACTCACATGCTCATCAGAAAAAGTGATAGAAGGAAATTCTTAAAGTCTCTCTTAGGAATTTTAGAATTGATTATGCAACATGGAGGCCCTGGCACAGGACTGCTTGTGTGCCCTCATCAGAGAAGGTTCTGTGCTCTATGAGCAAAGCAGAATTGTAGCAGCTCAAAATAAACGAAAGTTACCCAAATGAAATGAAAGTTACCCAAAAATTCACAAAGACTATTGATAAACAAGCTGCAGTGGAGCATTCTGACCTTATATTGACCTGATAAGCCACAGAAGGAAACAGACAACTTGACTCTAACATAGTGATATCATTTTGGTCCTCTTGGAGAAAGGACAACAATAAACCTTAAGCAAATCAATGATCTTTTAAGCCTCCATTTTCTTATCTATGAAATGAGATTAATGAATTTTGTGGTACTTGATTCAAAGGCTGCCATGGAACCAATAAGCTAATATATATGAATATAATATGTGAATATATGGAAAACTTCAATAATTATTATTTTCTTTTAAAGATCCAGATATTTTTATGATTATAGTGGTGACAAGGGGCTCAGTTTTTTAATTATTAAGTTTTTAAATTTATGGAATAAAACAAGTATTTTCATATCAGTACAATAAAAAATGATTGCACATGAAACTGCAAATCTACTATTCACAAATTGATATTTTAAAAACTACACAACTAAAGGTACTACTGCATTCATATTGGGATAAGGCTCATATGGGAGAGAGAAATAATAAAGTGGTAGAAATTCTAGTTTTATTTGAGAAAACTAACTGCATAAGGCTTGCATTGATAAATATTACAATAACAATCTTAAAATTACAGATGGAAAAAACCTTGAACATAATATAACTCCTTCATTTTACAGATGAAGGAAATAAAATTAAAAGAGGGGAGGTGACTAGTCCAAAGTCATACAGAGTTAGATTTGCAATCTTCTTTCTGTTCCACAATGTTGGATACAGGTCATTATCTCCTATAAAGAGGTGGCTTGGAACTGAATTCTTAAGTTTAGATGAGTCAAAAACTATTGCATTATAATGAAAATAGCCCCGGACCAGGAATCAAGAGATTTAGTATTAAGTTCAAATACTGCTCTTAAAAAAGATATATGAGTATCACCTGAACCCTTCCAATTTTACTCTCCATATGAAATAATGCCTTAAATCCTTTTCTGGAGTGGAAAAGTCAGTGAAATGTCCAGGTGATACAACATATTAATCTAAGACTACTTAGAAGATTAGTAGAAAAAGTCTATCATGTCAACATGATGATTGTTCCTGTAGTACAGAGGAGGCCATATCCCAGGAATGCCAACAGCGGACCAAAGACCATAACAGAGTCAAACAACAGGTCAAAATGATACTACAGGGGACCCTTTATTGGCATTAGGTACAGTACCCTGTTGCATTGTCCATATGCATTTCTAGGT
Source organism: Macrotis lagotis (assembly GCF_037893015.1). Classification (NCBI taxonomy): domain Eukaryota; kingdom Metazoa; phylum Chordata; class Mammalia; order Peramelemorphia; family Peramelidae; genus Macrotis; species Macrotis lagotis. Next base: position 90,203,235 of record NC_133660.1, read on the forward strand.
CTGAGTTTCAAAGTGAAGCAGTATATTAGCATTTGTGGTTTCAGGGTTGTAAGGACCTTAGTCACAGTTCCAGAGGGCAGAAAAGTGCTCATAGTCACTCACAAGAGAGGATAGAACAGCAAAGAGCAGAGAAGTTGGGGGGAAAAGGCAATCACATTTCTCAATCTCTCTCCTCTGCCATATCTCAGGTTTGTCTTTGCTTCTCAGGGTGTACTGAAATACTTGCTCTAATTTGGAAGATTCAATAGATTTAAAACATGTATGATAATATAAAAATTACCTTTAGGTTGTGGCCAGATTTTCTTGGTTTATTCATTATGATTCTTGTGAAATATTATTCCAGTCTGAAAACCTTTTAGCATTACTCTAAAAGATAAGGGGATTACTTGATTGAGGCATTCTCACTTTGTTAAGATATTAAGGCTAAAATGGAATAAGAAAGTTTCAGTCCTTTCTCTCCTTAGTGAATATAACGCATTGGATTTTTTCTCCCCAACAAATCTACTATAGTGCAGTTATGAGTATTTCATGACTTGTGGAGACTCTGAATTTATTTTTGAATATGCCTTTTACCCAGAATCTCTGTAAAAGTTTATATGACCTAGTTTATAATGAAAACTTGTGAATTCACATTCACTCCAAAATAAGTGGTGATATGACCTAAAAAATAAGCATCACTTTTGCAAAATTGTAACAGATTATCATCAGTGTTGTTGTTTGCAAAAAACATCTTCTCCAACTCCAAAACAATAGAGAAGCTTCACTCATATTTATGGTTTTTCCTTTCTTCAATTATTTATTCATGGATCTTCAGAAGTATTTTTATTTTTTAATTGGAATAATATATAGCCTGAATATCTTCTTGGTAGGAAAACTGCAGTTGAGTGCAAAATCCACGTTCATAACGTTTCCCCATTAAGTTAATAATCTCCCATTGCAATGTTCAAAATTCCATATTTTTGTGGAATGGCAGGATTTGGAATCACAGAGTAAGATCACAAAAATTTTCCATATATACATATATATATATATATATATATATATACATACCCACAGATATATAAGCATACATACAAATGCATCTGTACACACATATATACATATATATGAACACATTCTCTCTCTCCATATATATATATATATATATATATATATATATATACACACACACACACACACACACATAGAAAGAGACCCACACACACATACACACACCAGCCTATAATAAGGAAAGTTTGCTGCAAGGGGAGGAATTTTTCTTCCATCTTCTTTTCCCTTAGCCATCTTGCAAACACTCATCAGGATGTGGCAGTGGGTGTGATTACTATGGTTTCTGCCCAGGTTCTGGCATATTACATCTAACTTTTGAAATCACAAACTCTTTTTAATTAGTATAACTCATTACCTCCCAGAGCTAGTACTTTAATATAATCAGTCCTGTTTTCTCTTCATGGGACTCACAAAAATGTGGACTGACCATCATCTCCCTCATTATATTGTTGTGCTCTAGTGGCCTTGTGGTCAGGAGAACCCTGGTCAACATGTGTCTCAAACTATGCTCCTTAAGTCACATAATTATTTCTGAAAGTCAGTTTCCTCCTCCTTAAAACCAAGCTTACCCTACTTCTCTCCAAAGTCATGTTGAGAAAAGAAAGCAGGGGCAGCTAGGTGGCACAGTGGATAGAGCACTGATCCTAGAGTCAGGAGTACCTGAGTTCAAATGCGACCTCAGACACTTAATTACCTAGCTGTGTGACTTTGGGAAAGTCATTTAACTTCATTACTTTAAATAAATGAAATTTTAAAAAACACAAAAGAAAGAAAAGAAAGTACTTTGTAGCTTCTAGAACAGGATATGTGAGGAAGCTGTTATTATTTAGCAAAGTAGTATGAAGCTTTCAATGAATCACCAAACATTTATTAGGTGCTCGTGGTAGGCCAACAACTTTACTAGACACAAATAATCAAATCAGAGAACAGGCAGTGTGATACAGTTGGAAGAATAGTGATTCTAGAATCAGAGACCCTTAGTGTATGGGTGTGAAGTGGTAAAGTTTTTTGATCTCCCTGGGCCTCTTTTTCCTCACCCATAGTCATTTTTCAGAATTACTTTCAAAAATGTATCTACCTATTTCATAGAATGCAAGGACTACTGTCAATCTAAAATGCTACTTAGTTTGCTTAGGCATGGTACCTATGACTCCATGGGTCTTAAGAACTCCCAATGAAGATACTCTTTCTGCCAGTGCAGATGGAACCTCTTCTAATAATAGTCTTAAAAATATAATTCTCTACTAGATAGAGTAAAGGGACCTGCCTTGGATCACAGGATCAGTTTATGTAGTTGAAGAACTTAATGCCCTTTCCCTAGCGCTTCTCCCATACCTAATTTGGTTTTGTTTTGTTTCCTTGTTTTTGGAAGTAATCAAGGCTAAGTGATTTACCCAGAACTTCATAGCTAGGAAGCACCTGATGCTGAATTTGATCTCAGGTCTTCCTGATTCCAAGGTCTCTGCTCTATCCTCTGTGCCACCTAGCTGCCCCTTTATCCTAAATTTATTAATGCCAGATGAAAACCTGCAGGTTTCTTCAAAATCCCTAGCATATGGAAACTGCCTAACACAATCATCAGGAAACTTGAGGCACCTGAAAGTATTTTTAATGTAATTATCCAGGTAATTGCTGAATGGGGGAATAGGAAACAGTTTCCTTCACTCCCTGAAATATTTATAGGTGTGAAGACCTAGAGTAAGTTCTAGCCCATAAATAATTATTCCTGAGATGAATGCAAGCTTGTATCAATTTATGGCATGCTCATATCACCTGCCACTAATATGCAAATTACCTCTTGAGTTGGGCTATAATTCTGGAATGTTAAGACAGATCCCAGAATAGTGGCAATTCAAAGACAAATAACCCCAATGAGAAATAAGAGCAGGAGCCTTTTGGGTAATTCACAAAATATGCTTTACCATATAAAATAAGACTTTAGAGAGAGTCTAAAATCTGCAGAAATTAAAGAAGTAGATCTTTTCTTGCAATAAAAGAAAGAATTGGTTCATTTACTGTCTTTCCCAAATGATCAGTTTCCTACTTCACTGAAAGATATATGGAGTTCTAGAATGGTGAAGACTGTTTTAGGAATATTCAAAGCCCCAAAGTCTTCTTTTACCTGATATCTAGACTTAAACTTTGTCCTGACCAATGTCAGCAGGATTTCTTTTCTCATTACTCTTGCTATCCCCACCCCCAATCTCTACTACTCATTACCAATCCTATTTGAAATAACTCCCATTTATATATCAATTTAGAATTTACCAATTGACCTTTATTCACAATGACCCTGTAGATAAGTAGTATGACTTTGTTGGTGGTGCTGGTGGTCATGGTAGTTATTAAGTTAAGTGACATAGGATCATCCTGCTAAGTGTCAGAGGCTGAATTTGAATTTAGGATTATGAGTCTTCCTGACTCCAGGTCCAGCAGTCTATGCACTATGGCACCACCCAATGGCCCTGCATAGTGTGACTATTTTCCTGATACATTTTTAATGAAAAAAATTGAGGATTTGAAGTTTAGTGAATTGCCAATGACCACACTACTAGTAAGTGCTGGATGCTCATTCAAACTCAGTTCACTTTTAATCCCAGTACTCTTTTCAGAAAACCATGATGTTTTCCTAATAGAATCAACCTGGACCTTTTCCTTACAGCTTAATTCCTTACCCTTTCAATGGTCCACAGTCAATTCTACCCCCAAATATAGTCCTTTCAATTCTTCTCAGTTCTTGGATCTCACACTGAGGCACAGGATGATACTACTATAATGACTAAGTATTATTCTTTATGTAGTACCTTGCAAAACTTAATATGCTTATACCATGGTCTAACTCCCTAGTAAAGGAAAAGATTTGTCTAGAGCATCCTCCCAAGTCCCTCTCAGAGTCCTTCTGCATTTTCTGCAGGAAAAAATGTCTAAAATGTTTTCCAACTTTTCTGGGCTTCCCTTATCATAATGTTCTATTTCTATTACTGTTTTGATCTCCTCATTTGATTCTTTATCCAAGACACTCTTTTAGGAAGTATTCTAGGCAAATTTCACCTCCCTGGTACGTGGATTCTCTGGAATTCACTCCCCCCCTTCCTTCCCTTCACTTGTAGCATTAACTCTCCCATTCCACAATAAGGATATTTTCTCTATTAAATACTTTTTCTAAATCTTCTTTGTGTTGTTTTCCTCTAGTGGAATATGAGTTTCTTAAGGGTCAAGATTCTCTTGATTGCAGTTGCGTGACCTGCACCTAGCACAATGAATGATAAAGAGGAAGTGATTAATAAATATTCTCTCTCTCCTCCTCCCCTCCCCCTCCCTCATCCCTTCATCCCTTTCCCTTCCCCTTCCCTCTCCCTCCTAGAGGACTATAAGATTAATTCTCTCTCTCTCCCTCTCTCCCTCCCCCTCTCCCCTCCCCCTCTCCCCTCCCCCCCTCCTTCTACCCCTCTCCTCCTCCTTCCTTCCTAGCTCCAATCGGTTAGGAAAACTGATTGTTAAATTTTCAGTGTGAGCATTTACTTCTCATTAATCAGTCCTCAAATCAGGACTTGATTTATTTTTCTTCTTGTTCTTGTTGATGGTGTAGAATTTTAAAAGTGTAATAATGCTAATTAAAATTAAGATTGCATTGCACGGCCCCCTTCTTCCCCTACAAAAGCCCAGTTGTTAAATATTTACTAACACAATCCTATGTTCCTCTATTAATGTTGCTTCAGTTCAGTAGGAATTCAGGAGAGGGGTCAGGGAATAAAATCATCACCAGACTGGAGGCCTACTCTAAGAGGAGAAGGAGGAAAGGAAGGAGGAACTGTCCTTTATATAGCATTTTTTAAGTCTTACAAAGTACTTTACATTCATTATCTCACTTAAGCCTAATACCCTTTTTCTATATTAATCTTTTTTTCTTCTTCCCTTGCTTGCTTTCTTTTTTCTTTTTCTACCTATCTCTATCTACCTATTTCCTTATCTATCTATATATCTATGTATTTATTTATCTACTTGCCAGCTACTCGTTCTTACTCTTGTAGTCTTAGGAAAATGTGGTTTCCTAAACTGAAGTTTTTCTCTCTCTCTCTGAAAAAAACGTTACCTATATTTTATTATATGAACTCTCCTCCAAGAACTTTTTGTATTTAACACAGATTCAGGAGACTCAAATATGATACTGACTGAATTCCTATAAGCGTTATATATTATGCTGATTCTCTTGTATTCTCATGCTTTTCTGCTTTGGACAGATACCTTGTTCCTTACTTTCTTTTCTGTGGAATCCCCTGAGCTTGTCCAACTGACAATCTTCACCCTGATTTCTTTTTTATTCTGGATGGTCTCTGACCTACAAGCTTAGAGAAATAACCACAAATGTCCTCTTCTAGTGTTTCATTATTTTATAAAGGCAAACTTGGATAGTTGATGTCTACACTAACAGAATGCAAGGTCTGGCAAGACCTACCAAGTAGAAAAACATTAATATGGTATGGTGAAGTGGAGAAAGTGCTAAACTTCAAGTCAAGGATACAAAGTTAAAATTTCGACAAATTCTACTACCTGAATGACAAAGAAAGTAACTTAGCCCTTACAGTTTTCAGTTTCCTTATCTGTAAAATGGGAGTGTTGAACCAGATAGTTACTGAGATTTCTTCCTACTCTCCATCATAAATGCAGGATGGTTTATTTCTGTTATGGCATCCAAAGGATTAAATTATCTAAAGAGCTTAAGTTAACAAGATAGGCCTGGGCAAGAACCAGGATGAATTCAGGGTCTATGAAGATGTAGTTGGTGACAGGGGAAGCTCTGAGCATTCTGGCCCATTTGTTTTCCTGACTCTTGCTTTGTAGAAAAATTGATAACTCTGTAATGTTCCCTGACTTTCCTAAAAGTAAGACAGACTAATAAAATGGGCAAAAGAAGTTGTGGGTAATGGGATGAAGTGATAACAAGAAATTCTTGATTATTACTAAAAGGTATAGGGAAACTTGACTTGAGAAGAAGGAGACTATTGGTCCCATGCATCATAGTAACCTTAAATCTTAAGGGACCAATAAAATAAGAGGAAGTGCCCCTGAATTTTGGTAGGTCTGTGGGCTTTTAGAGGTAGAAAACACAGACAATATAGGGAGGGGTTTATATGAGATTTCACAAACACACATAAACATATCCATATCATAAGAATGAAAATTTGAAAAAAGGGATTATGAGGTTAACATGAGGTTTGGTTTTATTTTTCTAAGGGGATTGTATTTTTTCTTTTAGAAATTAAAAGATTTAGCAGAAAGGAGAAGCTCACAGGTAAAGCTTACAGGATTTAGAGTTAGAAAAACCCTTAGATATTATCCAGACCAATCCTGTTTGGATGAACAGCAGTTATTGCTGTCTCTGTGGGTTAGCTCACATAGTAAGGCCCAAAGACCCTGGCTGTGGTCAGTGAGGAGATGACAAGTAATCCTTGAATTCACTAAGTTTTATTAATGTATCACTGTCTTAACAGCTTTAGTAGTCTTGGGTATATTGCAATTTCCAAGCCAAAATAACCACTAAAAGGTAGGCTCTTAAATGATTACCTCCATGATTCCTGGTAGTTGGTGAAATAGCCAAAAATACCAAAAGTGTCCCGTGAATCCCTTTAGCAGTGCAGTCATGGCAGAGAGAGACAGAGAAAGGGATAGCATGATGAGATTTATATAGTTCTTAGACCATCTGCAAACATTAACTATTGGCATTCTTAATGTGCAGCTTGGCTCAAACAATACTGAGTTGGCATACTATTAGAAAGACTGAATGACATGCTCAAGAAATCAGAATAGTAAAAAGACCCTGAAAACTATTTGGCTGATCTTTGGAGAATTAAATGCATGGAAAAGAATAAAAAAAACTAATAATAAAGCACACACACCTCATTCTTCTCAGTGGAAAAAAGGTAGGTGATGACTGATATAGAATGGTTTAAAATTTGCCATAGTTATCATGTGGTTATTAGGTTCTCTGGTCTTACTTAAACTGTTGTGTGTGTTTGTGTGTGTGTGTGTGTGTGTGTGTGTGTGTGTGTGTGTGTTTTCAAAGTTTTGTTAAAGGGTGGGCTCAATAAATGGGGAGGCTGGTATTAAGGGAAAATGTGGTATAGAAATTCAATCCTAAAACTTCAAAAACAAAGAGCAGGCATGTTTTCAAGGGAATGACAGATTCAAAATTTACAATAAACCATACAATTATGACCAAATGCAATATGGAGATTTGTTTAGCTTAAATTATGCATATTTCTTCCAAGAGCTTTGTTTTCCTTTTAAATGGGTGGAAGAATGAGGGAGAAGAAACAAATGACTGTGGATTGGAAAATAAAAAGAAAATTTAAAATAAGCAGCAAGAATTACACAGGAAGAAGTATATGATGTATTGTAGTTTAGTTGTACCCTCATAAATGAGATCATAGATTCATCTAGGCAACACAGGGCAAAAATAGAAACTGCCAAAAGTAAGAGGGGGCTTAAAAGGTAACTTTGGTCTTCATTGAGATATAAAATGATCTAGATATTTTTACTTTCAAGACACAAGTTCCTGCATTCATTTTTCTTTAACTCCTCTCTCAAATTTAGCATTGAAAACACAGATATTAAAATGGACATAACCTAAAAAATAAGATACCTTGTTTAGTCAAAAAAAGACTCCTAAATAACTGAAGTGTGAGAAAAATATATACAAAGATCTTTGCAAACTTTAAAATACCAATAAAATTAGTCAGGATTATTATTATTATTATTATTATTATTATTATTATTATTATTATTACTCATTATTTTGGCCATTCTCAAAAAAAGCCTGTGCCAAGTGCTAGGGTACAATTTTTATCATTTTGTTCACTTTTAAGTGAATTCTGTCCAACTGTGGTACTGCTTCCTAAAACATCTGAATATCATTAAAGCATAGAAATCTAGCTAAGTGAACATAATCATTCCATTCACTATGCGGCTAAGGACCTGTAGCATCCTCTGGTGAAATTTCAGGACAAAAACATATAATCAGGAGGATTTATCACCCCTGGCAACTAAGTATAAATTTATTCAATAAAACTTTGTAAAGGAAACAGGAACATAGAAATAATATTCTTGAGCCTTTGTGGAGATAGAATAACTAATGAACTGAAAAAATATGGAATTAACTGGATCATGAATGATAGCCAATATGATAAAATAATGTCTGTTCTTAGATAAAGATTATAAAGCTCCAAGTAATAATTTTTTTAAAATAACCATTTATTTTTTGTTCAACATTTTGTGATGTAATTCTTTGAAAAGTAGCATCTTTAAGAGTTGCTAGATCTTCATCTAATTAAACAGATATTTTCATGTAGGTTAAATGTATCTGGCTAAAAGAATATGATAATCCATTTTTCTAAGTGCTTAGGGAAGTGGAATGGGAAGATATGCTAATATAACATAGACTATCTCTCACTAACCATATACATATTCCCTCCATTGCCATCAGTTGCTTTATTCAGCTTCCTATAAACAGTGAATTAAAGGTGGCCTTCTCTCCTTTGAAAAGATTTTCTTGATGCCCAATCCCACAGTGTTGTGTCTCTACTGAAAATTTTCTTCTTCATTACTTGTTTGGTCATTTCTCAATTGCTATTTTATTTTGTTATTTTTCTGTAAGGATATATCTTAACTTCTTGGATAGATTATAAGACCTTTCAATAAAGGAATCACAAGTTAGAGTTCTTATGTAACTTTGAATACAATATAATACTCAACACAAGGGCAAAACCTATAACCTGGCTAACATATGAATATCAACTAAGTCCTTTTCCCTATATTTTTCTAGAAATAGTCTTGTTTCCAATGTTGGAAGCATCATATTCATCGTTAAAATGAAGGGTATCCCTGGGCACAAGTTTGAAATATTGACCTAGAATTTCACTACTATAAGGGAAATTCCATTGAGAAAATTGTCTTTCTTTTGCATTTTGCAAGGTCATTTTCCATGATGAAAGTGAAAATTTCTGTTAATCTGAATAAGATGAATTCTGTTCATATCTGTCAAGTAATCTTTTGTAATCCTGAGATATGAATAAGACACTTTTCTGGAAAATCACTTTTAATGTCAATTAAGTCAAATTGTTTTCAGAAAATCAATAAGTAATGAGATTTTGGATTTCCTATACATTTTAGTCAATCATGTTATTTAAAACACAAAACAGGTGACACAATTTATAGAGTACTGGGTCCAGAACCAGGAAGACCTGAGTTCAAATTTTACCTCAGTCACTTAGTTTCTATGTAACCCTAATCAAGTCACTTAATCTCTGCCAGGATTTCCTCAACTATACAATGAGGATAATAATAGCATCTACCTTCAAGGGTTTGTTGTGAAGATCAAGTGATATTAAATGAGTTATTCATAAAGGCTTTAATACAGCTCTTGGCACATAGTATGTGCTTCATAGATTCTTGTTTCCTCTCCCCTATCTCCTCTTAACCCCTACACTATGCTCTGCTCCCATCCCTATTAAAATATGTAGTCTATCAATTTGAAATAAGCTGTGAAAGCATATAGACTTTTCATATTTCTATCAAAAATCCCTTGTGGGATGCTTAGGTGGTGCAGTGAATAGAGCACCACCCAGGAGTCAGGAGGACCTGAGTTCAAATCCAGCCTCAGACACTTAATAATTACCTAGCCGTGTGGCCTTGGGCAAACCACTTAACCCCATTGCCTTGCAAAAGCTAAAAAACAGAAACAAATCCCTTCCATATATATGAATACTGTTCTCATCAATATTTATTGGGGGATGACAATGTAGAAATATGAATTGCTAGTTCTAATTTTGATTAATCTTTTTTGGTAATATTATAACATATTATTTTTAATTTTGACATCCTTGCCTTTTGAGATATTCATTCAAAATTCAACATCAAAATTGTTCCAGTCTTAATGAAATTTTATTTTTCAGATTAATACAACTTATATTTTATGGTACAAAATTTTAATATTTTATTATTATTATTATTAAGAAAAGTCACTTATATGATTTTTAAAACTTGAAAATTATGTTTTCACAGCTTTGTGAGTCTTACTGTCTCCATTTTAAAGATGAAAAAAATGAAATTCAGAATGGTTCCCTCTGGTTACATAGATCAATAAATTCGTATTTAAAGCTTGAAGGCAGGTCTCCTGACTTGCTTAATATCTTCATTTTCCATGATATTCCAATGTCATGTCCCTATGGGAACATAATGACTAATTAACATCATGCTGATGATTGTAGCAATAATTTGTGCTATTATTTGGAAATGAAAAGTATGTTTATGTTATGGCTCATTAGAATTTAGGAGCACCATTTCAATTGGGTTGAAGTTCATGATAATTGTCTTCTATATTTACATTCAATTTTTCTAAGCTCATATTTTCTAAGCTTACTTTTTTCCTGACTCTTCTCCTTCAGCTGCCTTCTGCTCCTGGAGATGTTTCCTCCCTCATATCCCTCTCTTCGATGAGTTCCTGCCTGAAACATCCTTTTGGGGAAGTGCCCAGATCACTCATGTTCACTTCTCTTCCTGCTAGGCTCTTGACTCTCAAGATTTTTACATTTTGCCTTCTTTTCACATTTCCAGTTTCTTTTATGTGCTGCCTTTCCTCATTGAAATATAAACTCCTTGTAAGTATGGGCTCTTTCTTTTTGTTTATATTTATATTCTCCGTGATCAGCTCATTGCCTGACAAAAAAATAAATGCTTCTATCTAGCTACATCCAAGAATAAAAATGGAAATTGGGCAAGTATTTATTGTTAGCAATATCAGAAAAGTCCATGGTTTGAGGCTGTGCTAAAGCTGAAAAAAAAGATCATTTAGCATTTCAGTGACTACAAGTCATTCTTTGTTCTAGAAAAGGACCAAAATGACATCAGCAAATTAGGATCAAGTGTCCTGACTGTGACTGCTCAGACCAATATGAGTTCACAAGGCTTTAACACAGGTAGGACACGAATAATTCCTATATACACTTGGAGTCACTAAATTTATCCATCTCATATTTCTTTTGAGCTATTGCAAGTTAGACCCTCTTTGATGAGGACATATCATACTGGACAGTCCTGTGCCAGTGTTTACCCTGACTACAACTCCAAAGTTCTTTAAAGAGACCTTGGGAATGTACTTGTATTGCTTATTTTGACCTCCAAGCACTTGCCATGTGAGTTCTCTGTAAAACAGTCTTTTAAGCAAATCTATATTTGGCATTTTAAAGAACAGGGTCTCAGAGTTGCACTCTGTGGTAGTTTGAATGCTTGCCAGTTCAGCCTGAGAAAGGACCTCAGTGTTTAGTACCTTATCTTGACAGGTGATCTTCAAAATATCCCTAAGACATTTTACATGGAAGGGACTTGGTTTCCTGGCATAGTGCTGGTATGCTGTTCAGGTTTCACTGGCATACAACAATGAAGTTATCACAAGAATTCTGTAGACCTTCAATTTGGTAGACAGTCTCTTCTCTCCCACACTTTCCTTTGGAGCCTCCAAAACACTGAGATAGTTCTGGCAGTGTGTGTGTGTGTGTGTGTGTGTGTGTGTGTGTGTGTGTGTGTGTACTTCATCAGATGCACAGTTGGTAGAGCCCCAGCTCTCAAGTCAAGAGGACCTGAGTTCAAATCTGACCCCAGACACTTGTCAGCTGTGTGACCTTGGATAAGTCATTAACTCTGATTACCTTATATCCAGGGCCATCTCCAATCATCCTGATTTATTTCTGGCCACTGGACCCAGGTGACTGGAGGAGAAAATGAGGCTGGTGACTTAGCACAGCACCGCCTCCCTCAAATCTAATTCTTGTGCATGACATGACATCTCCTCCCTGATGTCATGGTCTTCAAAAATGAAGGACAAATCATCTATGTGGATATACCTGGAAAGCGTACTGCCAAGGTAAGTGAATTTATCCTCAGCATGGATGATACTGACTCATGATGTTAAGTTCAAACATGACTTCAAATACTTATTATCTGTGTGACCCTGGGCAAGTATACTTGCATCTCTGTTTCCTCGTCTTAAAATGAGTTGGAGAAGGAAATGGCTGACTATTTTTTCCAAGAAAAACCCAAAAGGACTCTTGAAGGGATGCATGATTGAAATGACTTAACATCACTATTTACATTAGAACCCTACAGCTAGAATAAAGGGTCAACATTTTAGGAGATTTTTTAAGCATCAAGAAAAACATGATTTTGATAAAGTAAACTGACTGAGCTCAATGCTTTAAAACATTGGATTGTCAAAGAGATTTAGCAGGATGAGAAGAGTGCCTGTCCTGTGTAATTTCACTGAGGCTACAACTTCCCTGGTATTTTTGACTTTGTTTTTTTTGAGGTTTTTTTCTTTCTTGCTATTTTTTTCTTCTGTGGGTCAACTAACAGGGAAGGAGCTGATGGAAGTACATATGTCTGTCTGCTGGTTCACAAAATATTGGTTGACTGGTGACTGTACTTTTTATCATCCTTGTATGATGAAGGGTCAGTGCTCCTGGAAAGTTTTGAATGACCTTTCAGACACAGACTCAGCTGCATTTTTGATATACTGAGTTTCTAATTTCCACTCCATCATTCTAAGACTGTTTTGGAAAACCCAGACAACACAATAATATATCTTTATTTTTGATATAAATTACAAGGAAAAAACCTAGTTTTCACATTTTTAATTGTATAAAATTCACTGTGATTTTTATTTTCATGGGGTTAAAAGATTTATTAGGAAGAGAAGATTTTCCCTTTAGATAGCATGTCCTAACTCATTTTTATTAAGGTTATAGCCTGCATGCTTCTGCCATTGTCAGAAGAACTCAGCAGGTATTAACGTCTTGCTGGGAACATAATCATTTCTCCACTCATATGCATTTTTCTTGTATATGGGAAAAAATACTCAATGGACATAGAGTTTTGAAAATTATGTTCATATCTCAAATATGTTCCAAGTCTTATAAATGTATGTATAGAAAATTTGCATAAATAAAATTACTGCTATAGAACAAAGAACCTTGTAAGTTTATATCTGTTTGTGTCAAGAACATCCATATCAAATTTTACATGAAATTTTAAAAATGAACAATATTCAATCTAAACATAATCAAGGACATTCTCACCTTCACATTTTGGAAACCCAGTGACATTCAAGGTTTAATTTGGATCATCTCATATATGGGCCCTCTTTTCTCTCCAGTCAAGCTGTTGATATTTCATTGTTTTAGTCCTGCTTAACTCTTTATGACCCTACTTGGGGTTTTCTTGGCAGGATACCAGAATATTTTTCCATTCCCTTCTCCATGTCATTTTACAGATGAGGAAACTGAGGTAAACAGGATTATGAGATTTACCAAGGGTCAGAGAGCTTATAAGTATCTGAAACCAGATTTAAACTTTGGTCTTCCTGGTTCCATCTATGTCCAGAGTAGAATCCCCTATATCACTGAGCTACTTCCTAGTCCTTCACCTAGTTGTCTATGCTCTTGGGACTAATCTTACACTATACTATATTATTCATCACATCAGTTTCTTACATTCCTAGTAAACTCCTCTGATAAATGTTATGTTTCTTTATTAGTTTTACCACTGCAAACGAATTTTGAAACTCCATGGTAATATGATAATGCTCTAATTGACCCATGTTTTTAAGACTTAGTTGTAGAATAATTGCTAAAATTCATTTGTATAGGCAGTTTTCTTATGAGAAGTTCCCCATAAGAAAAATTTTTGTTGTTACTTGGAGATTTCAGTCAAGTCCAACTCTTCCTGAACCCCGATTTTGAATTTTCTTGGCAAAGATATTGGAGTGTTTTGCCATTTCCTTCTCCAGCTCATTTTACATATGAGGAAATGGAGACAAATAGGGATAAGTGCCTTGCCCAAGATCACCTAGCTAATTAATGTCTGAGACCAGATTTTTTTTTTTGCAAGGCAAATGGGGTTAAGTGGCAGCTAGGCAATTATTAAGAGTCTGAGACCGGATTTGAACCTAGGTACTCCTGACTCCAGGGCCCGTGCTTTATCCACTGCACCACTTTTTGACTCTAGGTCCAATGCCTAGCTGCCCCCATTCAAGTCAGCACCTTCAAAATATATTATGAATTTATTTTTATTTACTTATATATGTTTGAATGATGTAATTTTGATATAGATGTTATTGACACAAGCAGATAGGATAGTCCTGCCTTGTGCATTTATATCCAGAGAACCTAGTATTTTTTTTCATTTTTTTTCCTTCTTTCATATTTATTGATTGATTTTATAATTTTAGAAACCTGGAATAATTAAATTTTTTTGTTTCATATACCCTTCATTGATTATTTCTTGAAATGTGGTTCTAGTAAACCAGGCTTTGATAAAGTCCAGGGGATTCAAATGGAGCTTCTTGACTATGACTTCAAGACCAAATCATTCTGGCTCTCATTGATTGGTCAGTAATGGTCCCAATTCACGTCTCTTTTTCTCATTGTTTGAGTTTTGATGGCTCAGAGAGAATATAAATAACAACTGTTTCGATTTTGGCCAGAAATTCAAAACTCTTACTCCCATCTCCCAAAAACTGATTCTTTTGGGAAGTCAAATTAGACTATCTTTCCATTAATTGTAAATTTTATTTTTTTCACATTACAATAATAATCATGTTATAAAAGTAAACAAGATGCCCCCAAAGAAAGAGAAACCTCAAGAAAAATCAAAATGATAGAAAAGAATGTTTTAGTCTGTATTCAGATAGCATCTTTTTAATTGTAAATTGTACTTTTTTCTTTTTTTGTTGTTGTTGTGAAACACTATACTAATTACTGGGAATACAAGCTCAAGTTATTCTTCCTAAAGTTCTCATCTGAGAATTTTGTCACTGTAGTATATAAGAAACTTCCATGGCAATCATTGGCTTTTAGGATAAATGACCAACTCTCTGTTTAACATTGGAAGCCCTACACAACCATCAAACTCAACCTCTCCTCAAGCCAAACTGGTTTCATGATACTTCCTCTCTTGGATTTTGTGTCCCAGTCAAACACCCCTGCTTGCTATTCCCAGGTGCCACACATTTCATTTCTCACCTCTGAACCTTTGTCTGGGCTATCTCTTTGAGGATGCTGCTTCATACACAAAGGACTAGCATTCTGCTACTCTTCTCTATTTAGCACTTGTAATTTCCTTAACTTTCTGTGCATTATTTCCTTCTATAATTGTAGAAGCTCTTGGAAGCAATTGTTTGAATTTTGTCTTTTTTGTATCTTTGTGATCTGACATATTACATAGCATGAAGGCTTTCAAAAATATTTGTTGAATTAAATTATGAAATCATGAACTTGCTCACTATCAGAGTAAATTGTGCTATTTCTCTGAAGAATTGAGGGGCATTCAGTTAGATAGTGACACTTGATATTTTAATCAGCATTGGTGTAAACCAAGGCTTAAAGCTTCTGTCACACACTGTGGAATGACGAACTGCCCATATTTTCAATGAGAGGACATTATAATATATTACAATTATAATATGATGCATTATATTTTAAAAACAAATTCATGCGAAAATAATACAGGCTGGAAAATATTTGCAAAGCAAGACTGGAATGTGATCTGGAGAAGCAAACACCAAAATTGGAATCTAGAAACTTAGGTTCTAAATCTCATTCCTGTCACTAACTGGCCACTAACTGGTTCATTTCTCAGCTTCTGTAACTGAATGTTTAAAATGAAGAGCTTGGACTAGAAGAATTGCTGACCTTAGCTCTCAGGACTGTCCCTTCTTATAATTGACTAACCAGTCAATCAAAATAACACTTTGGAATAAAAACAACAATTATTCATTATTTTTCTGCAGGTGAACTTGAAAACCTAGGCAGTCTTTTCAGATTATTGCACCTTAAGGTTTGGCCCTGTCTTTTGAATTTTTTAATATTCTTTAAAGCTCTGCTCCTGTGCCTGAGTGCCTAACCAGTGTTGTTTAGTTGTGTCTGACCCTTTGTGATCCATTTGGGGGTTTTCCTGGTATAGATACTGAAGTAGTTTGCCCTTCCCTTCTCTAGTTCATTTTATAGATTAGGAAATTGAGGAAAATAAGGTTAAATGACCTGCCCATGGGTCACACAGCTGGGGTCTAAAATTGATTTGAAATCATGAAGATGATTTCCTGACTCCAGTCCCTGTACTCTTTATCCATCCTAGCTAATGGCCTCATCTTTGAGATGGAGAGATAAGAAGTGATTTGTCACAGGTTACACAGTTCTCTAAGGGAGAACTGGATTAGTAGAACTCAAGTCCTGTAACTATTACTCTAGAATTCTCTGTATTTTTTGCCTTCCTTTCTTTCCTTTTTTCTTTTTTTTTAAGATTTTATTTATTTTGAGTTTTTACAATTTTTCCCCAAATCTTACTTCCCTCCCCCACCCCCCAGAAGGCAATGTGCAGTCTTTCCATTGTTTCCATGGTATACATCGATCCAAATTGAACATGATGAGAGAGAAATCATATTCTTAAAGAAGAAACATAAAGTAAAATAGATAGCAAGATCAGCCAATAAGATATCAGGGTTTTCCCCCTAAATTAAAGGTAATAGCCTTTGCTCTTTGTTCAAACTCCTCAGTTCTTTCTCTGGATACAGATGGTATTCTTCATTGCAGACAGCCCCAAATTGTCCCTGATGGAATTGCACTGATGGAATCAGAATGAGCAAGACCATCAATGTTGATTATCAACCCCATGTTGCTGTTAGGGTGTACAATGGGTTTTTTTGCTTCTACTCATCTCACTTAGCATCAGTTCATGCAATTCTCTCCAGGCTTCCCTGAATTCCTATCCTTCCTGGTTTCTAATAGAACAATAGTGTTCTATGACATACATATACCACAGTTTGCTAAGCCATTCCCCAATTGAAGGACATTTACTTGATTTCTAATTCTTTGCTACCACAAAAAGGGTTGCTATGAATATTTTTGTGCAAGTGATGTTTTTACCCTTTTTCATAATCTCTTCAGAGTATAGACCCAGTTAGTGGTGTTGCTGGATCAAAGGGTATGCAAATTTTTCTTGTCTTTTCAAGCATAGTTCCAGACTGTTCTCCAGAAAGGTTGGATGAATTCATAGCTCCACCAACAATGTATTAGTGTCCCAGATTTCCCACAACCCTTCCAATAATGATCATTTTCCTTTCTCTTCATACTGGCCAGTCTGAGAGGTGTGAGGTGGTACCTCAGAGATGCTTTAATTTGCATTTCTCTAATTAGTTATAATTTAAGGCAATTTTTCATATGACAATGGACTGTTTTGATTTCCTCATCTGTAAATTGCCTTTGCATATACTTTGACCATTTATCAAATGGGGAATGGCTTGTTTTTTTTTTATTTGACTCAGTTCTCTGTATATTTTAGAAATGAGTCCCTTGTCAGAAATACTAGTTGTAAAGACTGTTTCCCAGTTTACTACATTTCTTTTTGTCTTGGTTACTATGGTTTTGTCTGTGCAAAATCTTTTTAATTTAATGTAGTCTAGTTTGTTTTTAGTGATGTTCTCCATCTCTTTCTTAAGTCATAAACTGCTTCCCTTTCCATAGATCTAACAAGTAAACTACTCCCTGATCTTCTAGTGTGCTTATAATATTGATTTTTATGTTTAAATCCTATATCCATTTTGATCTTATCTTGGTACAGGGTATGAGGTGTTGGTCTAATCTAAGTTTCTTCCATACTAACTTCCAAATTTTCCCAAGAATTTTTATTGAAGATAGTTTTTATACCAATAGCTGCACTCATTGGGTTTATCAAACAGCAGATTGCTGTAATTGGTATTGCAACTAGTCTATTCCACTGTTCCACCATTCTATTTCTTAGCCAATGCCAGATAGTTTTGATGACTGATGCTTTATAATAATAATTTTAGATCTGGTAGGGCTAAGCTACCTTCTTTTGCACTTTTTTTATTGAATCCCTGGAAATTCTTGACTTTTTATTTCTCCATATGAATTTACTTATCAGTTTTTCTAACTCATTAAAGTAACTGTTTGGAATTTTGATTGGTAAGATACTAAATAGGTAGTTTAGTTTTGGCAGAATTATCATTTATATTATATTAGCTCAACTATCCATAAGCAATTGATATTTGCCCAGTTATTTAAATCTGATTTTATTTGTGTGAGAAGTGTTTAGCAATTGTTTTCAAAAAGTTTCTGAGTCTGCCTTGGCAAATAGACTCCCAGGCATTTTGTATTGTCTGAGGTTACTTTGAATGGGATTTCTCTTTCTAGCTCTTTCTGATGTATCTTGATAATCATATGTAAAAAAGGTGAGGGTTTATGAGGGTTTATTTTATATCCTGCAACTTTGCTAAAGCTGCTAATTGTTTCCAGTACTTTATTGGATGATGTTTTGGGATTCTCTAGGTATGCCATCATGTCATTTGCAACGAGTGAGAGGCTTTGTCTCTTCCTTCTCAGCTCTAATCCCTTCAATTTCTTTTTCTTCTCTTATTTCTGAAGCTAGCATTTCTAATACAATATTGAATAATAGTTTTGATAATGGGCATCTTTGTTTCACCCCTGATCTTATTAGGAATGCCTCTAACCTCTCACCATTGAACATAATACTTGTTGATGGTTTCAGTTAGATACTGCTTATTATTCTAAGGAACAGTCTAATCATTCCTACAATCTCTAGTGTTTTTAGTGGGAATGGGTGTTGTATTTTGTTGAAAGCTTTTTCAGCATCTATTGATATAATCATATAATTTCTGATAGTTTTGCTGTTGATATAATTAATTATACTAACAGTTTTCCTAATATTGAACCAACCCTGCATTCCTGGGATAAATCCTACTTGGTCATAATGTATTATCCTAGTGCTAACTTGTTGTAATGATTTTGCTAAGATTTTATTTAAGATTTTTGCATCTATATTCATGAGGGAACTAGGTCTATAATTTTCTTTCTCTGTTTTAACTCTTCCTGTTTTTGGTATCAGCACCATATTGGTGTCATAGAAAGAGTTAGCCAGCATTCCATCTTTCCCAATTTTTCCAAAGAGTTCATATAGAATTGGAACCAATTGTTCCTTAAATGTTTGGTAGAATTCACTTGTGAATCCATTAGGGCCTGGAGAAATTTTCTTAGGGAGGTCAATGGTGGCTTTTTCAATTTCTTTTTCTGACATAGGGCTGTTTAGGTATGTAATCCCCTCTGCATTTAACCTGGGCAACTTATATTCTTGTAAATATTCATCCATTTCACGTAGATTGTCAAATTTATTGGCATAGAGTTGAACAATATAATTCTGAATTATTATTTCAATTTCCTCCTCATTGGTGGTGAGTTCACCTTTTCATTTATGATACTAGCAATTTGGTTTTCTTCTTTTTTTTTAAACCAACTCTTGGTTTTAGTTAGTAATTCAATAGATTTTTTTTTGCTTTCGATTTTGTTAATTTCCCCTTTAATTTTAAGAATTTCTAATTTGGTATTTAATTGGAAGTTTTTAATTTGTTCTTTCTCTAATTTTTTAGTTGCATGTTTAGTTCATTAATTTCCTCTTTCTCTAATTTATTCATGTAAGTATTTGTAGATATCATATATCCCCTGACAGCTGCTTTGAGTGAATCCCATAGGTTTTGTTATGTTGTTTCATTATTGTCATTATCTAGGATAAAATAATTAATTATTTCTATAATTTCTTGTTTGATCCACTCATTCTTTAAAATGAGGTTATTCAATTTCCAATTAGTTCTTGGTCTATATCTCCCTGGCCCAATATTGCATATGATTTTTATTGCAATATGATCTGAGAAATATGTACTCACTATTTCTGCCTTTCTGCAATTGATTATTAGGTTTTTATGCCCTAGCACAGGGTCAATTTTTCTGTACGTGCCATATACTGCAGAAACAAAGTTATATTCGTTTCTATCCCCATTCAATTTCCTCCATAAGTTTATCATTTCTAGGTTTTATAAAAATCTATTTGCCTCCATAACTTCCTTCTTGTTTGTTTTTTGAATTGATTTATGTAAATCCAAGAGTGGGAGGTTGAGGTCTCCTGTCAGTAGAGTTTGGCTGTCTATGTCTTACTGTAGTTCTTTCAGCTTCTCCTCTAAAAATCTGGATGCTATCCTATTGGGTGCATATCTATTCAGTATTGAAATCACTTTATTATCTATGGTACCTTTTAAGAGGATATAGTTTCCTCCTTATGTCTTTTAATGCTATCTATTTTTTGCAACTGCTTTGTCTGAGATAAAGATTACTATCCCTGCTTTTTTTCACTTCAGCTGAAGCAAAATATATTTTGCTCCAACCTTTTTTGGTTTTGTTTAACAGACTCTTGAAGGCATTAGTTTCCACAGACTCCATTCTTTTTAATTTTAATTTTTTTAAGGTTTTTGCAAGGCAAATGGGGTTAAGTGGCTTGCCCAAGGCCACACAGCTAGGTAATTATTAAGTGTCTGATGTTGGATTTGAACTCAGGTACTCCTCACTCCAGGGCTGGTGCTCTATCCACTGTGCCACCTAGCCACCCCCCCCATTCTTTTTTCTAAAGAACTCCTTTTCAAATTGGTCAATTCTATTTTTGAAAGAGTTTTCCATCTGACCCATTGAAGTTTTGAAAGAATTATTTTCTTTTTGAATTTGTCCAGTTTTATTTTCCAATAATTTGTTTTCTTGTTGCAAGGTGTTAATTTTCTCTCCCAAATTTTCCAATTGATTTTTAAACTCCTTCCTTATTTCTTCAAGGAAGTCTTTCTGTGCTAGAGAACAGGTCATATTCTCCTCAGTGGTTCTAGGTCTCTCTGAATTAGTGTCCTTTCCTTCCCAGAATTTTCAATGGACCCTCCTTTGCACTGACCTTTCTTCATTATCCTAAAACCTTGTGTTGGGGAGGGGCTGGTCCACAGAGGTTTGGTGTTGGAATCCCTAGTGGCTTTATTCACTGTGTGTAATATCTCCAGCTGGCTGGTATGGGGTGCTGGCTGCTTTCTCTGGAATGTCTGTGACCTTGATTGAGGCCCTCTTCCTTGGCCTGGAGAGAGTGATTGAAACTGTTAAATACTTTTGTCTTTCATCAATAATGGGCTACACACTAGGGTGAGATGATCACTCTCCCTATTGTCAGTTGAGGTGGTTCTACAGCTCAAGCACCTGAGCCTGAGGCAGAAGAGGCTTCAGCTGAAATGGAGGTGTGGGCTTTGAGTTCCTCCAGAACAAAGGAGTCCAGGGACTATGACTGCAGCTCTCCCACACTGGAACTCTCCCTCTAGCCTTGCTGGCAAGCTCAGTCAGCACCACCAACAATGCCTCTGCTCCCTAGTTCAACAGAGCCCCAGCAGTCAACTAGGCTCTAGCCCCTCTGCTGATCAAGCCCCTCTGGTTCTCAGGCCCTCAGGCTCCCAGGCTCCTGCCCTGCAGCTAATCAGGCTAATCCGAGGCTGATTCAGGCCCCCAGGCTCTTACTGGTCCCATGCTCCTGGCAGAGTCTGCCCTCTGTACCCTGACTCACCCACAATCTCAGAAGACATATCCTGAGGTGGATGTTCTTCTCCCAGATTTCTGTTAAGAGGTTTGTTTCATATTATTTATAAGGGAAGATCAGGAGACTTTAGAACTGTGCCTGTCTTCTCTCCATCATCTTTGCCAGAAGTGAAGTTGTACTTTTCTCACATAACAACAAAAGTCATGTTATAAAAGTAAATATAATACCCCAAAGAAAGAGAAACCTCAAGAAAAATAAAAAGTGAGAGAAAAGGAAATATGTTTCAGTCTGGATTCAGATACCATCAGGGCTGTCTTTGAAATGGATAGCTTGAGGGAGGCTAAATGGCATAGTAGATAGAGCACCAGCCCTGGAGTCAGGAGTACCTGGGTTCAAATCCAGTCTCAGACACTTAATAATTACCTAGCTGTGTGGCTTTGGGCAAGCCACTTAACCTGGTTTGCCTTACAAAAAAACCTAAAAAAAAAACAAAGAAAAGAAAAGAAAGAAAGAAATGGATAGCTTCTTTAACATAAGTCCATCAGAGAAATTGCTTCAATATTTTTTCCCTGCACATGCTATTGCTAGCTGTGTTTCCCCTCCATCTCCATTAATTCTATTCTCTCTCTCACCTTTTAACTGGTCCTCCTGAAAAGTTCATTGTATCTAAAAAACCCTCTCCCACAATCTTCCCTCTTTTCTATATCCCCCCTTCTTCTGTCTCCTTTCTTCATCCCTTTCCTTTCCTATTTTTCTCTATAGTAAGATAGATTTCTATATTCAATTGAATGTGTATATTATTTCCTCTCTGAACCACTTCTGATGAGAATGAAAGTTCACTCACTCCCCCTCACCTTCCATTGCAAAAGCTTTTTCTTTCTTCTTTTATGTGAAATAATTTAACCCATTCTACCACTCATTTCCCTTTCTCCCAGGATACTCCTTTCTTGCCCATTAACTCCATCTTTATATCTTTCACCTTCATATTCAGTTCCCTCCTGTGCCTTGTCTATATATGCTCCTTCTAACTGCCCTAATAAATGAGTATCATCTTTCCATGCAGGAATACAAACAGTTCAACATCATTAAATCCCTCATAAGTTACCCTCTCCATGTTTCACTTTAGTTCTTTACCTGAAGATTGAACATTCTGTTCAGCTCTGGTGATTTCAACAGGAAAGCTTGAAAGTCCCCTATTTCACTGAATGTCCATCTTCTCCCCTGAAAGAAGATGTTCAGTTTTGTTTGGTAGTTGATTCTTGATTGTAATTAAAGCTCTTTTGCCTTCCAAAATATCATATTCCAAGTCCTATGAATCCTTAATGTAGATGGTGCTAAATCCTGTGTTATCCTGACTGTAGTTCCACAATATTTGAATTATTTCTTTCTGGCTACTTGTAATATTTTCTCCTTGACGTAGTACTTGAATTTGACTATAATATTCCTGAGAGCTTTCATTTTATCATCTCTTTCAGGAGGTGATCAATGGATTCCCTCAATTACTATTTTACTCTCTGCTTCTAACTTATCAGAGCAATTTTCCTGGATTATTTCTTGAAAAATGAAGTCTAGACTCTTATCCTGGTCATGACTTTCAGGTAACATTCAGATAATTTTCAAATTAGCTTTTCTGGATCTATTTTCCAGGTCAGTTCTTTTCCAAAATAGTTCACATTTTCTTCTAGTTTTTCATTCTGTTGGTTCTGTTTTATTGTTTCTTTATTTCTCACAAAGTCATCAGCTTCCCTTAACCCCATTCTGCATTTGAAGGAATTATTTTCTTCAGAGAGCTTTTATATTCCCTTTTCTATCTGGCCAAATTTACTTTTTAAGCATTCTTCTCCTCATAGGCCTTTTGGACTGCTCTTTCCACTTGACCTAAACTGGTTTTTAAGATGTTGTTTTCTTCAGTATTTTTTTGTATCTCTTTCATCAAACTGCTGACTTAGTTTTCATGATTTTACTTCAACAATCTCATTCTTTTTCCAATTTTTCCTCTACCTCCTTTTCTGATATGTTAAAAGATTTTCAAAATCTTTTTTGAACTCTTCCATAGCCCAATGTAGGGCATAGTTAAAAACAACAAGTATGCTACAACAACGTCTTGCTAAATGGAACTTGGTTTAACTAAGAACAATTGTGTGTGGTTCCTCATTTTTCAGTTGTCACTAGTGTGAGTTTATGTGACTGTATGTGTTGTGTGTGTGTGTGTATGGATTAATTTCATTTATATGCTTTGAAAATTTTCTCTGATTTGGATGATTTTTGCCTTTAACATATCAGATGAATGAACCAGTTGTAATGGCATTGTAGCAGGATTTTGGGGGGGGAGGTATTGCAAGGCAGATTGGTTAAATGACTTGCCCATGGTCACACAGCTAAGTAAGCATTAAGTGTCTGAGGTCAAATTTGAACTCAGGTCCTTCTGACTTCAGGGCCATTACTCTATCCACTGCTCCACCTACTTGTCCCCTATAGTAGCATCTTATAAATTTAATTTTACTTCTCTACATGTTCCACATGACATTCAACTTGTTGTTCCTCATAAACAACATAGTGACTCCTATCTATGTTCCTTTTACATATTTTCTCTTATGCCTGAAATTTTTTACCTTCTCACTTTCAAAATTTGAAAAACTTTCAAGGCCTAGTTCAGGTGCTACCTCCTTCATGTCCCTATCTAGATCTTTTCACATTTCTTAGTCTTTTCTTTCTGTTTATCAATTCACACACACACACACACACACACACACACACACACACATATATATATGTATATATGTATATATGTATAATATGTATATGTATATATATATGTTCTATTTATATCTTTTATTTACTTACTGTTAACATGCTATATCCTCAAGTAGATTATAATCTCTTTGAGGGCAAGGCTTACCTCACTTTCAAAAATTTTTTTTCCAATGACTAGATTGTGTATTTAATATTCCAGTGACTGATTATATATAATACGTATTTAATAACTGCCTATTAGTTGATTGTTGAGTGAATATATTAGAAGGAAGTAAATAACTATTACTTAGCTGAAATTGCATATAACTCACTCATCTAGTAGCTCACTAATCTATATATGCTGGTTTCTGGTAAATATTATTTATATTTCACCTGTCATCTTTCTTGAGATGATTTTTTTTCAACTAGTAAGTTGTTGGTAATGCCTTCTATGGGCAGCATCTCTGAAATAACCTGCTTTCCCCTAATTTGCATAATTTTTCCTTTGAAAGAAAGAATACGTGCAGGAAAGAAAAAAGGAATCTGGAAGATTTAGGGAAAGATCCTAGATATGAAATAATGTCACAATTCATGTTCACTGCTTCAGGAATATTAGTTGGCACTTAATAGCTAACAGGTGGGGATCACATTTTGCAGTTTGAATGTTAAGAGCAGATGCCAACAATGCCAAATGTTTGTTGGCAATGACTTTCTAATCTCTTGTGGAAAAAAAATCCCAACATCTGTTTGAAGCAACACCTACATACACCTCCAAGAGTGTACAAATTAAGTGCCTTTAAAAAGAATTTTTCCTACTTGAAAAAAACTGCAGGTGACTTTATTAGCTTTTTTCTATTTAAGAAATATTTTTATAAATTTTTGAAATTTCTGTAAGATTTTTTAATTATGGAAAATACAATGAAAATACTATTAGTTTTCTTCAAATCCTTCCAAGAAGTCTCTGTCATGCTGCTTTCTTGTTCAGAGTTTGAAAGGGAAACAAATTTTCTGCTTGTGCACTTGTAAGAAGGAGTTCTTTCCTACCTGAGGTTAAAGGATTAGTTATCATTCTCAACTTATTTATTTATTTATTCATGTGTCTATTTATTTCCTCTATCAAAAACATTTGAATATTTGAAGTCCAATAAGACTGCTATGGGACATTCTCTCTGGGCTACTATGAAGCCTTGCCAACATTAACATTGATTATCATTGATAAACAGCCTGGAGATCAAGTGGGTTAGTTTTTAAATGTTTTATTCTGAATATGTAGATTTTAAATATATCTTCTTTTATGATATTGAAATAAATCATTTTAAAAAAATTTTAAATTCCAAAAAACTCAGCACTTGCCTCCCATTCTAAATAATAAAATTATCTATAGAGCAAAGATTTACTAAGCACCTACTATGGACTAGGCACAATGCCAAGTACTGGGGATACAAAGAAATGCAAAAGACAACCTTAGCCTTCAATGAACTCATAACCTAATAGAGGAGGTCACTATTTAGTAGTGAAGTTGAAATAGAAATGGATCCATTTTTCCAAATCTAGTAGATTTCACATATATCTATATACACATACATGAATAAAGCTATATATTCAGCAAAAGTTATATATTCATCAAGGAGTTGTTGTAAGAAAAATGTGCTGTTTATTTGACAAGGGTGAAGGATTGTTACTTTTGAGATTTCAAGAGAAATCAAGAAAGGCATTCATTACATTAGGTTTTATGAAACATGAATGGGAGAATATGTACAAGCACAGTACAGACAATAATAGATAACTTGCTAATGTCATCATTGGAGAGCATTGTCAAATGGGGATGTGGATATAGTTCTGGTTCAGTTAGAAAGGTTTGGGTTTGAATTCTATCTCTAACCTTTAACAGCAATATAGCTTTGGGCAAGTCATTAGTATCATAGATTTTAGAGCTACCAGAAACCTCAGAGCTTAGCTCTAACAGCCTCATAGTAGAAGTAAGGAAACTAAGGTTAAGTAGATTAATCAAAGTTATATAAGTGATACATAGCAAAGCTAAATTCAAAAATCGTTTCTACTACAAATGAATTGCTCTCTAATTAATTAACTATTATCTGCCTCAGGCAATTTATCTACCAGGTTCAGGAATAATAATTAGCACTTAATAGCTCAAAGGTTGGAATCACTGGTAGGTGCAATCTGTGTTGGTTGTGAGAACATACACTTTTATCTATTTACATAGATCCTCCATGTATATGCAAATTCCCTATGTATTTACATACCCCAAAACCTTCCCTATTTCCATTTTAATCAGATGTAAAACCTGTTCCTTCAGAAGATCTGGGTTCCCTACCTTTCATCACAAGTCACCAGAGAAATGTAAAGATTCAATATCAGAGGAGATCTTAGAACAAGTCTGTTTGGCCATTTGTCTCAATCACATCTTGACATCAGGATGTAGTATCACATAACCTCTCAGCTGTTCAAGTAATGATATACTCAACTTGGCTATCACCCTCTGTCTTTCTCCACAAAGAGACAAAATAATGGCTTCATAGTCAAAGTCCCATGGACGTCTGCAAGTAGACCACAATGTTCAACTAGGAGTCACTGGTCCACTATGGATGGATAATACTATGGATGAGATTGCTATTATCAGCTAAGATTCTTTCTACAGTGCTCCTATCTATCTCTGGCTTTCCCTCAATCTGGTGCTTTTACTATTCATATACAACAATCAATAAATCCATATCAATTATGCAAGTTAATTTTGACTTATTTAAAATTAACCTACATCATTATACCATTTTAATAATGTCCCTCCATTGTTAAGCAATTACCTTTACAGTATGCCCATTCTAAAAATCTTTAGGTTTTAATGTAAAATAGTATAGTCAGGGGCGGCTAGGTGATGTAGTAGATAAAGTGCTGACCTTGGAGTCAGGAGTACCTGGGTTCAAATCTGGACTCAGACACTTAATAATTACCTAGCTGTGTGGCCTTGGGCAAGGCACTTAAGCCCATTGCCTTGCAAATACAAAAAATAAATAAATAAATAAGCAAATAAATAAATAAATAAAAATAAAAAAAACAAAATAGTCTAGTTATCAGATGAGGTATATTTATTGTATTCAAAAGACTTATGTTTTTATTTTTTACTCTATTCAATTTTCAATTACTTCTCAGAAAAATCTTTGTCTATTTTTCCAGACTTACTAAACATGACTGTCATTAGTGCTCTCAATACATTTCAGACAAACCAGTCTACTTGCCATCCCTCAAACATGGCATCCCAATTCCCTCCCTTGTGCCTTTACACAGATTGTACTCATGTCATCTTCCCTCCTTAGGTTCATCTTTTGAAATCAATAGCTTTTTTTAAGACTGCTCTTGCTTATCCAAATCAGTATCTTCTTTTTCCATCAAAAGTTTTCATATACAGATTTATCTGTTTATAAAGTTTATCTCCCCACTAACAGTTGATTATAACTCTTGAAGGGCCAAAAATGTTCAGTTTTTTTTATTTTGTTTTTGCATTTCAAATGCATAACATAGTGTTTGGAACATATTGGGCACTTAAAAAAATGTTTTTTTAAACCAATCATTCAATTAGTATTTATTAGGCACCTTTATATTAGTATTTATTAGGCACCTACATTTCTTACTAAGAATACACTGATTTTAAAATCTACTGACACAGATAAAAATCACAAAAATATATATGAAAAAATACAAAGGAATGTAATTTTAAAATGAATAATTATTAGTAACATAATCAGAAAAATACTTCATGGTAGGCAGCACTTGAGCCTTAAAGGGAGCTAAGGATTCCAAGAAATGGAGGTGAGGGAAGCATTATAGAGTCAAGAGGTAGGTATATAAGAAACTTTTCAATATCGCTTACTTTTAAATATTCTTCTTCATTATACAAAATATTCAAAATATCAGTTTATTTTCGTTTTTAACCCTTAAATCTGTGTGATTTTTATACATCCTTGCCTCAAAGAATGCTCAGACCTCCTTGTCCTATGTCACCATGACATGCCAGCTTAATTTAAAGTTAAGCCCTCTGAACTGAAAAGTAAGTAGGTTGATTTAAACTAGAAAATAAAAACATCAAAGGGCAT
Source organism: Macrotis lagotis (assembly GCF_037893015.1). Classification (NCBI taxonomy): domain Eukaryota; kingdom Metazoa; phylum Chordata; class Mammalia; order Peramelemorphia; family Peramelidae; genus Macrotis; species Macrotis lagotis. The sequence continues at coordinate 90,231,596 of NC_133660.1, forward strand.
TATGTGTATGCAGCCTGGGAAAATAGGTTGGGAATAACACTATGAAGGACTTTAACCAAAGATGAGTTTTTGTTGTTGCTGTTGTTGTTGTCATCGTTTGTTCTCCTAGAGGCAATATGAGAACCATTGACATTTGTTGAGCAGAAGATTGGCATGACCAGATTTGTATTTTAGAATCAATCTACTGTAAATGTAAATCCTAATAAAAGTGACAGGGCAATGTTTTTTCATTTTGTACAGCTTAAACATAACATATTCAAGATGGCAATGTAAGATTAAAGTTGTTTTATTTACAAGAATGAGTGAAATTTATCCAGGCAATAACCTGAAATCTTTTCCACATTGCATACTTTTTAAATACTCTCCTTCATTATTGTCACTACTATTTATAAAGAATCAGTTTTCTTTCTTAACCCCTAAATCTGTGTGATATTTATATACCCCTGCCTCAAAGAATATTCAAATTTCCTTAGTCTCTGTCAACATGACTGGTAGCTCCTGACACCAACACTTAACTTAAAGTTAAGCCCTATGGATTCATAGTGATATATTGAAGTTATATTGACTTCAGTGACTGAATAGCTCCTAGGAAAGGACACTTGGGTTTCTTTTTGTCACTTGTACTTGTCTCCTATACCTGAAGAGAATTCAGTCACATCATCCTGTACAATTAGAATAAGGAATTAATTAAATATTGTCAGAACATGTGATTCAATGAGTTCCCCCCCAAGGATCAAAATAGTAACTACATTATTTATCCTAAAACCTTAAAGTGGCATTTTGTGAAAATATTAATAATAAAATTTCATAAAATCACAAAGAACCATAGAGGTCATGATGTTCAACTACTTCATTTAACAGATTTGAAAACTGAGGCTTAGAGAAGTTAAATGATTTTCCCAGGAGCACACAATAAATTTCAAGATTAGGATTTGGGCCCAGCTTTTGTTTGTCTCCAAATCAACCCTCTATCACCAAACTGTTTTCCAATGTATAAAATATATAGGAGTGTATGAAAACCAAAGCACAAACATAGTAAGAGATAATATGTAATAGTAGATCAAAGACTGGACTTGGAATCATGAAATACTGAGTTCAAATTCTTTTTTTAGATCAATACTATGTGACTCTTGACAAGTCACAAATCCTTAAAACCTCAGTTTCCTCACTTTAAAAGGGAATTGGTCTGTTTTTTTTTTACAAGATCCCATCCATTTCCAAATCTATGATCAATATCAATGTAGAAAGATGAAATTCTGCATGATGAAGCCAGAATTATCTTTGGAATCAGGAACAACTGTGTTTAGTTTTGCCTCTGATAGAGACCAGCTATGTGATCATGGATAAATCATATGACTTCTCCATTGCCCCAGGCAGCTCTTTAGGACACTAATTGTCAATAGTTGCCAATCTATATCAGTAGAGGAAGTTCTACATCAAGAATTGTGAACATTCATAAAATGAGTATTAGACCCCAAAATATCAATAAAATAGCAAAGAACAAAAAATGAAATAACATCTTTAAGAGGCAAAGTGAAAGATAATATCTCAATGTTTTCTTTGTTATTCAGAGAATTGTGCAGACTATATAATATTACCCAGCCTTTGCTAAATTGTAGGCAGAGATTTCATGAGGATAAAATGAACTCTACTATTTCTTTGAAAACTTTTAGTTACCCCCCCAAATATTTTTTCCATTGATACAAAACTACTTTATATAAGCATATAAAATGGAAGTGACTGAATATTTTTACACACTCAAGAAATAATAACTGTTGACAAGGAAAATATAATTTTATTGTTTTCTAATAACAATAATGTTTAGCAAATCAAATTGATTTCTCTTAATTCAATAAATTGGAATTGTAATAAATGAAATACATTGCAATATTCATTTTTGTTATTTTATTTTTTAAATTTCGATTTGAAGATAGTTTTCAACATTCATCATTTCATAAGTTTTGAGTTGCACATTTTTCTACAACCCTTCCTTCCCATCCACATTCCCTAGACAGTTAGTAATCCAATGTAGGTTGTACAAATACAATACTGTTAAACATGTTTTCATATTGGTCTTTTGTGAAAGAAGAATCAGAATTAAAAGAGTAAAAAACATGGGAAAGAAAGAAAAATATAAAAGAAGTTTTTAAAAAATAAACATATTATGCATTAGTATGCATTCAGACTCCATAGGTTTTTATTGAGTAATGTTGATATAATTTTCCATAACATAGTTTTAGAATTTTACTTGATCACTGAACTGCTGAGAGGAGTTGCATCCTTTATAGTTGATAATCACATGTACAAAATACTTCTGGTTCTGCTCAGCATCAGTTCATGCAAGTCTTTCCAGGCTTTACTGAAGTCTTCCCACTCATGATTTCTTATAGAACCATAATGCTTCATCATATTCATATAGCCATTCCCCAATTGATGGACATCCTTTCAATTTCCAATTCTTTACCATTACGAAAAGAATTGCTATAAATATTTTTGTACATGGGGGTCTCTTTCCTTTTTCTTATTATCTTTTTGGGATTCAGACCCATTGATAAATCAAAAGCTATTCACTGTTTTATTGATCTTTGAGCATAGTACAAACACTATTGCATTTGTACAACCTGCATCGGATTACTGTCAAGGGGATGGGGGAGGGAAGGGAGGCTTATAGAAAAACATACAACTCAAAACCTCTGAAATGATGAATGTTGAAAACTCTTTGAAAACTCTCCAATTTGCTTTCCAGAATGATTAGATCAAATTTCAACTTCACCACTAATTCATTAGTTTCCCACTTTTCCTACATCCTTTGGATTAGTTTCCATGTCTGTCATTTGGTCAATCTGATATGTATGAGGAGTGCATTTCTCTCATCAATTTAGGGTATTTATTCATATGACTATAGATATCTTTAATTTCTTCATCAGAAAATCCCTTGTTCATAACTTCTCACCATTTATCAATTTGACTCAGTTCTCTATATATTTTAGAAATGAATATTCTACAAGAAACACTAGCTATGAAAACTATTTTCCAACCTTTATCATTCCCTCTAATCTTGGTTTCATTGGTTTTATTTGTGCAAAACCTTTTTCAATTTCATGGAATCAAAATTACCCACCTTATAATTTAAATTATTCTCCATCTCCAACCTCTTCCCCTCTCCATGGATCCCACAGGTAAACTATTCCCTGTTCTTATCATCATCGGCTTATGGTATCACCCACTGATCTTATCTTTGATATGGGATGTAAGATGCTGATCTGTGATTAGTTTCTGCCATATTATTTTCCAGTTTTCCTAGCAGTTAATGTTAGATGGTGAGCTCTTATCTCAGAAGCATTATTCTTTGGGTTCATCAGGGTGTACATTGCTATAGTTGTTTGTTACACTTTCTTTTATACTTAATCTATTCCATTGAGTCACTTCTCTTGTTTGTTAGCCAGTACAAGACAGCTTTATGACTGCTGCTTTATGATGTAGTTTTAATTACCTTCCTTTGCAATTTTTTTCTTTAAATCCTTTGATAGTCTTGACTTTCCTTCAGATGAATTTTGTTAATAATTTTTCTAGCTCTGTAAAATAAAATTTTGGTAGTTTGATTGATCTAGCACTGAATAAGGACTTTATTTTGGGTGGAAATAGCATTTTTTATATTAACTCAGCCTATCCATGAGCAAATGATAGTTTTCTATTGTTTAGATCTGTGAAATGTATTTTGCAATTGTGTGCATATAGTTTCTGGATTTGTTTTGGCAGGTAGGCTCCCAAATATTTTATGTTGTCTACAGTTACTTTAAATAGAAATGCTGATGATTTATGTGGATTTATTTTACATCCTACTAATTGCTAAAGTTGTTAATTATTTCAAGATTTTTTGGTTGATTTTCTAGGATTCTCTAAGTATACCATCATATCATCTGCAAAGAGTGAAAATTTTGTTTCCTTATTGCCTATTCTAATTCCTTCAATTTCTTTTTCTTCTCTTCTTGCTAAAACTAACATTTCTAGTACAACATTGAATAATATTGGGGCTAATGGGCATTCTTATTTCACCCCGATGTTTGTCCTTCATTCTCAAAAAGACCATGACATCAGGGAGGTGATGCCAGGCCAAGAACACAAATTGGATTTTAGTGAATGGGGCTGTGCTAAGTCACCAGCCTCACTTTCTCATTCAGAGTCAGGGCCCTGAAGTCAGAATCATTTTTGAGCACTTCCAAAAGAACTTTTTGGTTTTGAGACCAATGCAAAATCCCCTTTCAGGCTTCACATTTAGGCATTTTGTCATGGCTTTCCTCTTTTGAGATGGCATTTTGATCTTCTCTGTCACTATAGTAACTTTCTCTCTTTAAGTGCTCTTTTTTTGTTCATTTTAAAAAATTGAGCTTTGCTTTCAGGGCATGGGGGTACAGGATTCTGGTCACTGACTTTCCACACTGCAGTCTCAGATGCTCATGGCTTCCTTCCTACATTAGAGTAACCCAACTCAGTCCTGCCTTTTGTACCTGATGTTCATAACTTGCCTTAAGCCCTGGGGTAGGGGGCCCTCACAGATGACCTTCTCTATACCTGGCCTACTCAACTGGGATCCAGCTAAGCTGTGCTGTGGCTATGAGTCTTTCTAGTTCCCCTGCATGTGCTGGGCTGCACTCCCCTTTTATCCACATGAGGCAGACCTTTCCTGAAGTTCCTCCCAACATTTTGAGCTGAAAAGTCATTTCACTCTATTTTTGTTTGTTTGTTTGTTTGTGGTCATTTTAGCATCTGTTCAGGGTCTTCATTTAAAGTTGTTTCAGGGACTTCTGGCCAAGATGGCAGAAAGAAGGCAGGCACTATGATAAGGTCTCCTGACTTTCCCTCATATGTAATATGAAACAAATATATTAACAGAAATTTGATCAACAAAAACCAGAAAAAAGAATGTAGGAGGAGAACATCTACCTCAAGGTTTGTTTTCAGGGATAATGGGTGAGCTGGGGCAAAGAGCAGAGAGCCTGCAGTGGGGGAGGGACAGGGAGTTGAGAGCTGAATAACCTAAGATCAGCCACAGATGTGGGAGCCACGATCCAAGAGCCAATTAGGATACAGAAGCTTTGGCTGTTGAACTAATAGTCTGGGGCACACTGGCAAGGCTGAAGGGCAAGTTCCAATACGGAGACTTGCAGACACTGATCCATTGGGCTCCTCTGGTGTGGAGGACCTCAGACTCCATACATACATTCATTTCAGCTGAACCCCCAGAACAAATACAGTAACATCCCCCACTCACCCACCCCCTCAGACCAGAGCAGCAAAGCTCCCTCAACTGAATATGGATAGTAATTACCTTGCCCCAGGGCAGAGCTCACATTGCTCAAGGATAAAAGTATGGAGCAGTGCCACCCACCACCTACAGACCAAGGGAAAGGGCCTCAAATCAAGGTCAGACACTCCAGAGAAAGCAATCAGAACCCCCTACTCTCCAGCCAATTTGGAGTTAGTAAACCCAGTGAGCAAAGCCTTTTGGGATCTCAACACCAAATCTCTGTGTGCCACCCCCTCCCCCAACACAAGATCTTAGGAAAATGAAGAAAAGCCAGTGAAAACAGGAGTCCATAGAAAACTACCTAAAAGGTAAAGACTTTAACTCGGAGTGATCTAGAACCCCTGAGGAATATGATTTGGTCTCCAGTCAAGAAATACTTCCCTGAAGAAATAAAGAATGATTTTAAAAATCAATTGGAAAATTTGGGAAAGAAAATTAACACCTTGCAACAAGAAAACAAATCCTTGGAAAATACAACTGGACAAATGTGAAAAGAAAATAATTCAAAACCTCAAATGGGCAAATGGAAAACTGTAAAAAAATAGAACTGACCAGTTGGAAAAGGAGTTGCAAAAAGTAAATGAAGAAAATTCTTCTCTAAAAAGTGGAATGGAATTTTTTGAAAATAATTACTCCATGAGAAAATAAGAATCTATTAAACAAAACCAAAAATTGAAAAAATAGAAGAAAATGTAAAATACCTCAACAAAACCAGTGACCTCGAGAATAGAACTAGAAGAGAAAACTTAAGAATCATTGGTCTCCCTTAAACTACTGAAGAGGAAAAAATCCTGGACTTAATATTATAGGATTTAGTAATGGAAAATTGTCCTAACATCCTGGAACCAGAAAGCAAAATAATTACTGAAAGAATACATCAATCCCCTCAGGAAAGGGATCCCAAAATGAAAACACCAAGGAATATTGATCAAATTCCAGAACAATCCGATAAAAGAGAAAATGTTGCAAGCAATCAGAAAGAAAAAATGTAGATACCAAGAAGCCACAGTAAGGATTACACAGGACCTGGCTGCATCAACATTGAAGGATAAGAAGGCCTGGAATATGATATTCTGAAAAGCAAAGGAGCTTGGAATGCAACCAAGTATTCACTATACAGAAAAACTGAGCCTTCTCTTTCAGGGGAAAAAGATATTTAATGAAATAGGAGATTTCCAAATTTTCCTGATGGAAAGACCAGAGCTTAATAGAAAATTTGAACTTCAAACAGAAGACTCAAGAGACACATGGAAAGGTTAGAAAATGGTAAAGAAAAAAACTGCTATCCAATATGATGAAACTGGTTATATCCCTACCTGGAAGAAAGACTCTAATAAAGACCAAGAATTGTAACTCTATTAGAGAGATTATACTTAGCTAGAAGTGATGAATACTCAAGACTTTTCTGTGACTCAGATAGAGTGATTTAAAAACAATATCTTCTTTAAAAGGGGGACAGTAAAGAGAAGGGAGGATGGAAGAAATTGAATGGGGAAAATTTCATTACATTAAGAGGTACAAACGATCTTTTCCAATAGAAGGGAAGAAGGGAGGAGGCGAGAACTACCTGAATCTTACTCTTGTCAGATTTGGCTTAAAGTTAACATACGTACGCTCAGTTAAGAAACTTATCATATCTTTCAAGTATTAAAAAGGGAAAATAACAGAATAAAGGGAAGGAAGAAGAGGCAAATGGAAAGGAAAAGGAGGAAACAAATGAGAAGGGAGTTGGATATAGGGCGCAAACAAACTGAACATGATGGTATTCAGAAACAAAATACTGGGGAATATGGATAAAGTGAAAAAAAAGGAAAAATAGAAACAGAGGGAAGATAGCATGGAGGTCAAAAAAGAATTAGTAATTATAACTTTGAATGTGAATGGAATGAACTCTCCCTTTAAAAGTAAGTTAATAATAGAGTAGATTAAAAATTGGCATCCTACAATATGCTGCTTACAAGAAATTCATTTGAGGCAAAGAATTACAAACAGAGTAAAGGTAAAAGGTTTGAACAAACTATATTTTGCTTCAGGTAAAGTGAAAAAAGCAGGAGTAGTAATACTTACCTCAGACAAAGCAGCTGCAACAATAGATGTCTTTAAAAGAGATAAGGAAGGAAACTATATCCTCCTAAAAGGTACCATAGACAATAAAGTAATTTCAATACTAAATATGTATGCATCAAATGGTATAGCATCCAAATCCTTAGAGGGGAAGTTGAAGGAGTTACAGGAAGATACAGACAGCAAAACTCTACTGGTGGAAGACATCAATCTCTTGTGCTCAGATTTAGATGAATCTAATCATAAAATAAACAAGAAGGAAGTTAAGGAGGCAAATAGATTATTAGAAAATCTAGACATGATAGAGCTATGGAGAAAACTGAATGGGGATTGAAAGGAATGTATTTTTTTCTGTAGTACATGGCACTTACACAAAACTTGACTGTGTACTACAGCATAAAAACCTAGTGATCAATTGCAGAAAGGCATAAATAGTGAATACATCTTTCTCAGATCATAATGCAATAAAAATCACATGCAATATTGGGTCAGGGAGATAAAGACCCAAAACTAATTGGAAACTAAATAACCTCATTTTAAAGAATGAGTGGATCAAACAACAAATGATAGAAAGAATTAATGATTTCATCCTAGATAATGACAATAATGAAATGAAATACCAAACCTTACGGGATACAGCCAAGGCAGCTTTCAGGGAACATATTATACCTTTAAATGCTTACATGAATAAATTGGAGAAAGAGGAAATCCATGAACTAAACATTCAACTAAAAAATTTAGAAAAAGAACAAATTAACCCCCCAATTAAATATCAAAATAGAAATTTAAAAATTAAAGGAGAAATTAATAAAATCAAAAGCAAGAAAATTATTAAACTAATAAATAAAACCAAGAGTTGGTTTTATGAAAAAACCAATAAAATTGATAAATCTCTGATTAATTTGATTTAATAAAAAGAAAAAAAAACCAAGTTGCCAGGATCATAAATGGAAAAGGTGAACTCAATACCAATGAGAAGGAAATTAAATAATTCAAAATTATTTGCCCAGGTTAAATGAAGTGGAAATTAAATACCTAAATAACCCTATCTCTGAAAAACAAATTCAATAAGCCATTATTGAACTCCCTAAGAAAAAAATTCCAGGGCCAGATGGATTAACAAGTCAATTTTATCAAACATTTAAGGAACAATTGGTTCCAATTCTATGTAAACTCTTTGGAAAAATAGGTGAAGGTCGAACTCTGCTTAACTCTTTCTATGACAACAATATGGTGCTGATACCTAAACCAGGAAGAGTTAAAACAAAGAAAGAAAATTATAGAGCTATCTCCCTGATGAATATAAGATGTAAAAATCTTAAATAAAATCTTAACAAAATGACTAGTATGCATTATAACCAAGTAGGATTTACCCCAGGAATGCAGGGTTGGTTCAATATTAGGAAAACTGTCAGTATAATTAATTATATCAATATCAAACATATCAGAAATCATATGATTATATCAAATAGATGCTGAAAAAGCTTTTGAGAAAATACAGCACCCATTCCTACCAAAAACATTAGAGGGCATAGGAATAAATGGATTGTCCCTTAGAATAATAAACAGTATCTATCCAAAACCAACAACAAGCATCATATGAAATGGGGATAGGCTTGAGGTGTTTCCAATAAGATCAGGGGTGAAACAAGGATGTCCATCATCACCACTACTCTTCAATATTCTATTAGAAATGTTAGCTTCAGCAAAAACAGAAGAAAAAGAAATTGAAGGACATAGAATTAGGAAGGAAGAGACAAAACCTCTCACTCTGCAGATGACATGATGGTAAACCTAGAGAATCACAAAAAAAATCATCTAAAAATTACTAGAAATAATTAGCAACTTTAGCAAAGTTGCAGGATATAAAGTAAACCCTCATAAATCCTCAACAGTTCTATATATGACTAGTAGGATACAGCAGAAAGAACGAGAAAGAGAAATCCCATTCAATGTAACCTCAAACAATATAAAATACCTGGGAGTCAACCTGCAGAGTCAGAAACTTTTTTGAAAACAATTACAAAACACTTCTCACAGAAATAAAATCAGATTTAAATAACATGAACTGCTTATGTATAGGCCAATCTAATATAATAAAAATGACAATTCTACCTAAATTAAACTACTTATTTAGTTCCCTACCAATCAAAATTCCAAAAAATTAATTTAATGAGTTAGAAAACACTGCAAGTAAATTCATGTGGAAAAATAAAAAAAACGAGAATTTCTAGGGATTTAATGAAAAAGGTGCAAAATAATGTGGCTTAGGCCTAACAGATCTAAAACTATATTATAAAGCACAATTGGCTAAAAAATAGAGTGGTGGATCAATGGAATAGACTAGGTGCAATAGCAGGAAATAATTATAGCAATCTGCTATTTGATAAACCCAAAGAATCGAACTCTGGGGATAAAAACTTGGGAAAATTGGAAATTAGTATGGCAAAAACTTGGATTAGACCAAAACGTCACACCCTATATCAAAATAAGATCAAAATCAGTACAGGATTTAGACATAAAAAACAATATTATAGGCTAGCCCGGAGATCAATGATTAGTTTACCTGTCAGATCTATGGAAAGGGTTATGACCAAGGAAGAGATGGAGAACATCATTAAAAACAAACTAGATAATTTCGATTACATTAAATTAAAAAAAATTTGCATAGACAAAACCACTGTAACCAAGATCAAAAGCAATGTAGCAAATTTGAAAACAATTTTTAGAACTAATATTTGTGAAAATGATTCATTTCTAAAATATACAGGCAACTGAGTCAAATTTAAAAAAAAAACAAGCTATTCCTCAATTAACAAATGGTCAAAGGATATACAAAGGAAATTTACAGATGAGTATATCCAAGTAATCCATAGTCACATGAAAAATTGCTCTAAATCACTACTTATTAATGAAATGCAAATTAAAACATCTATGAGGTACCACTTCACCCCTCTCAGACTTGTCAGTATGACCAGAAAGGAAAATGATCAATGTTGGAATGGATGTGGGCATTCTGGGACATCAATACCTTGTTGGTGGAGCTGTAAACTCATCCAACCTTTCTAGAGAGCAATCTGGAATTATGCCCAAAGGACAACAAAAATGTGCATTCCCTTTGATCCAGTAATACCACTACTGAATCAATATCTTGAAGAGACCAAAAAACAATGTCAAAACATCACTTGTACAAAAATATTCATAACAACCCTGTTTCTGGTGGCAAGGAATTGGAAATTAAGTGAATGTCCATCATGGGGAATGGCTGAAGAAATTGTGGCATATATACATTATGGAACACCATTGTTCTATTAGAAACTAGGAGGGATGGGAATTCAGAGAAGCCTAGGAAGACTTGCATGAACTGATGCTGAGTGAGATGAGTAGAACCAGAAAAACATTGTATACTGAAACAGCAACATGGGGGTGATATCCAACCTTAATGGATTTGCTCATTCCATCAGTGAAACAATCAGGTACAATTTTGGGGTATCTGCAGTGGAGAATACCTTCTGTATCCAGAGAAAGAATTGTGGAGTTTTAACAAAGACCAAGGACTATTACCCTTATATTTTTTTTAAAAAGTTATCTTATGTAATTTTGCTCTCTCTTATACTTCATTTTTCTTCCTTAAGGATATGATTTCTCTCTCATCACATTCAACTTAGATCAATGCATACCATGGAAACAATGTAAAGATTAACAGACTGCCTTCTGTGGGAGTGGGGGAAGGGAAGCAAGATTAGGGGAAAAATTATAAAATTCAAAATAAATAAATTTTTTAAAAGAATAAATTTGTTTCAGAGGAATATTAGGAAATGTTCTAGGGGTCTCCTAGATTCTCTTCACCTTTTGGCTCCGCCCAGGAAGCTGCAACAGTTTTGCTGCTAGAAATGAGCTAAAAAAGCAGTAAAACTATAGAGCTGGGAACACCTCGATGGAGTATTGCTTCTTGCATATTCTTACATCATCATTATCATCATCATCATCATCATCATCATCACAATTAGCATTTATATAGTTTCTTAACATGCTAGGCATTGTCCAGAGAACTTTAGAAATATTGTCCCATTAAAACTTCATTTTTGTCCTGTTATTATCACTTTACAGCTGAAGAAACTGATTTAAATAGAAGTTAAAGAGCTTACCCAAGTAAGTTAAATAATTTGCCCCCCAGTTGAGAATTTAGAGAGCTTTTAAATAATGTTTTGTCTTTTACATGTCATAAGTAACTCTGTCAATCACTATTTATGAAACATTGGTTGCATCATGTCAACTTTCTAAGCCTCATTGTCCTCATCTATGTTCTAACCTACATCACAGGATTTCTGTATGACTCAAATATATATCAAAACATTTTGCATAAGACTAAGAGATATAAATATTATCAAAACAATAGTTTTGAAAACTCTTTAGCATGAAATATATATATATATATATATATATATATATATATATATATATATATATATACTATTTTAAGTGTAATCATTACTGCTACTATTATTTCTATTACTACTTCTGCTGTTGTTAGATATTTGCATCAGGAACTAAAAACTTAAACATTATTCCTGCCTTGAACATTTTCTCTTTAAAGACCCTATTTATATTCACCTCATCAACTCCTAAAATAATCTTTGATTCAAAGGACTGATTGATTGATTTTTATTTTTGCATTATCATTGCATTTTTTTATAAATTAGGGTTGTGGATTCTCTCCCAATATTCTGGCAAGCACAATATTCATCTTAAACTCTACCATTAAAATAGAGGCTTCTTAGAAGTTTGGACGATACCTGTATTTGCTTTCAACATAGAACAAATGAAATCAGATTTTCACAGATCATAGGAATTTAAAACTTAAATTTCAATTTGTCAGCTGAGGAAACAAAGGAGAGTGAATTAGTGACTTTTCCACAACCATATGTGTCATAGGAGTCAGAAGCAATATTTCAAGACAAGACTTCTTAAATTAAAAGAAAAAAGTAAGCCCTGTTTCCACTCCACCCCATGAACAAGTAAGGACAAAACTTAGACAGATATGTGACACCAAATAACAACTTATGAATCTCCATATTTGTTTATTAGAATCCTGTCTTAATACCATGGTGTAAGATGGAAAGGCAATAAGAGTCAATGGAAAGATCTCTAGACTGGTGTCAGAATGGGATTTGACTCATGACTCTGACCCTGCCTACCACTATGATCATAGGCCATGATTTTCACCTGTGGTTCTCAATTTTCTTAGAGGGGGGTTGAGTAGATGACATCTATAGTTCCTTCTGACTTTAAATCTTTGATCCCATAATATTGCTAAATGCCTAGCAGGTATCCTAGTATACACTCTATTTTTTTTTTAAGAAAAGAGGTGTTTTTCTAGTCTCTTCTGAGAAAAAAAACAACTTCCAAATGCCCCAGGCAGAGAAGATGTCATCTTCAAGGAAGTAGGGGAGGAGAGGGCAGGAAACAGGAACAACATAACAGTTTTCATAAACACATTTGCAAATGTTAAAAACCCTGTGGGGACTAAGAGTCAGTGAATTTTTTAAGTGTAAAAGTAAATATATATTTCTTGGGTCCTTGGTGCTCATTCCAAGCAATACCATGTAAAGCTGCCTACAAATATTCATTACATCCCAGAGATACAAAATGATAGGTTCCTTATTGGACTAAGCAAGCAGGATAGATGGGGTCACTCATTAACGCAGAATGGTTGTTTGTCATCAGCTAGATGATTGTGAAATATATGATAGTGATAGAAATTTACTATTTACATTTCATGGCACTATGTAGGTGGTTTGCCTCATATTCATATTCTAGTTATGTAAAAATCTGGTGTCAAATTTCTAGAACATAGAACTAAATCAATAGCCAAACTGGAACTTTAAAACTAGCTCTATCTCCCTTATTATGAAAAATCATTATCATCAATTATGATATTTCTCTAATCAGTTATCTCCAGCTTTCTTGTACCTTGTCAAAAATTATGGCCCCAGAACTTCCCCTCCTCCAATATCTACTCTCACCTTAAATCATCACAGTCTTCTATTTCCCTCAGCTGACTTATCCATTCTCTAAGACTCTGCCAGTCTCTTTGTCAAAGCAAATAAAATAAATTACTCAACATTGTGTTTACTAATAATAGATTCTTAGAAATAGAGCAAAGAGTTTATATGTAATGGGTAGATATAGCATATAAAAGGAAGTTGAAAATGAAAGGGAAATTAGGAGGAATATGATGAGATACAGGCAAACTAGGTGATGCAGAACTCTTCCTCATCTATAAAATGAACTGGAGAAGGAAATGGCAAACCACTATAGTATAGCTTTGCCAAGAAAACTTCAAATGGGGTCACAAAGAATCAAATATACTGAAAATTACTGACAACAAAATGAGGGTACACTTCCAGAGTAAAGTCTGGAGAGGAATCTGATGAAGCTGACTTGAGTAATCTCCTTAAATGAAGTTTCTGGAAGCAACCATTCATTCAGGGGGAGAGGCCATCAGGGAGAGGATATCTGTGAATCCAGTAATTGTTGGAGTTCTAGTAGTGTATAGGAGCTAGTTCCTATCTACTCTCAAATGCTTTTTATTAAATTTTCAGTGTGAGAATTTCACCATGAAAACTGGCTAATACTTAACAACCAGAGCTTTATTTACTGTTTTACTTAGTGTCTAAACTTAAGAAAGTGATGGAGAAAATTTGCACGATGTAGATTAAATTTAAAGGGTTTTTTTTCCCAGAGAGCTAGTTCTTAAACATTTACCAACACATCCCTGTGAGTTCAATGATTATAATTCCAGAATACTTTCCCCCTGAAATGTATCCCATGTTTTTCAAATCTGTTCTCAGAATACTGTTCTACTAACTTGCAAAGACCTACTTTTGAAGTCAATGCCATCTGCTGCTCTTCCCCAATCATGTTGCAATTATTTTATTAACATCTAGGATACTCATCAACTTTCAAAAATACCTTTAAAACCTCTTCATACTCATTCTCTTCTTTACATACTTCAGCACCACTCAATCATCTAAATAAACTAACATGTAAGACCCCCCCAGTTTCTTCATTCTCAGTTCTCAATGACTTCATTAACTTCTATTCCACTGACCAGTAAGATCACATTTTAGATAATGGCATCACCTAAAGTTGACCAAGTTTTTTTCTACTCTTTTAAAATATTTCCTGTGATGCATTGTCTTTTCCTTTCCAAAAATACTACTACCCCTCACTCAATCAGGGTGCCATCCTTATAACAAATATTAAGTTATGAATAGAGGATTGTTGTGAGTCTAAAAACAAATAATGCACATAAAGTGATTTGCAAACTTTAAAGTGCAACATAAATTTCGTTTATTAGAATTACGGGTGCTAATATTACTGTTTAGAGACATAGCCTCATCTGTAACTCTTCTCTGTGTTTCCCAAGGAATGCTTTTCAGCTCATATGCTCACCAATCACTTCTAAATAATACATTACATTTAAGAGAACTGACTAACAAAATTTAAATCACAGACCCAGATTTATAAGTTAGATTTCAGTGTTCATGAACAATGTTATTTTAGTTATTTGGGAGTTAAGCAACATGAAATGAATATATGCTCTCACTCTTGGAACTATCAGAATGTTCTTTTATTTCAATGGCAATTACATTAGATTGTAAAAAAGAAAAACTGTATATTTTGGAGCATGTATAAACTATTCACATCAAAGGCAATATAAGCAATTTCTGAGAAATAAGTGAGTTTGCATAAAGAGGAAAACTGCTCACTGAGGAAAATTGAGCCAATACTTTCTCCCAAGCTATTTAATAAGGTACCACTGAATCCATTCTTTTTATTTAAGTTTCCATATTACCACAATGACCCTTCACCAAGTCAATTAGTGTGCACTCAGAAGAGTATAACAGGAAAGGGGAGTGGAATTTTAAAAATATTAAAGTCATATGTTGAAATATCTAGAAGTTATTTCACCTGGAAGAGATTTCAATTCTTCCAATTATCTGGGAAGTTTTCACAGAAAAAAAGATTGACATTTAATTTGATTTGATTCCTGAGAGCAAAAGTAGGCCCAATGAGGTAGGAGTTAAAGTTTTTAAACATGTATGTCTTGGAAAGTATTAAGGTTACCCTCACTTGACATCTTCAAGTAAAAGCTAGATGAAAACTTGTTATTTTTTTCTGCCTATCTATCTGGCTGGCTGACTATTTGTTTTCTGAGCAGCCTGACACTCATTTATCCAAACTATCCAAACTATTCAAATATAGCTATTACTTGTGGACCAAGTCCACTGCTAATTGACATGGAAGATTTGACCTGCTCTGTTTCTGACTTGCCTCCTTAGACAAACCGGTGCCTTATCTCCCACTTAGAGGTTCGCTATATTATTTGTACTTTGTATCTGTATGATGGACTTTAGTCCTATTCTAACTCAAAAGTCCAAAATCAAGTGATCCATTATCCTAGACCTCCCCTAATCAGAGATTATAGGCATTCTATGATATACATAGGTTGCATGATCACTTCAGAATTTTTTTAAAGTGCAGATACCTGCTCAAGTATAGATTGGACTAGTTGACCTCAGAAGATCACTTCAACTTTCAAAAAATTCTGTGACTCAAAAATCCACAATAGATTAACTTCAATTATGAAAAGAATTTTTGGTTATTATTTTAGTATTTTATTTTAGACCAAAGTGGATAGTTCACTGATTAGTATGAAGGCTAATAGTAATGCATCAAACTAACCTGAATTATGAATGACCCTATAAAAAAGGGAGTCAGCTAGAATGGGTTCACTACTCTTAAAATTGCAGAAGGAGAATTTTCATTTCTAAAATTGGCAATGAAATAAATCAGGACTTGATGTATTCTCTTGGTTTTAGGATAACTCACTGAATGGAAAATGAATGGAGGAGGAGCATCCTCTTAAAAAAATACAGGAGAGCTACAATCCTCTAGTGTATTTTTAGATTAGAATTCGGCAAAATGAAAGAAAGTAACTACCCTGTGAAGGGTTGTGACCAAGATAGCTTCAGATCTCTCTCAGCTTTAACATTTCCTGTGAATATGGGAGTACCACATCTTTATCCCCATCCAATATCTACACCAATCAAAATTCAATGTAGGCATAATGTCAGATGCTTGTGATGTCTATGATTTCCCAGCCCTAATCAGTGCTGAACAATTAGTTTAGCCATAGTTTCAATCAGTCCTGGAGTTCTGAAGATGATCTTAGAAGTGTTTTTTTGCTTATACACAATTGTTTCATATTTTCTTTCTCCACTGCTCATTCAAGGTCATTCTTCTCTTGAAGTTGGTGAGAAACAAAGAGTTGGAAATTCTGAGCTCTCTATAAAGAGAAACTTTGGGAGTTCGAGTTCTTGTTGTGGTTTTGCTCTCCAGTGCTCCAATTAGAAGGGAGACTTAGAATGCTCTCAGCTCCATGATAATGGGATTTCTAGTGATGAGTTCATGCTGGGGAGGCATGATATTCATAGAATCAGAACCAAGCAGAGTAGCTGGTGAGAATATTTCTGGATCCTTTTTCTTATGAATAGCAGTATATACTCAAACCTGAAGCCCCCAAATCCTACCATGATTATGCCACGATCCTCTTATGAGATTCCTCTATTAAGATCTATCATGGAAGTAATATAAGGCAGGTCCTATTCAGATCATTCATTTTCCTTTCCAAAGGGGTTCAATACTCAGTTCATGATCTTTTCTGCTCTAACCCTTATGATTTTATGGGAAATACTTTGTCCACCAGTTCATCATTTTTATAAGTCTCATATAGTGAACAATTACTCCAACTCAGTAAAATCAGGGATGATTATGTAATGATTGGGCTCCACATTATTCATCATCTTAAAAATAATTGCCTTTAATAGGTAAAAACATTTATTGATTGAATACACCAAAGCCAGGTTGAGGGTCTCTTCATTTCCTTGAGTCAATCAGAGACTTAATAAATTCTCTAAGGAATTTAGAGAAAATGAATTCGAAAAGTCTTAGGATTTGCATTTGAGAAGATAAAGCAAGTCTGAGGTTTCAACACACCTTTGTGGAGCAAATGGAGGACAGAGATGTGACAGAGAGGAAAGATGTAAAGGAAATTGCTTCTCCAGATCCTGGAGGATCTAGAGCCATCTATGAACATAAGCCATCATGGAACATAAGGAAAAAAGCAGCTTTGGCCCTAACTTTTGCTCCTGCCACCTGAAACTACTCATATTTTTACCAAGCCCCAGCCTTCTATTACTCATACCATCTATTTACTTCACTCATATTTAAATGATATTGTAATTTATTGGAGGAAATCACACAACCTTAACTAGATCCACTTCAAAACAGTATTAAACCATTAATCAGGACCTCATCATCATCACATAGTAATATTTTTGCTACTCCTGATTTACTCTTACTCTTATGATAGAATCTTGGTTATTATTTTCTTGCTCATATTGCTGGATCTTTTGTGTAGGCCTATCATGTTCCATGACCTTCATTTCTAAAATGTGGTAGAAGCTAAATCTTGGGTGATCCTGAATGTGGTTCCTTAGAACTTGAATGCTCTTTTAATGATTTCTTAAAGAGTTCTTTTTTATTAGACCTAGGAGCTCTGTATTTTGGATATGATTTTATTAAAATTTGGACTTTCTGATATATTCTTTCTATTTTAAGTTTGCCTTTTGTTTTTAAGAGATCTGTTGAGTTTTCTTTCATGATTTCTTGAAATATGATGTCTAAGTATTTTTGTCATGAATTTCAGATAATTCAATGATTATTTTTTCTTCTTGACCTAACTTTTAGTCAGTTAATATTAACATGACATAATTTGTTTTTACTACAAAATATATTTTAAATCATGAATTTGCTTCAGCACAATTGATACATTAGTAAATAATTTTAGCATAATCCAGAATTTCAACTGTGTTTCTATTTAATTTCTTCTTCAAGAAACATCAAGAAGGAAGAAAACTGCACCATTTCACAATAATTCACAAGCTGCAATCCTTCCAACATCAGAAACATTTATCAAGGTAAAGTGTTATATTTATTGCATATCTTCAGGGATTGTCAGTAAAAAAAAAAAAAATCAGTCCTCCCTATTCTGACCTCTTTCTCCCATGATTTTTGTCCCAGAGGCCTAGAGTTGTGAATTGTCTAACATGTCCATGCACCCAAAGGCACAGGTTAAGTAGTAGCCTGAGATCATTGTCTCAAACACTATTTTTAGTAATATTTGTATATTATTTATCCATTTGAATGCAAACATTTTTTATATTTTATTGAGTTCCCATATTTGAATTCTATTTCATTATTGTAATTTTCAAAATTATTGCTTATTTAAAATTTTGTACTGTTATTAAATTTAATTCTGTCTTTCTTCTATAAATCTTTTTAAATACGTTCCTCTATTCCTCATTTCACTTTTATTTATTCTTGTTTCATTTATTCTAAGAATTCTTGAAATTTTACCAAGTTTTGTTTCCTCTTTGAGCTTAGTAGATATTTTGGAGTCATACTCATCTTTTGAGTTTGTGCTTTGGGTGTCTCTCTCTTCCTACTAACTCTTTAAAATGGGATCTTTTGTTTGTTCACGCACTCATTCTTCCAGTCTCATTCAGACTTTCTATTAGGACCAAGATCCATGCACTTGTTATGAGATTGTTGTGACTACATATAGTCTTTGGTTCCTGCTTCTTTTGAGCTCTCTACTTTTTAATTACAAATCTATTTGAATTCAATTTCATAATAAGATACCCCTCCCAGGATAACCTGATCTCTCCAATACTCTCTAATTCAACTTTGGATTTTCAGACTATTTCCCAACTCCCTCAGCATGTGAACTTTCCAGCTAGTTCCAATTTCCATCTGCAGCTCTGCTTGGTTTCAGCTTCCCAAAACTTGACACTTCTCGGTTTCTCTCCACTCCTGTTTGGAACTTCTTTTTGTGTATTAGCTTCTCCTAACTTACTTATGATATTACACATTTTGTCTAAATCATTTATTATTTTGGTCTCACCTTGGTATAAGTTGTAAGTTGTTAGTCTGCCTAGTTTCAGACAAAATGCTTTCCCATTGGCACAGCAATTTTTGACAAAAGTTAACTTTTTGCCCCTAAAGCTTGAATCTTTTGGTTTCCCAAACACTAGATTATTATTATCATTTATATCATGTATTGTATACCTAATCAATCACACCAATTTCTTGTGGTGCTGCTCATCTTATAGTACCAGATTATTTTGATGATAATACCTTATAATATAATTTGATATCAGGTACTGCTAGGCTTTCTTCTTTCATTTTTTTCTGATTGCTTTGATATTCATGATCTTTTTTCTTTCGTATTTTTAGCTCTATAAAATATTTTTGGTAGTTGATAAGTATAGTACTAAATAAATAAAGCAACTTAAGTAAGATTATCATTTTAATTTACTGAATCACTCTAGATACGAGTAATTAATACTTATGAAAATATTTACATCATCTTTATTTGCATGAAATATTTTGTAATTTTGTTTATATAATCCCTTGGTTTGTCTTGGCAGGTAGACTCCTAAGTATTTTATATTATCTTCAGTTAATTAAATTGAATTTTTCTTTCTACCTATTGCTACTTGGTTTTATTGGGAATATAAAGAAATACTGATGATTTGTTTAGATTAATTTTATTTGCTGTAATTTCATTAAAGTTGTTAATTGTTTCAATTAATTTTTAATTGATGCTATAGGTTTCTTTAAGTATACTATATCATCTAAAAGTGGCAGTTTTATTTCTTCATTGCCTATTTTTGTTTCTTCAATATCTTTTTTCTTTCTTATTGCTATAGCTAGCATTTCTAGCACAGTATTGAATAATTATGGTGATTTTGGTCATCAATGTTTCATCTCAGATATTACTGAGAAGATTTCAAGTTTATCTACACTATTAAATATGATTGCTCTTTGTTTTAAATAGATACTACCTATTTTTTTAAAAAAGTTCAATTTACTCCTATTCTTGCTAGTAATTTTTAATAGGAATGAGTGTCATATTTTGTCAAAGGCTCATTGCATCTGTTGATATATGATTTTTGTTGCTTTCATGATTGATATGTTGAGAATTTTCTTAATATTGAACAGTCTTGTATTCCTAGGATAAATTCCATCTCTAATAGTGTGGTATCCTGGTGATATAGTGCTTTTTTCCTTTCTTTTTTATTTAAAATTGTTATATCAATATTCATTAGGGAAATTAGTCTATAGTTTTCTTTCTCTGTTTAAGTTCATTCTGGTTTAGATGTCAGTATAATATTATGTTATAAAAGGATTTTGATAGGACTCACAAACACATATACACTCACACACATAAACATGCAAACATATTTACACTTACATAATCATATACATACACTCAGGGAATACCTCTTGGAACCAAGTTAAATATGAGAGTCAAGCTTGCCACATTCCTTTTCTCCCTCTACTGTAAAATTCCTCATGCTCCTCTTCTGTGTGGGGTAATGTCCCCCATTTTTCTTTCCCATTGTGCTTCTCCCACGAGATTTTTTCTTACTCACCTATCAATTTTTTTTATCAATCCAACATAATTGACTCACTTCAGTGATCAGTACTCTTTACCATAGAATCAGTCATGACTAATTCAATATGGAGCATGGAGAATGATCACAGTATCATGAGATTTAGAGCCAGAAGAGAGCTTTGAGAGAATGAAATATAGACTTTGAATAGACCAAGTTTAACTATACTATCATTTTGATACATATATGCATAGACCTGATCCATGCAAGTGAAATATATATAGATATAGATATAAATATGTTTACATGAATGTATTATATATGTATGAATGTATATGTGCTGTGCATATGTATATAATGTATACCTAAGTGTATATATATATATATATATAATATATATATATAATCTTATATATGGAAGCAAAACAGACTTTTGACTTTTATTTTTTTTTATTTTAAAGATGCTTATGTCACTTGGTAAATGCTTATGTAGGACTACATCTCTTCCAGGATTTTAAAGCCATGGAATTTTTGAGTATTGAAATTAATTTTTATAGACCATGTAGGATACATATTAAAGGCT
This sequence comes from Macrotis lagotis, assembly GCF_037893015.1. Lineage (NCBI taxonomy): Eukaryota > Metazoa > Chordata > Mammalia > Peramelemorphia > Peramelidae > Macrotis > Macrotis lagotis. The sequence goes on from NC_133660.1 coordinate 90,253,080, forward strand.
ACAAAGTTCAGGGACTGAGAGGGACACAGTGGAAGCAGATGTCTGTCCTCTTGTCAGATTAAATTTCTGTTAGTTAGGAGGACCTTGGTGTACACCTGGACTAATTTGACCACCCCCACTTCAGTTCTGTGGCAGAATTTACCATTGACTTGCAGAGAAATACTTGAGACCCTGGATCTAGTATCCTGCTGTCCATTGGCCCATTCATTTGTGAACATAAGAATCACTGAAAACTTGAAAAAAAAATCCAACTGTGAGTAAACTCTCTGCATTTAATTTCTGTTTGACTAAAAGACAGGATTATCAAATAACATTGTCTGATGTGATAGCTATCAAAATATTACAGTTTTGAAGATGATAAGATAGTATACTAATACTTTAAGATGATATACTTAGAAAAACCTCCAGAATTTACTAAAATTAGTTGAAAAAATTAAAAACTTTAGCAGTTTCAGGATATATATTTATCCTACATAAATCATCAATATCTCTCCATATTAAGCACAACCCAGCAGGAAGAAATAGAAAAGAGAAATTCCATTTAAAATAACTGCAAGCAGTATAAAATACTCAGAAATGTAACTATAAAAACACATCCAGAAATTAGGAGCACAATTACAAAGAATTTCACACAAATAAAGGAAAAATTCTATTCAGAGAATATTCATTGTGCATGAATAGAAAGAGCCAAAATAGCAAAAATAATAATTATATCTAAACTAACATTTATTTGTGCCATTCTAATCAAACTTCTAAAGAATTATTTTATAGAGCTAGGAAAAAAAAGGAAAATTTCTCTTGGAAAACTAAAAATCCAAGAACACCAAGGAAACTAATGAAAAAAATTATAAAGGAAGGTACAGCTAGTTGTATCAGATTTTGAACCATATTATAAAGTAGTAATTATCAGTAGAATAATTAAATATATAACATATAGTTGTAAATGGACATAACTGGTGTTTGGTTAACCCAAGGATTCAAGGTTTTGGGGGACGGGAAGAACTCAACATTTGACAAAAATTCTTGTGGAAGTTTGAAAGCATCTGACAAAAAATTAAGCATAAACCAACATCAAATACTGTATGCCAAGTTAAACATGGATATATTATTTATATATAAAAGGGGATAGCATATGCAAGCTAGAAGAACATGAGAAAAATATAAAACAGAACTATGGTGACAGAGATTCTGAGATCAAACCAGAGACAGAAAATGTCAAAAAAGATAAAATGGATCATTTTGATTATATAAAATTCAAAAGATTTTGCACAAACAAATTCACTTCAGCAAAAATAACAAGAAAAACAGAAAACTACAAGAAAGTATTTACATCAAATTTCTCTGAGAAATGACTCATTTCTCAAAAACACTGGTAACAGAGGCAAATTAGGAAAAAATAAGAGCAGTTGATAGTCAAAAGATATGAAAAGGCAACTTTCAAAAGAATAGATCAAAGTTATCAATAATCATGAAATGCTGGGAATCATTAAATATTAGAGAACTGCAAATTTAAATAACTTTGAGATACTATCTCATACCTATAAGATTGGTTAATATGACAAAAAATGGAAAATGACAAATGTTAGAGGGGAAATGGAAAAATAGGAACACGCGCAACGCACTTTTGGTGAAGTTATAAAGTTGTCAAATCATTCTTGAGGACAATTTAGAGCTATGCCCAAAAGGCCATAAAATTATTCCAACTTATCTCAGAAATACTACCACTAGATATGAATCCCTGGGCGATCAAAGAAAAAAGATATTTCCAAAGATATTTCCAATTCTTTTGTATATTGGCAGAGTTTGAAATTGAGAGGATGCCCTTAAAATGGGTAATGAAGTATATATTGTGATGTAGTACTATTACATCATAAGAAATAAGGAAAGGGTAATTTCAAGAATACCTGTAAATCTCATTTGAAATGATGCAAAGTGACATAAGCAAAACCAAGAAAACATTGTACTCATTAAGAGCAATACTATAAAGTCAATCAGGCATGAAAAACTTAACCACTCTGATTAAGAAAATAATCCAAGACAATTCCAAAAGACTTAGAATGAAGCCACCTGTAGAAAGAGAACTGATGAGCTCTTACTGCATTTTGAAGCATAATATTGTACACTGCACTTTCTTTTTATCCCCTTTTATAGGAGAGGGGAAGGAGTGGGAATATAATATAACTATATTAAAAACTGCAACTTGTTCTCATTCCTGTAACTATCATCCATGCTTCTAATTAGTATAGAAGATTTATAAGTAGTTATTATAAAGGGGCAATAGCAGGAAATATGATTGCAAAGGGAAAGTGATATATACACACACTGTTCTAAAAATCAAAAAAGATAGAATTCACATCCTAGTTTATGTGCTAAATCAGCCAAAGTTATATAAACACTGCTGTCAAGGTGTTCTGGTTCTGTAATATATAAATTTCTGACTAGTTTAAGACCTATATAGTAAAAGCAGCAGAATATCAAAAGATACTCATAACTTTGAGATGAAATATCCACAAGTTATGTGAACATATTAACTTTAAAGTTTTATTGATGGTTCTGAGATGGGTTGACAATATTAATGAACTAATCCCAAAGTGGAACAGATAAAAGTCAGTCTGTTCCTCCTCCAAAGAACACCTCTAAATTAAGTTCACAAGATCTTATCCTTCAACATACTTCCAATTCCAAGGGGCCCATGATACTGTGTACTCCCAATTGTAATCCATGGCTATATTAGTGATAAACTCTGCTTCTCTCCCTCTCCATCCTCTTCCCAATGCTGCCATACCTTTCTTCACTATTCCATCCTCTATTCCTATGTTGTCTGTCTCTATACCCCTCCATCACTTATCTCTGTCTTTCCAAGCTTTTTGCCCCCTACCCTCTGAACTTAATTAAAATATGGTTGCTGCATCATTTCCTGCTGCCAGTCATGGCCTTTCCCAGTGAGTACTCAAAGAACTGAATTTGCCTGCCCTGCCCCATATCACAATTAGAAAAATAAATTATAATAAATAAAATATAATTATTATCTAATAGTGTAATATGTTTTGCATGACTTTATCATATTGATTGACTTCTCAATAGTTGAGGGATAGACTTAAAGTAGAGGGAAAGAATTTGGAACTCAAAATTTTAAAAATAAATGAAAAAATCTTAAATCTTAAAAGAATTTTCAACCTTAGATTTTGTTAGATCTCTTGATTAATCCTTTGCAACATATTTAAAATAAGATCTGAGTTAGGTTGGATAAATGAAGTAACATGAAGATTAGGAAATGAAAGGACCAAGAAGATTGCATGTTATACAATCTTTACAACTAATGTTTCTGACAAAGGACTCATTTCTAAAATATACAGAGAACTGAGTCAAATTTTAAAAAAATCCATTCCCCAATTGACATATGGTCAAAAGATATGCAAATGAAATTTACAGATGAGCAATCCATAGTCATGGGAAAAATTTCTCTAAATCATTACTTATTAGAGAAATGCAAATTAAAGCATCTCTGAGGTACCACCTCACACCTCCAAGACTGGCCAATATAACCAGAAATAATGGTCACTGCTGGAAGGGTTGTGGGAAATGTGGGACACTAATACATTGTTGGTAGAGCTGTGAACTCATCCAACCTTTCTGGAGAGCAATTTGGAACTATGCCCAAAGGGTAACAAAAATGTGCATACCCTTTGATCCAGCAATACCACTACTGGGTCTATACCCTGAAGAGATTATGACAAAGGGAAAAAACATCACTTGTACAAAAATATTCATAGCAGCCCTGCTTGTGGTAGCAAAGAATTGGAAATCAAGTAAATGTCCTTCAACTGGGGAATGACTTAGCAAACTGTGGTTTATGTATGTCATGGAACACTATTCTATTAGAAACCAGGAGGGATGGGAATTCAGGGAAGCCTGGAGGAATTGCACGAACTGTTTCTGAGTGAGATGAGGAGAACCAGAAAAACACTGTATACCCTAACAGCAACATGGGGGTGATGATCAACACTCAGTGCAACAATCACGGACAATCTGGGGCTGTCTGCGATGGAGAATACCATCTGTATCCAGAGAAAGAACTGAGGAGTTTGAACAAAGACCAAGGACTATTGCCTTTAATTTAGGAAAAACTGATTTCCTATCATCTGATCTTGCTGTATCTTTTCATTTATGTTTCTTCCTTAAGGATATGATTTCTCTCTCATGACATTCAATTTGGATCAATATATACCATGGAAACAATGTAAAGACTGGCAAATTGCCTTCTGTGGGGGGTGGGGGGAGGGAAGTAAGATTAGGGGGAAAATTGTAAAACTCAAAATAAATAAAATATTTAAGTACAAAAACAGAAAATGAAAAAGATTGCATATTATACATAATTCTACATTAGATAAAGAATGAGGATAAAAGAAGGCATAGATATAGTACTGTGAAAGGAAGATGGAGCTGATGAAAGAAACCTTGTCCTTGATCTTGACTGCTCAAGATGAGAGCAAAGATCATTTTATTTTTGACTCTGTATCTTAAGGTATGGATTAGAAATACAGTGGCTGGATCATAGGGGATTTTTAATAAGAACTCACTTGATTGATTACTTGTAGAGAACCACATAGGCACATTGCTATTACTCAGTCTGGTCCATGTTATAGAAATAAATTAATGAGCAAATAGTTCCCATGTGAGCAGATTGTATTTATACTGCATAAGTATAGATAGACAGATAGCATATTTTTCACGTACTTACTGTGTTCAAATTATTATGTTAAGTGATAAGAATACAAATACAAGCAAAAAGAAAATTTACATTTTAACTGAGAATGACAACACATAAAAGGGAGTCAAAAATCTGTAAGTAGAGGAATATGTATCATTTTGAGGACAAAATGAAGAAGAAATTATAAATTATTAATAGAATTCACACAATTATTCAAATGATCTTAGATCTAGAGCAAGAAGGACCTTCATATACTATGTTATATAGACCCTTCATTTTGCAGATATGGAAACAGAGTTCTCAGAGAGCCTAAGTAACTTAATAGCAGAACAGAGGTGAGATTTTAAGTCTTGGTCATTAAAAACCATTTTTCTCCTAATATACTTACAGTATACAGATACCTGGATCCAAAGATTATTCTTTATGCCAATACTTTTTCTCTAGAAAAATAAACTCCTGCTCAACTGACACTTATTTTAATTCTATCATATTTCAGATTTTCTCCATATCAAGCATACTTCTATTGAGACCCTCTCTAGAAAAAAAAGACAAAAACACCTTTACAATCATGCTTATGTGCTATACTATAACTTCCTCTCAAGTCAATCAGAAATATTATTAAGTGTCTATTATGACTCTTAAATCAGAGCCCTGAGAATATGAAAACTATAGAAAGCATCTGTCTTCAATGAGCTTACCATTTCTCCAATAATACCTCTAATAATACCATCTTTAAAAATGCATCAGAAGGATTGTAATCAGGAAATCCAAGAACAAAATCACAACAATTAATTTTTTTAACACAGTTTTACATTGAGAAACAAAGAAGTTTATGGAAACTTGGGAGGGGAGTCTCTCCAGGAACAGTCATTTTAAGACAGAAAAGGGCTATGCATCAGAGCAAAAAGAGGTTCCAAATCCAAAAAATAGAGGTGTAGAAAAACATGCTAATTGATAGCATTGTTGTTCACCATTCAGATTTAGGGCTGATAAAGAAAGGGATCTGAGTCTATGAATTTTGTTCCAGAATAAGGAGTGTTCATTGACCCTAGCCTGTTTATTAATCAAGAATAAATGTCAGGGGCAAGCAACAACCTTGATTTGTTCTGTTCCTAGCAGAAAAGCAGAATAACCAGGGCAAGAATCCTAGATTTTTAAAAAGCCTGCATCTTTCTCACTCTAAGTAGAACTTTCTAGTTGACTAATGGTAGTTGAGTGAAACAATGGACTACTGAAACTATTAACAGAGCAATCTCACAAATAAATTGCTCATACCCAAACCAAGATCAGAAACTTGTAGAATTCAGACTGGTAGGACAGAAATTTTGTGACCATTGAAAACTTGCAAGTACTCAGATTGAGTTTCTGAGATGCTAGGAAAACTCAATACTCAATATCCTAAAGAAATAGCAGGAAAATTAATCTAGAAATTCCCTCCAGAAGTGTGCAGAGCATTACCATAACATAATGTCAAAAGTCAGTAAGTAGATGGGAAAAATGATCAAAAAATTAAAAAGTCACAAAACCATAAATTTATTATAATTATAATTCTCAATATATAAATTCAAAAGGAGAGAATGATTCCAAAATATCTACAAGCAAAGTCATAAAGAAAAACACAGGTTGAGCACAAAATCAAAAAGATAAACCTGAAGAGAGATAAAGCAAGAAGTTTTGTAAGTTAACTTTTTATACAAATAAGAGTCCTAGAGAATAATTGGGGGGGGGGGATTAAAACTGTAGGAGAAAGAATTGGAACTAGAATTAACAAGTTAACTCAAGTATAAAACTTTAAACAAAAATCTCCAAAAATTAGAATGGACCAAATGGAACATAATGACTATATAACAAGAAAGAAAAACCAAACTAAGTTAAAAGACATAAGGGGGGGGGGGGGGGGGGGATGTGGCTATCTCACAGCAAAATCAACTGAACTGAAAAATAAATCATAGACAACTCATTTACAAATCAGTGAACAATCAAAAGTCCAAGACAAAAAAAGAATATAGAAAAAAATGTTTTAAGAAATCATAAGAGAAAAAATAAATCACAAAACAGAAATCTTTTAAGGGGCAGCTGGGTGGCGCAATGGATAGAGCACTGGCCCTGGAGTCAGGAGTACCTGAGTTCAAATTTGACCTCAGACACTTAATTGCCTAGCTGTGTGGCCTTGGGCAAGCCACTTTACCCCATTGCCTTGCAAAAACTAAAAAAAAAAAAAAAACCCACCAGAAATGTTTTAGAAAAAGAAGTCAACATAGAAATAAAAATGAAATCAAAATAATCCAAAATTATTTCCTGGAAGAAATGCCATTATGAAAACTCCCAGCTGTCTGCAATAGAGAATGCCATCTGTATCCAGAGAAAGAACTGTGGGGTTGGAACAAAGACCAAGGACTATTACCTTTAACTTAGGAAAAAACTGCTATCTTACTATCTGATCTTGTTACCTTTTGGACTTAGTTTCTTCCTTAAGGATCTGATTTCTCTCTCTCTCTCTCATCACACTCAATTTGGATCAAGGTACAACATGGAAACAAAGTAAAGACTGACAGATTGCCTTTTGTGGGGTTGGGGGAAGGGAAATAAGAGTGGGGGGAAATTGTAAAACTCAAATAATATCTTTACTAAAAAAAAGAAAAAGATAAAAAAGAAAACTCCCAGGAAAATTATAATCAAAGAGTAAAGCATCTAGGTCAATTAAATGGTATATATTAGAAGTAGTCAGGAAGAAAGAATTCAAGAAATGAGGGGCTGAATTCAGACTCAAATATTTATCCTTCCACATTTGCTTAATGAATGGAGAGCTTAAAATATATTACAGAAGACAAAGGATATATAGACCCTCAGACCCAGTCAGGAAGATGTTAGTTCAAATCTGGCCTCAGACACTTAGTACCTGAGATCAGGAATAAATTAAAGAAGAAAATGCAAAACCACTCCAGAATCTTTACCAAAAAAAACCGTAAATAGAATCAAGTAGAGTCATGGATGACTGAAAACAACTGAACAACAACAACAACAAATCATGAATTGCAAGAATACCCAGAATAATTGAGTACTATGCAACAGGGAGAAAATAGAATTTTAATGAAATAGACAGCTTTCAAGCACTGCTGATTTCACAAAATTAACACTGGAAGTGCATATAAACTCTGAAGTATAAGCCAAATTCAAAAGAAACACAGAATGGTAAATAAAAGAGAACACTCATAGAGGACTAAACAAAATATACTCTGTGTGTGTGTGTGTGTGTGTGTGTGTGAGACACACACACACACACACATACACACACACACACATATATATATAGTATCATTGGATGATATATTTTGCCTTTTGTAACTCATTATAAGATATCATAGAGGGATCTAACTATGCAGTTCATGGAAGTTGCTCTGTGATGATTTGTAAATTCAACAGAAAAAATGAATAAAGCTTAAAAGAATTAATTATCAGGGAAATGGGGAGAGGAAGTTAGAGAAAAATCACATAATCGATGTGAACAAGGACATATCTATGCAAATAAAAATGAAAGAATAGGAAAAGTGGTAGTAAATGATACTTTAACGTTATTCTCATCTGAACTGATCAAAGAAGAAAAAAATATACATACATCTAGTTGAGTATGGGCAACTGATTGGTGCAATGGATAGAGAGCCTGGAATGTGGTCAGAAACACCGAGTTCAAATCTGATTCCAAATGATTTATGAACTTTATGACCCTGGGCAAATCACTTTATGCCTTTTTGGATCAATTTCCTCATCTATACAATAAGCTCAAGAAGGAGATGGCAAAGCACTCCAGTATCTTTACCAAGAAAACCCCAAATGGAGTCATGAAGTATGTGACATAACTGAAAAAAAAATTGAACAACATAGTTAGGTGCATAAATTATTTAATTCAAATAAATTAACAGTGAAAGGGAGAATAAGAGAGAGCAGGTGAAGAAATGGATTATAACTTTGAAAATCAAGCTCCAAAGACATACAAAAAATATTTATAGTGGATCTTTTGAAGGGCAAAGACTTTGAAAAATGAGTTACCAGGGAATGATTGAATCATTCATGGCATATAAATGTAATAGTATACTATTGTGAGATAAAACATAATCAAGGCAGGGGTGGGGGGACAGAACCAAGATGGCAGTGTGAAACTCATTCCCAAAAACCTCCAAAAGCTGTCAAATTATAACTCTAGCTAAAATTGAGAAGATCAGAACCCATAAAAAGACTGAGTGATACAACTTCCCAGTCCAAGACAACTTAGAAGTTCTATGGGAAAGGTCTGTTTCACCGGGACCAGGGGTTGGAAAAAGCCACTGAGAACACAACCAGGCTGATTGCCTAGATCCCTGGGGATGCCTGGTATCAAGGCAGAGGGGGCAATTTCAAGTACTCCTGGCCCAGGGACATTGGGAACAACTTAAAGGGGTGGTAAGAGAACTCTGCCTCACGAAAGTGAGTGAGGAGTGAGAGCCAATGTCAGAGCAGTCCTGCAGTGAGAACATGCAGTGGGATCAGAGAAGCCAGCCAGCACATCCAGAGTGCAGCTCACAGATGGTAAGGGGGTTGGGGGAGACTGCAGAGGTCTCTCTGCTCTCCCTGGGGCAGGACTCAGCTGTTTGCCCACACTCAAATCCAGGCTGCAATTTAGGTTCCCATATGACAATAGTTGAGCAGGGACTCTCCTCATAGCTCCAGGGCAAAGGGAAACACCTGTGGTCATCCACATATTAAAGCACAGGCAAGAAAGTAGTTAGAGTCTCTCAAATGACCTTGGAGGAATTAAGGTCCCTGTGGGTTGTCCCCCAAAACTCCAAAACCTTGGAAGTGCAGTAAATCATCCATAGGCTGAGGAAATGAGCAAACAAAAGTAAAAGAAGAATCTAACCATAAAAAATTACTTTGTTCCTATGGAAGATTCAGAAGATGATAAAATCGAAGCTTCTGTATCCAAAAACCTCCAAGAGAAATAGAAAATAGGCTCAGGCTATGGAAGAGCTCAAAAAAATACTTTGAAAAGCAATTAAGGGAGGTAGAAGAAAAATTGGGAGGGGAAAGGAGAGCAATGCAGATAAATCATAAAAATCAAATCAGCAACTTGGTAAAAGAAATACAAAAAAATGAAGAAAATAATATGTTAAAAACTAGTTTAGGCTAAATGGAAAAAGCAGCACAAAAGGCAAATGAGAAGAAGAATGAATGCCTTAAAAAGCAGAATTGGGAGCAGCTAGGTAGCACAGTGGATAGAGCACTGACCCTGAAGTCAAGAGTACCTGAATTCAAATCCAGCCTCAGACACTTAATAATTACCTAGTTGTGTGGATTTGGGCAAGCCACTTAACCCCTTTGCCTTATTTAAAAAAAAAAAACTTTAAAAAAGGTGATAAAAAAGCTCTTTGAAGAAAATAACTCCTTCAAATGCAGAATGGAACTAAAGGAAGCCAATGATTTTGCAAGAAATCAAGAAGAAATAAAACTATTCAAAAAAATCCCAAAAATTAGGAGAAAATGTGAAATATCTCATTGGACAAACAGCTGACCTCAAAAACAGATCCAAGAGAGATCATTTAAAAATTTTTGGGCTACAAAGGGCAATAAAAATGTGCATACCCTTTGTTCCAGCAATACTACTACTGGGTCTATACCCTTAAGAAATGATGAAAAAGGGTAAAAACATCACTTTTACAAAAATATTCATAGCAGCCCTGTTTGTGGTGGCAAAGAATTGGAAATTAAGTAAATGTCCATGTCCTTCAATTGGAGAATGGCTTAACAAACTGTGATATATATATAATATACTATGATATATATATATATATATATATATGTATGTATGTATGTCATGGAACATTATTGTTCTATTAGAAACCAGGAGAGATGGGAATTCAGGGAATCCTGGAGGGATATGCATGAACTGATGCTGAGCAAGATGAGCAGAACCAGAAAAATATTGTATACCCTAACAGCAACATGGTGGTGATGATCAACCTTGATGGACTTGCTCATTCTATCAGTGCAGAAATCAGGTACAATTTGGGGCTATCTGCAATGGAGAATACCATCTATATCCAGAGAAAGAATTGTGGAGTTTAAATAAAGACCAAAGACCTTTAACTTAGAAAAAAACTGTTATCTTTTTATGTAATTTTGCTGTCTCTTATACTTTATTTTCTTCCTTAAAGATATTATTTCTTTCCATCACATTCAACTTAGATCATTGTATACCATAGAAACAATGTAAAGACTAATAGACTGCCTTCTGTGGGGGTGGGGGCAGGGAAGCAAGATTAGGGGGAAAATTGTAAAAATCAAAATAAATTAAATCTTTCTAAAAAAAATTATTGGGATACCTGAAAGTCACAACCAAAAAAAGAGCCTAGACTTCATTTTTCAAGAAATGATACAGCAAAATTGCCCTAAGAGCCTAGAAGCAGAGGGTAAAATAGAATTTGAGGGAATTCACTGATCACTTCCTGAAAGAGATCCCAAGAGAAAAACTTCCAGGACTATTATAACCAAATTCCAAAACTCCCAAGTCAAAGAGAAAGTACTAAAAGCTGCCAGAAGCAAACAATTCAGTTACCTTGGCTCTATAGTCAAGATTACAGAGGATCTGGCAGCATCTACATTGATGGCTCATAGGGCTTGGAATATGATATTCCAGAAGGCAGGAATCAATTACCCAGCAAAACTGAAAATCCTCTTTCAGGGGAAAAGTTGACTTTCAATGGAACTGGACTTTCAAACTTTCCTATTGAAATACTCAGAGATGAACAGAATATTTGATCTCCAGATACAGGACTCAGGTGAACCACAGAGAGGGCAGAAGAGAAGGACTAACTATGAGGAGCTTAATGTTGTTGAACTGTTTGTATTCCTGCAAGGGAAAAAGATACCGATAACTCACATGAACTTTCTCATTCATAACAGCAGTTAGAAGGAGCATATATACACAAGGCACAGGAAGGAACTAAATATAATGGTATAGTAAAGTAAAAAAGAAGGAGTCAGTGGGTGATAAAGGAAAGTACTGGGAGGAGGAGAAAGGAAAGGAAGAAGGGGCTAAAATACTTCCCATAAGAGTCAAGAAAAAGCTTTTTTCAATGGAGTGGAATGAGGGAAGGTGATGAATGAGCCTTCATTCTCATCAGAAATGGCTCAGAGAGGAAATAACATACACATTTAATAGGGTATAGAAATCTACCTTACCCTAGAGAAAAATGAGAAAAAAGGGATGGGATATGTGTGACTGGAGGGAGGGGAGGGGGGATAGATGATAGAAGAGAAGGAAGATTGTGGGAAAGGGTACAACACACTTTTGAACATGGACAGGGTGAAAGGAGAGAGAGAGAGAGAATAGAATAAATGAGAGTGGGAAGGAAGAGAGTAGAGGGAAGTACATCTAGTAATTGCAACTGTGGGAAAAAATATTGAAGCAACTTCTTCAATGGACTTATGATAAAGAAGGCAACTCACCCCAGAGACAGAGTCATTGGAATCTGAACATAGACTGAAGTACATTTTTCTCCTCTCTCTCACTCTTCTTGAGGTTTCTCATCTTTGGGGAGGGGGGGTCGGAGTTTATGTTTACTCTTACAACAAGATTATTGTAATAATATAAAATAAATAAACCAAAATAATAAGAAAAAATTAAGAAAAAAGTCAGGATGAATTTAGTGCAACAAAATGAATTCTCATTTAGAGTTCTGAAATGACATTAAACATTTAAAAAAACACTATGGAAATGAAAAACTAAATTCTGCAATTTCTGAATAGATTTGGCAGTTATTTCATCCTAAAAATAATCAAGGGAAGAAAAACCTGGGGAAATTCATAAGACATGATTAAGAATAAGGTGAGCCAAACCAAGAGATTATAAAGGACTACATTTAAAGATAACTTTGAAAGACTTAGGAACTTTGATCAATGTCAAGATCATCCATGATGAGAGCTCATCATCATGAAATATATTTCCCATCTTCTCATAGAGAAGTGATGGATTCAGCATGAAGACTAGCATTCTTTTTTGGAAAATCATCAGATAGTTTTCAACAATAATTTTAGTAAGGTTTTGAAGTTTTATATTTTTCTCCCTCACTCCTTTCCCTCCCCCTTCCCCAGATAGAAATTAATCTAATATAGGTTATACATATATAACTATGTACAATACATACCCATATTAAACATGATGTGAAAGAAAAATCAAAAAGAAAAGAAAAACATAATACACCAAACAAATTTGTAAAAATTGAAGAATAAGCTTTGGTCTGTATTCAGATTCCATGATTTCTTCTCAGGGTATGGATGATATTTTCCAGCATAAGTCCTTTGGAATTGTCTTTGATTATCATACTACTGAAATGATCAAGACCCATCATCACACAGTATTGATGTTAGGGTGTACAGTGTTCTGTTTCTGTTCACTTCACTCAGCATCAATACATGCAGATGTTTCCAGGCTTTTCTGAAGTCCTGCCTCTTATGATTTCTTTTTTCCTTTTTTCTGGGGGGGGGGGTTTCAAATTAATTGCACAATAGTCTTCTTATAAAAGTAAATATAATCTGCCCTCCCCCTCAAAGATAGAGAAACCCCAAGAAAAATAAGTGAGAGGAAAAAAAGTGAACTTCAGTCTGCATTCAGAGACTATCAGCTCTGTCTTTGGAATGGGTCATATTCTTTATCATAAGTCCAACAGAGAAGTTACTTTGTTTTTTTCCCCACAGTTGCTATTGCTATTTCCCTCTCTCCTTTTCTCTCCCACCCTCATTTATTCTATTCTCTCTCTCTCTCCTTACACACTGTCCCTCCTTATACACAATATCAAAAGGATATTGTGACTAACTACCCTCTCCCTCTCTTCTATCACCTATGTCTACTCCTCTGCCCTGTCCCTTTTCTCCCATTCCTTTCTCCTCCTTTTTTACTCTAGGGTAAGAGAGATTTCTATACCCTATTGAATGTGTATATTATTTCCTCTCTGAGTCACTCCTGTTGAGAATAAAGGCTCACTCACTGCCCCCCTCACTTTCTCCCTCTTCCACTTCATTGGAAAAGCTTTTTCTTGTCTCTTATATGAAATAACTTAGCCCATTCTACCTCTCCTTTCCTTTTCTTCTAATATATTCCTTTCTTGTCTATTAATTCCATTTTATAATATATTATACCTTCATATTCAGCTTCTTCCTGAGCCATGTCTATATATGCTCCTTTTAACTACTCTAATAAATAAGAAGGTTCATATGAGTTATCAGTATCATCTTCCCATGCAGGAATACAAGCAGTTCAACATCACTAAATTCCTCATAATTTGCCCTTCTCATCCACCCTTTCCATGTTTCACCTTAGTCCTGTACTTGAAGATCAAACCTTCTGTTCAGTTCTGGTCATTTTATCAGGAAAATTTGAAAGCCCCCTATTTCTCTGAATGTTCATCTTTTTCCCTGAAAGATTATGTTCAGTTTTGCTAGTCAGTTGATTCTCAGTTGCAATCCAAATTATTTTGCCTTCAGGAATATCATATTCCAAGCCTATGAACCCCTAATATAGATGCTGCTATATCTTGTGTTATATTGACTGCAGCTCCATGATATTTTAATTGTTTCTTTCTGGCTGTTTCTAGTATGTTCTCCTTGACTTGGGACTTTTGGAATTTGGCTATAATATTCCTGGGAGTTTTTATTTTGGAATTTCATTCAGGAGTTAATCAATAGATTCTTTCTATCTATTTTACACTCTGCTTCTAGGATATCAGGGCAATTTTCCTGGAGAATTTCTTGGAAAATGCAAACTAGGCTCTTATACTGTTTCTGACTTTCAGGTAACCCAATAATTTTTTTGCAACAAGATATTTCACATTTTTCTTCTAGTTTTTCATTCTTTTGATTTTGTTTAATTGCTTTTTGATTTCTCACAATTTTAAGCTTCACTTAGCTTCATTCTGCATTTGAAGGAATTATTTTCTTCAGAGAGCTTTTTTTTTATCCTTTTTTCCATTTGATCAATTCTACTTTTTAAGATATTCTTCTCCTCATTGATTTTTTTTGAACTGCTTTTCTCCATTTAACCTAAACTGGTTCTTAAGATGCTATTTTCTTTAGTACTTTTTGTATCTTCCTCAACAAACTGCTGCCTTGGTTTTCATGATATTCCTGACTCTCATTTCTTTTCCCAATTTTTCCTCTATCTCACTAGTTTTTCAAAATCTTTTTTTTTTTTAGCTTTTCCATAGCCTGAGAACTATTCATATTTTTCTTGGAGGCTTTGAATACAGAAACTATGACTTTGTCATCTTCTATGAGTGTACTTTGATCCCCCATGGGACCAAAATAATTGTCTATGGTCAGATTACTTTTCTTCTGTTATTTCTTCTGCTTCCAGTGTGGAGGATACACTCCCCTTCAAACACTTGAGAGCTTTTTGCAGAGACATCCCTCCATGGACCTCAATTCCTTTAAGGTCTTATGAGAGTCTCAGACTTCTCTCCTGGCCTGAGCTCTGGTCTGTGGATAACCACAAGCACTCCCCCCTCTTCCCTGAAACTGTGAGGAGGCTCCCTGCTCTGCTATGGCAGTATGGAGCCCTGGACTGTGATCTAGATCTGAGTATGGGCAAAGCAATGGAGTCCTGCCCCAGAGATAGTGGAGAAACCTCTGTAGTCTCCCTCAAACCCTTACCTTACTTCCAGCTGAGTGCTCTGGAAGCAGGTTCTGCCACTTTAGAATTTGATTAAAATCATAATTGAAAGGCATTTGCAGTGGTTTGCAGGAAAGAAAGTTGTCCTTGTTCTCCTAACTGGTTTATGATATCACCTTTTCTTTCTAATTGCTATACCTATTTTGACCTTATCTTGGGATAGACTGAGAGATATTCATCTATGCCAAGTTTCTATCATACTGTCTTCCAGTTTTCCCAGTGTTTTTTTTTTAATCAGATTGAGGTTTTTTTTAGGTTTTTTTCAAGGCAAATGGGGTTAAGTGGCTTACCCAAGGCCACACAGCTAGGTAATTATTAAGTGTCTGATACTGGATTTGAACCCAGGTACTCCTGACTCCAGGGCCAGTGCTTTATCCACTGCACCACCTAGCTGCCCCCAGATTGAGTTTTTATCCCAGAATCTAGTCTTAAAATTTATCAAATAGTAGATTACCAATTCTACCACTAATCCAACGCTATTTCTTAGTCAATTCCAAACAGTTTTGCTGACTGCTCTTTTATAATATAATTTTAGATCTGGTATGGCTAGGTCACCTTCTTTTGCCTTTTTTTATTAACTCCCTTGATATTCTTGACCTTTTGTTTCCTCATATGAATTTAGTTGTTACTTTTTCTAGTTCAATAAAATACTTTTTTTGGTAGATTGATTGGTATGGCACTAAAAAATTAATTATTTATGTAGAATTGTTGTTTTATTATATTAACTCATCCTACACACCAGCAATTGATATTTGCCCAAATATTTAGATCTTATTTATTTGTTTCAAAAGTGTTTTATAGTTGTTTTCATGTAGTTTCTGAGTTTGCTTTGACAGAGAGACTCAAGTATTTTATGTTGTCTGAAGTTATTTTAAATGGAATTTCTCTTTCTATCTCTTGCTGCTATCTTGTTAATAGTGTATAGAAATGCTAAAGATTTATGTGAGTTTATTTTATATTCTGTGACTTTGTTAAAATTGTTGTTTCCAGAAGTTTTTTAGATGATTTTCTAGGATTCTCTAGGTATGCCATCATATCATCTGCAAAGTGTGAGTTTTGTAACTTCTTTACTGATTCTAATTCACTCAATTTCTTTTTCTTCTCTCATTGCTAAAGCTGGCATTTCTAATACAATATTGAATAAGAGTGGAAACAATGGGCATTCTTGTTTCACTCCTCATGTTACTGGGAATTCTTCTATCTTATCCCTATTATAATGCTAGTTGATGGTTTTAGATAGATACTGCTTTTTGTTTTAAGTAACATTCTATTTATTCCTGTGATCTCTTTTATTTCCCATTACCCCTTTCCTTTTTTTTTCTTTCCCTTCTTTCTCTAAGGCCCTCCTTCCCTCCCTCCCCTTTCCCTTCCTAATTCCTTATATGGTAAGGTAAAGTTCTAAACCCAACTGAGTATATGTATTATTCCTTCTTTGAGTGAAGTCAAATGAGAGTAAGATTCAAGCAGTTGTCACCACTCTCCTCTTTTCTTCTACTGTAATCAGTCCTTTGTACCTCTTCATCTGATATAATTTACCCTCATTCTACTTGCCTTCCTTCTATTTCATTAAAATACCCCCCCATTTTAACATCTTAATTTCTTTTGAATCATCCTATCAACATCAACTTATGTCCAGTAAAAGTATATTCCCTTTGGTAGAGTTGCAGCTCTCAAGAGTTATGAGAAGCTTCCTCCCATGTAGGGAGATAACCAGTATAATTTAATTGAATAGCAATCTTTTTCTTTTCCACATTTACCTTTTCATATATCTCAAGTCTCCTGTATGAATATCAAATTTTCAGGTCTTTTTATCAGGAAGGTATGAAAGTCACATATTTCCTTAAATAGTTATCTTTTCCCCTGAAAGAATGTATCAATTTTGCTGAGAAGTTGATTGTTGATTTGATCCAAGATCTTTTGCCCTCTGGAATTTTATATTGCAGGGCCTTTAATCCTCTCACATTGATGCTTCCAGACTGTCATTCCTTGATATTTGAACTGCTCCTTTTTCACTACAAGGTCTAGTTTTTCACATGTATTTTATTTTAAATGGCAATCGTATTGGAAATGAAATACATACATACATACATATATATATATATATATATATATACAAAATCAAATATTTATAAAAATAATTATTAAAAAAGGCATAATAAATATATTAACTGAGTTTATTTGTTGTGAGTGAATCAGTTCTGCCTGACTAAAAAACCAGGATAACCTACCTCGAGTTTCAACTTACTAGTGTTTTTTTCTCCAATGTTTCCTGTTTACATATTGTTCATACATCGTTATTTACATATTGTCTCCCATATTAGATTGAGTTCCCTGAGAGCAGAGAACATTTTTCCCTTTCTTTATATCTTTACTTTATATCATTTGTATTTAACAAAGTGCCTGGTACAGAGGAGATGCTTGCATTGATTTATCTTTTTTGTTTTTAGTCAAAAATTTTTTACTTAATTTTTCCAATTATATACAAAGATAATTTTCACCATTCATCCACTTGCATATTTATGAGTTAGACATTTTTCTGGCTTCTTCCCTCTCCTGCCCCCTCCCAGTGGTGGTGGACAATCTGGTAAAAGTTACACATGTACAATCATATTTAACATATTTCCATATTAGTCATGCTCTGAAAAAGGAATCAGAACTAAAGGGGAAAAAATTTGATAAAGAAAAACATAAAAACAAAGGTTTTAAAAAAGGGGAACATAGTATGATTTGCTCTGCTTTCAGAAACCATAGTTCTGTTTTTTTTCCCCTCAGCATGTGAATGACATTGTCCATAGAATAATGCCTTTCAGCATTGTCCTTGAGCACCAAATTACTAAGAGGAACTGCATCTGTCATAGTTTATCATTTCACAATGTTGTAGTTAATGTGTACAACATACTTTTGGTTTTACTTTCTTCATTCAGCATCAGCTTGTGCAAATCTGTCTCCACACTCTTCTAAAATCTAACTGCTCATGATTTCTTAGAGGATAACAATATTCCATGACATTCATAAACCATAACTTCTTCAGCTATTCTCTAATTGATTGGCATACCCTCAATTTCCATTCTTTGCCACTACTAAAAAAAAAGCTACTATAAACATTTTTGAACATGTGATAATTTACATTTTTATGTTCTCTTTGGGATATGGACCTAGTAATGTTGGATTATTGGATTGAAGTGTATGCACAGTTTTATTGCCCTTTAAATTTCATTCTAAATTGCTCTCTAGAATAGTTAGTTCAGTTCACAACTCCATTAACACTGCATTCATTAGTGTCTCAATTTTCCCACATTCTCTCCAACATTGATCATTTCCTTTTTTGTCATCTTAGCCAATTGGACAGGTATGAAGTGATACCTAAGACTTATATAATTTGCATTTCTCTTATCAATAGTAATTTGGAACATTTTTATATGACTATAAATAACTCTTGTTTCTTCATCTGAATATTTTCTGTTCACATCCTTTGATCATTTATCAATTGAAGAATGATTTGTAATCTTATAAATTTGATTCAGTTCTCTCTATATATTTTAGAAATGAGACCTTTATCAGAAGCACTAGTTGTGAAAATTGGTCCTCAGCTTTCTATATTCCTTCTAATCTTGATTGCATTGGTTTTATTTATGCAAAGTCTCTTAACTTGATATAGTCAAAGCCATCTATTTTGAAATTTATAATGTTCTCTATTTCTTATTTGGTCATAAACTTGTCTCTTCCCCATAAATATAACAGATAAAATAGTTCTTGATCTTAATTGGTCTGTGGTATGACCCTTTATGTTTAAATTCTGTACCCATTTTCATGTTATTTTAGAATAATGTGAGAGATTTGGTTCCATACCTAGTTTTTGGCTTACTGTTTTCCAGTTTTCCCAGCAATTTTTGTCAAATAGAGAATTCTTATTTCAGAAGCTAGTGTTTATGGGTTTATCAAATAGTTGATTGCTGTAGTCATTTACTACTTTTTTGGTACTATTCTAATCCACTTATCCATTGCTCTATTTCTTAGCCAGTATCAGGCAATTCTGATGACTGTCTCTTTATAATATAGTTTTAGATCCAGTACAGTTTGGCCACATTCCTTTGCAATTTTTTATCAAGTCCCTTTCTATTCTTGAGTTTTTCTTGCTCCAGATGAATTTGATTTGCTTTCAAGAAGGTTTTCAATTGATGACTAATAGTTTTGAAAATATGAAAAATTCATTTCAAGAACAGGCAAGTACAAAAAACAATTTAAAAAGTTCAGAAAGGGGCAGCTATGTGGCACAGTGTATAGAGCACTGGCCCTGGATTTAGGAGAACCTGAATTCAAAACTGGCCTCAGATGCTTAATAATTATCTAGCTGTGTGACCTTGGAAAAGTCACTTTGCCCCTTGCCTTGAAAAAAATGTACAGAAAGCAGAACGTGCATGGTAAAAAGCTAGTATACTATTTTGGGGAAAGAGTTCTGAAGGGAGGTATTATTAGATGTCTTAAAAAAAGAAAAGTATTCTGAATTTGAAGTGTCCTGTAAAAGAAATGGGATTTTAATATGTAGGCAAGTAAAAGGGAAAACCTGAGCTCTTTTGAGTAGGGAAACAAGGTGGTCAGATGAGTGCATAAGAAAGACTAATCAGTGAGTGTTGTTAATAGTGGAATGAAGGAAGAGAAATTTGAGAGACCACTACTATTAATTCTGGAAAGAGGTAAGGTAATATGTACTTAGACCAAGGTAGTTGCAGTCAGATTTAAAAATAGGAAAGTGAAGGGAAAACTACATAGGAGTCACAGAATGGACAGGATTTAAACTTAAAAATTCATTTGGAACAAAAGGAAAGCAGAGGATAGAAAGATGAATTCAAGATTTCAAGCTTCAGTGACTGGATGAAGAACATAAATGGAAAAAAAGGAAATCTTGAGAATTTTTGGATTTGAGGTGGAAGAGAAGTTCACATCTAATCTCTCTCTTTAAACTTGGTTAATAGTCTTAGCCATAAAATTCAACTTTTCATATCTCTTAATAGATTTAATGCCTCTGCCTTATCTGTCCCCTCTCCTTACCCGGAAATTAAACTTTTGACCTCAGTTTAGCTTTTTGCAGATGAATGCTTCAAAGAACAATTCTTTGCCTGGGATAACAGGCAAAAAAGCTGTTTCAAGCCCAGCTCCATCTCCATTAGGTTTTCAAATCAAATTTCCCATTTACCTATATTGTCTATAATCTTGGCATCATTCTTGACCTCATTTCTCTTGATGCCCTTCTTTGGCATCAGCTTGCTGCTATTTGGAACAGATTTCCAACCTATCTGACTCACTTTCCACGTCATTTCAAAAACTCAGCCAAATATATATCTTGTTATCTTTGTCTAGAGTTCTTATTTTGGGGAAGAAATATATGAAATAATATAACTGAAAATGATCCCATTGAAACACAGGGATATTTAGGAAATGAATTTTGTTAAATAAAAATGCATTTTATCTAGTAATATGCAGTAACTTTTTCTAAGATGTTTAAAAGACCTTTGAAGTGCTTATGTTTCAATGAATCTTGGTTTCTGGCTTATTCAGATTAAGCCTAGCTAAAAGAACAATATGCAGTACTACTTGTTCCTGGCAGGTAGTAAGAGAATGATAAATGCTTATTAAATAGTATTTTCCCTCTGCCCCTTCAGTCTTTAGAGAACAGTAGTACTGGTTAGCTCTAATTATTCTCAACCAATCAATCATATTTTCCTATTTCTTCCTAATATGGTGATCTGGGCCATAGCATTTTTGAGGTCAAATCTAGCTCCCTATTTCATATATCACTTTCTCAATTTCTTAAGTTCCTCTCTTTATGTACATAAAGATTCTCTATGTAGGGGACTGCTAGGTAGTACACTGAATAGAGCAGCATCCATGGAGTTAAGAGGACCTGAAATCAAATCCTGACTTAGACACTTAATAATTACATAACTGTGTGACCTTGGGAACCATTGTTTGCCAAAAAAAATAAAAAAGATTATAAACTATTACTCTACTATAATTAAAATAAATGTGGGATAAAAAAATTACTTTTGTTAATAGAGTAAGGACAAGCTTATTGTTTATTTCATTCTCTGATTTAAACTGCATATTTTAACTACTTTCTCTCTGTGACTTCTTTATCCAATTGTTAAGTTCTTCTTGGAGCCTCCATTTTAGGAAGGTGTCAGAGTAACCATCTTTCATTCTCAAGATTTCACCAACTCTAAGCCCAGTAGAAAACAAACTCCCTCAGGACAGTAATTGTCTTTAATTTTTTGCTTATATTTTTATTCCCAGAATTTGGAACAACGCCTGCCACTGTGTAAATGCCTAATAAATGGTTGACTTACCTTGACTTTATGCTTCCTACCAAACCTGCCAGTTCAGGATAGTGACTTGTGTTTTGAGACCCTGATAACCTAAGCTTTTACTTAGAAAACATTTCTGAGAAGTCTTAGCATTTCAATTAAATTGTTTTCCATATGAAACTCCATGTGAAAAAGAAGTGCAAAAAAGGTAGCAAACTTCTCCCTGGATACAATTAATTTTCAAGGTATACAAATCTATTTGAGAACCACGTATTCAAAATCATGATTTAGTCAGCCTTTACTCTTGGATTCTATAGCTCTATAATTCATTTCAGATACTGTTGGATGAGATTTGTGTGTTTGTCACATAGACACATATACTCCTATAGACTGTGCATACAAACCTTTGGATAAGAGATTTTTAACCCATTTTTGTGTCATTGTCTCATTTTACTATCCAGTAAAGCCTATGGACATCCCCTTAAATGTTTTTAAATGTATAAAAAAGAAAAAAATTGTTTTGAAATAGAGCTATTACAGCATTAAATGAAACAAGTTCATGAATGCTAGGTAAGAAATCTTCTTTTAATTTTACTATCTCATTTAAATTAAATAATTCCAAGCTGAATTGTGCTTGGGCTCATCCATCAAAGTATAAAAATATTTTTTAAAACAAGCTCATGGATCCCAGGCTAATAATTCTGCTCTAGATGTTTTAAAACATCTTTAGATTTCAGGTTGTGGCTCACATTTGTTTCCCCAGTATTTAGGTCCTTAAAAGGCCTAAATGTCATAGGTCATGAACCATTTTGGTTGATCACTATAGAATGAGGTCTAGTATCACCCTTGGTCAACAATAAAATGCATAAAGAAGCCAGTCAATGGTAACAAGTCCACAAAATAGAAGAAATCTACAAATAATGGAATTTAACAGAGATTTATGAAGGCAGTTAGGTGGCACAATGTAGACCTGGAACCAGGAAGGTTCTAAATTCAATCCTGCCTTAGACCCTCACTTGTTATGAGACTGTGGGAAAATTCTTTTGTTTCTTCATATGCCAAATGGATGTCAAAATAACCATCACAGAGGGTAATTAAGAGAATATAAGATATGTATACAGGGCTATATAAATGCTGACTATTATTATTCAAGATACTATTTGCCTTATAATTCCTTTTAATCATTCTCTGATTAGTTTGAGATCCTCTGCATTAGTTTGGGTGCTGGTCATTAGTACCATGTCTTTTCAAATTACTTAAACAAATTTCAGGTTTGATAAAATACAATAATTTTAAAACCTACATATATATTCATTGTCCCAGGCATATATAACTCATTCTCCACCCAAATTCATATCCTCTCCTTAAGTCAGATCATTCTGCTCACCTGATCCATGTTAAATCTTGAACATGTGCTCACATTTCTTTCCATGGCACTAATGCAAAGAGCCTCAATAGTCTTTGCTTATTTAAATCCTACACAATCTTCAGATCTTATTTTGATCCTCCCCTCATACTCATGAAAAATTCCTTGAGGACTCTAAGCTTATGTTGCATGATATATTGTACTTCTTTTGTATGTACTCTTTGTAGACTCAAAAAAATTTTGTGCTGTCTTTCCTGTTGGAAAGTAACCATTTTAGAGATAGGATCTTTTTTCCCCTATCATTTTGGACCTCTAGTATCTAACATAGTGTTTTACACATAGTAGCCATTTAAAAATGATGTTTATGGATATAAAATTTAGTGCTTTATTAGTTTTATACTATCTGTCTTAAATAGACACATAATTGGTTTTTATTGCATATAATTTGACTATCTCAACATGTTTGTAAGCTCCTCAGGAGCATAAATTATAAAATAATTTGATTATCTTAATTGATAAATAATCATAAATGATAAATAATTGATTAATATTCTCAGCATGGCTAAAACAATGGTGGACACATTGCAGATGACTAATAAACATTTGTAGGATAAAAGGAACATGACAAGACAGAACAAGAAAGGAAAGGAGAAGAGGAAGAGGAGGAGGGAGAGGGAAAGAAGACAGCACATGATAATATGACATTAATGGAAAGAACTTGAATTTGGAGTCAGTTAACAATGCTTCATAGACTGGCTCTGATGGCTGTTCTCTGTGTGACTTTGAGCAAGCATTTAATCTTCTGGTCTTCAGTTCCAATATTAGTAAAATCAGGAGTCTGGACACATTTAAAGTAGAAAGGTTGACAGAATGGAAACAATATTATCTCTGGAGACAGCAATTGAAAGTAAATCTCACCTCTAATGCTTATCTTACTACCATTAATCTTGGACAATCATATTAACCTACCTTTGACTCAGGTTCCTTAATTGTAAAATGAGAAGGTGGACTTATATGGTTCTGGAGTTTCATTTGAATTCTGTATCTTTGAACTTATGAAAACTGAAAATATGTTGGACTCAGATCTATCTTGTAATGATTTCTAAGGTCCTTTCAAGTTCAAATCTAAAATGCTATAAACATCTCTCTAGTTCATTAAAAATTTTAAATTACTTTTCTGAATAACTCTCTGAAAGTAGAAAGTAAAAATATAACATCTTTCAGATGAATAACTGAGGTCCAGAGAATGTATATGACTTGTCCAAGATAACACTTAATCACCTTTTGTATATGTGAAATTTTAGGGTTCTGCAAAGAATCATTAGACATAGTTGGTTGATTACTGACTTCTTTCAGATATCTCCTGTTACCACTGGGGTTGAATACTCAATTTTGAGTGCAAAAGATTTCATAAACTTTTTTTTGACTATTTAATAAATATTTTATTTATTATCTAATTATATACAATAGTAGTTTCTACATATATTTTAGAAGGTTTTGAATTTTACAATTTTCCCCCACCTTCCCTTTCCTCCCCTCCCCACAGAAGGAAAACTAATAATCTTTATATTGTTTCCATGCTATGCATTGATCAAAATTAAGCATGTTGAGAGAAAAAGTATGTCCTTGAGGAAGAAATAAAATATTAGAGATAGGAAAATTATGTACCACATAACTCCACGGTTCTTTCTCTGGATACAGATGGTATTCCCCATCACAGATAGCCTAAAATTGTCCCCGATTATCACAATGATGGAATGAGCAAGTTCATTAAGGTTGATCATCACCCCCATGTTTCTGTTAGAATATACAATTTTCTTCTGGCTCTTCTGATCTCACTCAGCATCAGTTCTTTCAGCTCAGCAAGTCTTTCCAGGGTTCCCTGAAATCCCATCCCTCCTGATTTCTAATAGAACAATAGTGTTCCATAAAATACATATACCACAATTTGTTTAGTCATTCCCTAATTGATGGACATCCCCTCAATTTCCAATTATATGCCACCACAAATAGAGCTGCTATGAATATTTTTGTGCAAGTGATGTTTTTTAACCCTTTTTCATGATCTCTTCAGGATACAGACCCAGTAGAAATATTGCTGGATCAAAGGGTGTGCATATTTTTATTGCCTTTGGGTATAATTCCAAATTGCTCTCCAGAAAGCTTGGATCTGTTCATAGCTCCACCAACAATGCATTAGTGTCCCAGATTTCCCACATTCCTTCCAACCTTGATTGTCCTTTCTGGTCATATTGGTCAATCTGACAGGTGTGAGGTGGTACCTCAGAGATGATTTAATTTGCATTTCTCTAATAAATAATGATTTAGATCAAATTTTCATATTATTATAAATAACTTTGATTTGATCATCTACAAATTGCCTTTGTTATTTGTCAATTGGGTAATGATGTGTTTTTTTTAATAAATTTGACTCCATTTTCTATATATTTTTTAGAATTGAGTCCTTTGTCAGAAACACTAGTTATAATAATTGTTTCCTAATTTACTACATTTCTTTTTATCTTGGTTATAATGGCTTTATTTGTGCAAAAACTTTTTAATTGAATGCAATCAAAATTATCCAGTTTGTTTTTTATGATATTCTCTATATCTTGGTCATAAACTGCTGTTCCCTTTCCCATAGTTCTGACAGGTAATCTATTCCTTGTTCTGTTTGCTTATATTATTGTCTTTTAAGTCAAAATCCTGTACCCATTTTGATCTTATCTTGGTATAGGATGTGAGATGTTGGCCTAATCCAAGTTTCTGCCATACAATCTTCCAATTTTCCCAAGAGTTTTTATAAAAGAGAGAATTTTTATCCCAGAAGCTGGACTTTTTAGGTTTATCAAACATCAGATTACTATAATCATTTCTTAGTCTTTTGCACCTAGTCTATTCCACTGATCTACCACTCTATTTCTTAGCCAGTACCAGACAGTTTTGATGACTGATGCCTTATAATATAATTTTAGATCCGGTAAGGATAAGCCACCTTCTTTTGAACTTTTTTTTTCATTAAATCCCTTGATATTCTTGACTTTTTATTTCTCCATATGAATTTAGTTGCAGTTTTTCTAGCTCATTAAAGTAATTTTTTGGAAGTTTGGAATGGCACTAAATAGGTAGTTTAATTTAGGTAAAATTGTCACTTTTATTATATTAACTTGGTCTATCCGTGAGCCCGGTTATTTAAATTTAATTTTAATTGTATGGAAAGTGTTTTGTAGTTCTTTTCATGAGTTTCTGAGTCTGCCTTGGCAGGTAGTCTCCCAAGTATTTTATGTTGTCTGAAGTTATTTTAAATAGGATTTCTCTTTCTAGTTCTTGTTGCTGTATCTTATAAATAATATGGAAATGCTGAGGATTTATGTGGGTTTATTTTATTTCCTGTAACTTTGCTAAAATTGCTAATTGTTTCTAGGAGTTTTTTAGATGAGTTTTAGGATTCTCTAGTTATACCATCATCTCAACTGCAAAGAGTGAGAGTTTTGTTCCTTTCTTCCCAATTCTAATTCCTTCAATTTCTTTTTCTTCTCTTATTGCTGAAGCTAATATTTCTAATACAATATTGAATAGTAATGGTGGAAAAGAGCATCCTTCTTTCACCCCCAATCTTATTAAGAATGGCTCTACCTTATCCCCATTGCATATAAAGCTTGTTAATGGTTTCAGATAGATATTGCTTATCATTCTAAGAAGCAATCCATTTATTCCTAGGCTCTCTAGTATTTTTAGTAGGAATGGGTGTTGTATTTTGACAAAGGCTTTTTCAGCATCTATTGAAATAATCATATAATTTCTCTTAGGTTTATTAATGATAAAGTCAATTATGCTGACAGTTCTCCTAACATTGAACCAACCTTGCATTCCTGGAATAAATTCTACTTAGTCATAGTGTATTATCCTAGTGATAACTTGGTGTAATCATTTTGCTAAGATTTTATTTAAGGTTTTTGCATCCATATTCATTAAGGAAATTGGTCTATAATTTTCTTTCTCTGTCTTGATTCTTCCTGGTTTAGGTATCAGCACCATAATGGTGTCATAGAAGGAATTAGGCATCCTGTCTTCACCTATTTTTCCAAAGAATTTATATAGAATTGGAACCAAGTGTTCCCTAAATCATAGAATTCCCTTGTGATCCATCAGTCCTGGAGATTTTCTGCTTAGGAAGTTCATTAATGGCTTGTTGAATTTCTTTTTCTGAGATAGGATTATTTATGTATTTAATTTTCTCTTCATTTAATCTGTGCAACTTATATTTTTGTAAATATTCATCAATTACCTTTAGATTATCAAATATATTGGCATACATTTGAGCAAATTAATTCTGAATTACTATTTTAATTTCCTCCTCATTGGTGGGAAGTTTACCTTTTTCATTTTTGATACTAGCAATTTGGTTGTCTTTTTTTCTTTTTTTTTAAATCAAATTAACCAAAGATCTATCTATTTTATTGGGGGTTTTTTTTCATAAAATCATCTCAGCATTCTTGCTTTGGATTTTATTAACTTCTTTAATTTTTAGAATTTCTAATTTGGTATTTGGGGGTTTTTTAATTTGCTCTTTCTTTAATTTTTTAAGTTGTTTCTCAGTTCATAGATTTCCTCTTTCTCTATTTCATTCATGTAAACATTCAGAGATATACTATAGTCCCTAATAACTTCTTTGGCTGTATCCCATAAGTTTGGTATATTGTCTTTTCTTGTCATTGTCTAGGAATAAATTATTAATTCTATCTATAATTTGTTGTTTGATCCACTATTCTTTAAAATGAGGTCATTTAGTTTCCAATTAGTTTTAGGTCTATCTCTCCATGCATATTATTGCACATGATTTTTATTATATTATGGTCTGATAAGGAAGTATTCAGTATTTCTGCCTTTCTGCATTTGATTATGAAGTTTTTATGCCCTAATACATGGTCAATTTTTGTGTAGGTGCAATGTACAGAACAAAAGGGTATTCCTTTCTATCTACATTCAATTTTCTCCAAAGGTCTATCTATCATGGCTAGGTTTTCTAACATTCTATTTACCTCCTTAACTTCCTTCTTGTTTATTTTATGGTTAGATTTATCTAATTCTAAGAGAAGCAATTTGAGGTCTCCCAACAGTAAAGTTTTGTTCTCTATGTCTCTCTGTAACTCATTCAGCTTCTCCTCTAAGAATTTGAAGGCTATACCCCTTAGTGCATACATATTTAGTATTGAAATTTCTTCATTGTATATGGTATCTTTTAGGAGGATATAGTTTCCTTCCTTATCTCTTTTAATGAGATCTACTGTTGCAGCTGCTTTGACTGAGATTAGGATTGCTTCCTCTGCCTTTTCCACTTCAACTGAAGCATAATATATTCTGCTCCAACCTTTTGCCTTACCTTTACTTCATATGTATCTCTCTGCTTCAAATGAGTTTCTTGCAAGCAGTATATTTTTGGATTCTGGTTTTTAATCCACTCTGCTACCCTCTTATGTTTTATGGGAAAGTACATCCCATTCACATTCAGTTATAATTACTAACCATTTATTACCATCCAGGCTATCTTCCCTCTGTTTGTCTTTTTTACCTTATCCCCATTTCCCAGTATTTTGCTTCTTAATATCACTTCTTTCAGTGTGTTTTACCTTTAAATACAACCCTTCTTCCCTTTCTTTCCCCTTTCCCTTTACCCCTTCTTCCTTCCCTTCCTTCTGTCAGTTTTTCTTTTCTTCCCCCTCCCTCCCTCCCTTTCCCCTCTTAATACTTGAAAGGTAAGATGAGTTTCTAATCTTAACTGAGTATGTGTGTGTGTGTTAATCCTTCTATGAGCCAAATATATGAGAGAGAGATTCAGGTAGTTCTCACCTCCTCCTTTCTTCCC
This sequence comes from Macrotis lagotis, assembly GCF_037893015.1. Classification (NCBI taxonomy): domain Eukaryota; kingdom Metazoa; phylum Chordata; class Mammalia; order Peramelemorphia; family Peramelidae; genus Macrotis; species Macrotis lagotis. The sequence goes on from NC_133660.1 coordinate 90,282,024, forward strand.
CTCCATTGCAATAGGTCCTTTGCACCCCTTCGTGTGATTTCCTCTTTTATCTGATAATTCTGGAGTTTGACCACAATATTCCTTTCAGGAGGGGATCAATGTAATCTTTCAATAACTATTTTACCCTCTGGTTTCTTGATACCAGGACAATTCTCCAATATATCCTGAAGTACTGAGTGCAGGTTTTTTCTCTTCAAAATTTTCAGGAAGCCCAATGATTCTTAAATTGTCTCTCCTGAATCTATTCTCCAGGTCAGTTGTTTTTCTGATGAGGTGTTTTACATTTTCTTCTTTTTTTTCCTCTTTTTGGTTTTGTATAACATATTATTATTGTCTCATGAAGTCATTAGTTTCCACAAATTCCAATCGTTTTTTTTAGAGAAGAATTTTCTTTATTTACCTTTTGCAATTCCTTTTCTAATTAGTCAATTCTATTTTTGAAAGAATTTTCCGTTTGCACAATTATGGTTTTGAGAGAATTATTTTCTTTTTGCACTTGTCCAATTGCATTTTTTGTTTTCTTGTTGCAAAATAATAATTTTCTCTTGCAAAGTGTTGATTTTTCTCTTGTATTTCTTTTCCCAATTTTTCCAATTGATTTTTCAACTTCACCTTCACAGTTGTTATTGTGATCCTTCTGAGAAGTCATTTTCTCCCACAGGACTGGGGTGGGGTGTGGGGGGTGAGGGGAGAAGGAGATTCAACCAGAAACATGGGGACTGCTAAAAACATTGGGGTTTGTAGCCCTGGTCTTCCAGGCCAGCTGAGTTGACTAGATTCATGTCTAGCCACAGCCTCGGAGCTCTCCTGCCTCACACAGTAAATACTTCCACACTGGAGCTCTCCCTGCAGCTACTCACACAGCAAATGCTTCCACAGCTGTTCTCAGATTAGTCCCCAAGTCTCACCCTGCTGTCCTGGGCTGGCTCTGCTCTCTGCCCCCAGCTCCCCTATGTTCCCCTGTGACAGACCTTATTGGTAGATCTTCTTCTCCTAAGTTCTTCTCTGGGTTTTGTGTATCCAAATTCTGCTAAGAAGCTTAGTTCATATTGGTTCTCAGGGAAATCCAGGAGAACATAAGACAGTACCTGGCTTTTCTCCCCCCATTTTGGCCAGAAGTCGATTTCATAAACTTTAAAGATCATTGGTTTGACTGACTATAACCCAATGAAACTAACATTATTTTCTAAATAAACTTTTGAGGTCACATCACTTGCCTTTTACTTCATTTTTGTTTTGTTTTTGTTTTTCAAAATAAGGATTTGTCATTTAACCAACTTCACAGGAGTATTATGTGCATTAATGAGATAATTTTTGTAAATCACTTTGAGATCCTTTGAGACAAGTACTCAATAAAGGGAGATTATTATTATTATTATTATTATCCAGAGATCACTTTGCTTTTTCACTTCACAATTCTATTTGGGAAGCATCAGATGTGTCTGGACATCTGCTCTTGTGAATATGTACATATCTCATTCCAAAGATGAATCCATTTATGGAACAGACTGCCTTCCTTGTATATTTGTGCATCAGCATTCATTAAGTGAGAATAAGACCCAAGGGGTCTTGATGAAGTGCTTGGGCACAATAGAAATTATTATCTATGTGAATACCAAATCAAAACAGTAAGCAATTTCAAAATATTAAATATGTCTGTAGAGATAAAAAATTGTGTTTGTTTATTTTTATCAAAGGATAAAGTATTTGTCATTTAGGAATTAATTCAACATAACATGACTGATTTCATTCTCCCAATTCTCTTCCCCCCTCCTCCTTATACTTCCCAGGACTGGTCAGGTTGACTTGAAGTCTTCAGTAAAGCTTAACATTGGGCAGCTAGGTGGCGCAGGGGATAGAGCACTAGTCCTGGAATCAGGGGCACCTGAGTTCAAATCCAGCCTCAGAAAATTAGCAATTACCTAGCTGTGTGGTCTTGGGCAAGTCATTTAACCCCATTCCTTGCACAAAAAAAAAAAAACTTTAAAAAAAACTTAATACTATGTTCAAGAAAGTCTGATACCTTTTGCTAAGAAATCTGAACTAATGGTTCATGTCATTAAATATTAATACATTAACCCAAGTACACCAAAAGCAATTTAAAAACATACTTCTTTTTAAAACTAAGATCTTTAGCATGCCTTCAACCCAAGAGAATAAAGACAATCATAGAAATTACATGTGTGTGTGTGGGAGAGAGAGAGAGAGAGAGAGAGAGAGAGAGAGAGAGAGAGAGAGAGAGAGAAACTCTATAGGATCTATGTATTAAGAAAAGTTAAAGTAGAAATTGTAGTCACTTCTTCAATTAGATGAAGTATTATTATACTCTGTAGTTTGTTGTTGTTTAGGTTGTTGCTTTTACTGGTGGATTTCACTATTCAATATTCATTATTAAGTTTTTAGGATAGATTTGTTTATCTTTGACCTGCAAAGTCTTACTCAAACAATGGTATCAGTCAGAGGAGTGAGTTCTTTCTATCCAGAGAGAATGTTGGAAAAATAAGTCAAATAAGTATTTTCCATATTTGGTCTATTTAATTTTCTCACCTAAAAAAATCTTCCTCAAGCATTCTTTTATGGTATGCAGGATTCCTTGAATTTTTCAAAGTTTCCCCAATAAAATAACACATCTGACAGGTTATACCAATAACTTGAGTACAAGCTGAACAAAAAACAAAGACAGAATCCTGAATTTAAGATCTGAAGACTTTACTAGCTAATTCCAGAGAGCTGCTTCATAAGAAAGCTGGGCACTAGGTAATATGTTATAGTAACCTACAAAATAGTTTTTGTAAAAAGATTACAAAACAACCTTTAGTGCTGTATGGTCCCCTTCTTTAAATAGTCATAATATTGAAATGGCCTAAACAAGTTCATTTATAGGAGGGTTTCTTTTTTTTGACAAGGTTTTCCTTGGATGCTAGGTGATAGCTATAACAAAAACAGACTAATAATATTGAAATACTTATCTAAACTTTTTTAGAACAGAATCGTGAATTTCTTTATTTGCCAGATTTACTTTAAGTGTTGGTACTGTTAATATAGTGTTTGACTATGCTGAATGAAATTATGAAAGATAGAGTTCTGGGTATGATTAATACAATAGCCAAAAAAATTAAGATCATAGATCTCTCTCAGTGACCAAAGATGATAAGTGAGTATAACAAACCCCTTTGAATCTAGGTCTGTCTCCTAAAAAGTAAATCATTGGAATCTCCTTTGACAAAGGCAAGGTAATCCTAACCGGGGTGACATTGTAAAATCCTCCTCAATACTTTGTTATTGGGAGGAAGAGTTAGCTGAGGAAAGTAGGCTCATCAAGAAATTCAGCTACTTTTACCAATCTCTAACAAGAAAAACTATCTCATAATTGGGATCCTGTGACTTAGTTTCCCCTCTATAGACCAAATCATTCCCAACTTGGATGAGGGGAATAACAAGGATATGCCCCTGTGAGACTGATCTCAAGCTTTTGTTTGTAGATTAAATAAAAGTAAGGGCTTCTGCTCAAGTTTTCTACCTTGGAGTCTAGGAGTAATTATATTTCTCATCTAGAAAGGGAGAAGTCCCTTTGAGGAAGATAGGGATTTAGACAGAGGTTATTTTACATATTGATGTTAAATACTAAAAAAAGCAAAATATTAATTTTCCTCAGGACAAAAATCAATTAATAAACTAAATTAATTAAACTACATTAAGAATCTATTATGTGCCAAGTACAAGGAATACAAAAAGAAGAAAAAAATCTTCAAGAAATTAACAATCTAATGAGGTAGACAACTTATTATTCAATCATTCAGTCATGTCTGACTCTCTGTGACCCCCTTGACCATAATGTCCATGGGCCTGTTTTTTTGTTTTGCTTAGTTTTATTGAGGTTTGGTTGTGTTGCTGCTGTTGGTGCTGTTGTTATTGGGGGGAAGGGTATTGCCAAGATTGTGGAGTGGCTGTGGAGTGGCTTAATCATTTCCTTCCCCAGGGGATCAAGAAAAAGAGAATTTAAGTTATTTGTTCAGGGTCAGACAGTTATAAAGTATCTGAGGTTATATTTGAACTCAGATGATTTTGAAGTAATGAAGGCCTGTAGTGACTAGATAAACAGAGAAAACAGAATAGAAGCAAGATGGATTGTGGAAGTAAATCAACAAGACTCAGCAAAGTGATTGGATGTGAAAAAGGGTTAGGGACATTTTAATAATTAAGGATGACTTCAAGAATTTGAATCTGATTAACTTGAAGGATGATATTGTGCTCAATAGAAATGAGGAAGTTTGGAGTGTGCATGACTTTAAAGAGAAGATATTTTCCCTTTAGACATGATAATTTTGAAAGACTAAGAGACATTCAAGAAAATGTCTAACACACACCTTGTGAGGCATGATCAAAGCTCAGGAGAGACAAAGAGCTATGCATGTATTTTTATATATACAAATATGTGTGATGTGTATACCATATATTATTTGCATGTCATGTGCACAAAGACTATTTGATGAACGAAACCATGATAGTAAGTACTTAAATAACCAATACTCTGTCTGTATACCATCTTGATCATTTAAGGACCTACTACCATAATTTTACTCATATGTATGTATGTGTATATACATACATAACATCTATCTTAGAGACAGGGAGACTATCACTCAGAGTTAAATTCCATGCTTCCTCTTCTTCCAAGACCTTATTATACTATACACAAGCAAATTCCCTCACTCCCCCCCCCCATCTCAGCCCCAGCCTAATGCATATTAAAAATAGCTTTCTCCCTGGTCATAATTCTCTTCATCATTTTCCTGACTATTGATCAGAAGCAATGCAGATATATGCAAATATATTTAATATTAATAAAACTGTTGAAAAAAGAAAAAATATTATATGTGACACCATTTTATTAACATAATATCTATAAATTGCCAAAATACCATGGTATAAGTTCCTTCCTACCACATGTTTAATTCACCAAGAAAATGTATACCTGTGTGTGTGTGTGTGTGTGTGTGTGTGTGTGTGTGTGTGTATCTGTGTACTGTCTTGGTCACTGAAGGATATATCATGATCAGATTTATATAGAAATAGACATGAGTACCTAGGACAGAATCTTGATTGTGATCCATGTTTTAGGTAAAGAATATGCATTATGATTTAGGAAAGGAGAATGAAAAGGATTAGACAATAGGAGATGAATATGATAAGACAATAGGAGAAAAGAAAGTCATGAAAATTTAGGGATGAAGAAAGAGGTGGTCAATGGTATTAAATGCTATATGAGAGAGAGGTTAGTATGAGTAGGGTCATGTTTTGTTCAGTTTTTTTGTTTGTTTTAAATAGAAATAGTACAGCCTAGTGAAAAGCATGCTAGAATTATAATCAAGAAATTTTGAACCCAATTCATGCCTCTGAAATTGACTACATGATCTTCTCAAACTCTCAATACCTCAATAACCTTCTGTGATCTTGATACAGATGGGGATGGACAAAGTTGCATTGGAAGATAAAGTTTTCATTGGGAGGGGGAGAGAGAGAGAGAGAGAGAGAGAGAGAGAGAGAGTTCATGTTTTCCCACCTTAGAGCAAAATCCTATTATTCATGGAGACTTTTTTTACATAGTACAGCTAGAGCATTTTCACATCTTGTTCCTGTAAATTTCATAGTGAAATACAGTCACCTCCAAGGCAGATCCTAGACCTCCACACTATTTCTCTTCATTCTTACCCAGCAGAGAACTGAGACAGAAACAGTTTTGCCTGGTACACTTAAATGTGAATTCACTCTGACAAGTGTCTGCAATGATGAACTACCAGAAAGGGATAAATGACAAGAAACAACAACAAAAATCAGTGGACTTGGGCAGACAACTTCCTGAATTCCACTAAGACCTTTTCCATTAGAATTCAGCAAAAGCTAGAAAGAAGAAACAGAATTACTATGGCAAAGACAAGTTGCCTTGTGTGATACAGAAAAACACATGCAATGAGAAAGATCAAATCACTGGTGTAAGTTAGTTTTCACATTACTGAGGAATAGACTAAAATAATTCCCTTGAACTTACTGAATGATTTAATAAGTCTATCAGACACAATGGGCTAAACCTCTATAAAAAATCAACAGGAAATATAAATAGGACATCATCTGAGTCCCAGTACTGAGCAGAGTCAATTGTAAAAATGAAATGAGAAAATAAGTAAATTGTAAGACTTGAAGGCCTGTACTGAGACCTAAATAAGTCACTGGCAGATGAAAGAATCTGCTTCAACCTAATCATGAGGGACTTAAATACTAAACAGAGAGGAAGAAAAGAAGTCGCTTACTGGCTACTTTGGAATTGTCTTTCTGAGAACAGAAAAGGCATTGTTCTAAAATGTATATGTCATAGAATCATTAAGTTTATAAAAATCTAATATAGGAGGAGCAATTTGAAAATTAATATGAAGCAGGTTAAGTTGGAAAAAAACAGAATTAATCATGAAAGGAAGAATGGTTTTCTTTTAAAATGTATACAATAAAATATGGAATATACATATACTAGAGTAGAAAACTCAGACCAAAAGTGGACCCCATAGGAGACAATCCAGCCCAAATATCTCAATTAATATATGAGAAAAAGAAAGACATTGCATTACTGAACTAATGTCACTATTAATCAACAGACCCAGAACTACAGCTAAGTTAGTTCTTACTGTCAATTCAACTTAATACTCAAAAGTCAGTTGATATTCATCACGAGATAGAGGATTGATACCTTTCACTAGATAATTAATTTGAGCATATAGTGTAAATCTGAACTTTCTTTGAAGATCTAAATAAAATTTTTATCTACAAGTATCTTGAGCTGGAGATAGCATCACTTTTCTTTCTGTATCCCCTATACTTAATATGGTTAAATACTCAGAAGATATTTAACAATGATTTTTTTCCATTGATTTTTTCCCTGATTGATTTGATCAATTAAAATTTGGTCCATATTAAGCATTGAATTTGAGACTGCTATTTATATGTTTGCCTATTACAAGGGATCATATGCAGAAATAGCAAAATAGAAATCAATTCTAATACAGGTCTATTTTAAATAGCAAGGGATATGATAAGTAAATGTCAAAGAATGAATTAGAGATCATACTCCTATTGTTTTGTTTGTTCCATTCTCTCCATCTCACTTTGTCCTGTATAACACAAAAAGAGCATAAATAAAGTATGAAGAGAACAAATGGAATAACTAAGCAGTCAGGACAAGTTTGCAACTATACAAATTACAATTCTGATAGAGAATTCTGAAGATGTTGAAAACCCTATCTAGAGGTAGATCCAATCTCTGCATTATATTCCCAAAAATTTAGGGACCAACTTGGTTGCTATGGAGGAGAGATCCATGGGTTTAGAGGCAGAACAATCTGTGTTCAAATTCTGATTCTTCTAATCTTGATTTTCTGACCTTTGAAAATTCAGAGAAGTTCAACAACTCTATTTTCTTTTTTTGTTTGTTTGTTTTTTGCAAGTGACTTGCCCAGGCACACAGCTAGGTAATTATTATGTGTCTGAGACCGGATCTGAACTCAGGTCCTCCTGACTCTAGGGCTGGTGGTCTATCTACTGTGTCACCTAGCTGCCCCTTCAACAACTCTATTTTCTTCTTCACCTATAAAATGAGAGTGAAAACTTAGTTTTCTTTATCATTTTCATTCAAAATCTAATACTTTCTGTCCTATATGATTTTCAGAAGCTTCATGACACATCTCTTACATTTGAAGATATCAAACCAAACATGTCTAAAATGAAATTATTGTATTATAAAGAAATGATCCTGAGTACCTTTATTCCTCTCCCTTTTCTCTTTCTCATTTGAATTTCTTTGTTCATTGCTTAGAACAAATTTGCCCATTAACTTATTTGCCTAAAAGAGAACTTTATCCTGGAAGAATATTGCAATGATCTAATTCAATTCAATAGCAAAACTTTTATATCTAATATGTGCATAGCATTGGAATAGATGGGAGGGTTAAAAATTTAGAAAATACTGAGCCCTTGCTTTCAAGGAACTTACAGTCTAGTAAGGGAATACACATAAAAAAAATACTGACAAATCTAACAATTAGCAGGGATCTAATAAGAGAACTATAAAACAATGCCATCTAAATAACAAAGGGGGGGAATCTCATTGTGTTAGTCTCTGTGCCCAATATTCCAAAATATTCAGATCCTTAGACCCAAAATCATTACTGTAAGAAAATTTCTTTCTCTCTCTTTCATATTCTCTCTCTCTCTCTCTCTCTCTCTCTCTCTCTCTCTCTCTCTCTCTCTCTTTCACACACACACACACACACACACACACAGACTCTTTCTCACTTTCTCCCCCTCCTCCCCCTCTTCCTCACAATAAAATGTGATAATAATATGAGTGAAAAATCTTTGAGGCACTATATGAATATTAGTTATTATTCCATGCCTTCTCAGCTTTGAGTAATAATATTCAGATTTTTTTTTTATTTTAGTTACCCAATATCATAATCTTAATGAACCATGAATTCCCCAGGTCCACCCTACAATTCTCTTTTCTCTAATGGTTTCTCTTCCTGATTTCCCTATTTTGTATTTAGACATTATCATTCTCCTAGTCACTCAAATTTAAAACCTCTGGCATTTTTTTATTCCTCATTCTCCTTTATCCCCCTTCATTTGCTAAATCCCAGTGATTTTATTTCCGAAAACTCTCTTATATCTTTCTACTTCCCTCCATTCCCATGACAATTACCCCAGTGTAGACATTTATTAAGGCACCATTGTAAAATTTTTATTATAAGAATAATTTGTATAAGAAGAATTCTTATGCAAGAATAATTTTTAATTCTTATTATGGAACATCCCTATTACTAGATTTCATTAAAAGACAGACATCTTTAAATTCATTCTTTATTATAGTTTCAGATTAAATTGTATGTATATGTATTTTTGTCAATCTTATTGGCTTCCTGTAGCCTGTCAGATGAAGTTTAAATGTTTATCATAATTTGGCACTTTAAACCTTTTGTGATCTGTCTCCAGTTTATTTTTCCACTATATCTATTTCTGTGTTCTCTGATTCAATCAAAGGGGGGGATGGACATTCCACTCTATTTTTCCTCTTCTATGCCTCTACTCCATAAACTTGAAATATCCTTCTCATCTATTTGTCTGTGTTCAAAGCCTAGTTTAGAGTCTTCATCCTCCAAGAAATTTTCACTAATATCCAGATTTGGAATCATCTGTTTCTTTCAATCTTTTGTAGAATTTTATTTGTACCCTCCCTCTTGTATACTTCCAAAGTCGATATTGTAGTTATGAATATACATAGTTTACTGTTTTTTACTATAAATGAACTTTTTTGTCATTTTATTTGTTCTTTTTTCAGTGCCTTGTATAGAGGTTTGATCATAATAGACAATGTTCAATATTTTGTTAGATGCGGCCCACCCAAATCCCTGCTAACTGCATTCTAAGTAAAAAATTAGTGATTCTGCTATGCTACATTTCTTAGTCCCCTCTGACTGTCCATACTAAGGAACATTAAATCTTCATTAATTAGGTGGTACAGGGGATAGAGTCCCAGCCCTGGAATCACAAGACCCTGAGTTCAAATCTGGCCTCAGACATTTGACACTTACTAGCTCTATGACTTTGGACTGGTCACTTAATCCTAATTGCCTCACATCCAGGGTCATCTCCACTCATTCTAATTCATATCTGACCACTGGACCCAAATGACTCGAGAGGAGAAAGTGTGACAGCACAGCATCTCCTCACTCAAATTCAATTCATTTCCTTGTCATGGCATCACCTCCCTGATGTCATGATCTTCTTCCAGAATGAAAGACAAGCACCATCATCACATTTTAAGTTCATGTACTCATCATTCCTGACCAACACAACTTCTCCAAATAATGCTAAATCCACTTCCAAAGCAACTACAAAGGTGGTATACCTACTAGTACTTGCCTACAAATTCTGGAAAACTTGGGACAAGAAAGTGCTTTTAGAAAATGAATAGTTCATGTCACTAGGTGGCAGTAGGAACAGCTCCACAAGAAGCATAAAAAGAAGTATTTTGCATAGGAAACCCAAACATGACCAAGAGTTGATAATACAATGCCTCCAAGAGTGGCATCTCAGAGATCCAGATAAATAACAGTAACAGTTACCAAAAAAAAAAAAAAGGTGAACACCTAACCAACATTAAGGTCTCAAATATAGCAATAAAACACAGTATACAGAGATGAAAATGTACATACACACTCACCCTCAGCTCTCTCCCAGTTCATAAAGTTCTTTCCTCTTCACCATTTCCTCTGACCAAGGTACTGAAAACAATACAGTTCTATATTAGATCTAACAATGAAAATGAGGCAAAAACTTGTTCTTATTGGAAATTCTTTTCTCCCCATTTGTGGAGAGCATGTTTCCCTTAGGCATAGTATGGTGTCTTTTCTGGATTCTTTGCTAAAAACATGCATGTAGATCCAATTTGTCCTTGGCTTCCTATGCAGACATAAGTGTTAGTTTATCCAGAAATGCTTCTAGGTCACCAGTTGAAAGCTTTGAAGTTCAACAATCCCCAGATTTCCAGATTTCAAAGTCTTTAAGGTCTTTATCCAAAGATGTATGAGGAGGAGCACTAAAGAGACTTAGGCCATGCTATATCTTAGTCTTCTCCTGTCCCCCACTGATTATAAAACAGTACCTCTTCAGAGATTTAACTAGAACATGATGCTTGCTCAAACATTTTGAATGATTCTAATTATGACTAGTTTGATAATTTAAAGATAACCTCTAGGATATGACCAATTTTTCATAGTCTATTTATAGCATCTTTTGATGTAACATCACCCCAGTTCCAAGTACTTTTCTAATTTAGTCAAAAGCTTATGACTGAGTGAGTGAGTTATTGATTGATTGATGGAAACTAAAACCTATTTCTGAGATTGACTGTTTTTACCTGGTTAAGGAACTAGGACATTTGGCATTTTATCACATATTTTAAGTGGAATGAGGTGACTTGAATAAGAAAATCAATCAATCCACCTTAAAGTTTTATAAGTAATGTCTCTCTGGATCCAGGAGGGGGAAGAAGAATAATGAAAAATTAATTTATATAAAAGCAAAATATATCAGTATGTTTTCAAAAGTAAATCTGAACTTGTTCAAAAAAAAAGATAAAACATTTTTGCTTGGATTATACAGGAAGGATGTCTTCTTTGAACTATACATTTTTCATACCAAGATAGCCTGCTGAAAATTTATTTCCTAAATGAAAGAGTGAATACATATATGTGTGGGGAAGGGAGATTGAATGAAGAATACACTCCCAACTTCAAATTAGTGAACATAAAGAAAATTAAATATAAAAAGAGAATTTCACTAGATGGTAAATAGGAATTGAGTTGTAAATCTGTGCAAACTGCCCAAAAGAAAGAGAATGCAATATGAGGTAGAATCAGTCTACTTTGGCTGGATATTCAATGCACATACATCACCAACATCTTTTCCAGAAGACTCCTGACTTTGTGAGTAATGAATAACATATCAAAAATTAAATGGATAATATTTAATAGAACTCTGATATTTTTTCTAATGAAAGAGTAATTTTGGGATCAATTGCCTAATTGAAGGTAATATCTTAAAATAGATGTTTATTAAAGAAGATAGAAGAGGCAGGTAGCAAAAAAACAATAGATGGAGATTCTAAGGACTATTTCAGTAGTAATTTTCCTTACTAATAACCACCTAAAATTTCTATGAATTGCTTGTGAAAATTTTGTGAAAAGCTTTGAAAATAATTGAAAAGATGAATTGTAGATTGGTTATAATCTATGTCACTGTAGGAACTATACACATAATTAAAATTTTAAATTCACTGATCTGTTGAAATATTTATTTGAACTAAATCCCCCCAAAAAATATGAAAAGGTTAATGAAAAATATTTTACATATATATACATATATATATATATATATATATATATATATATATATATATATAATTGTTTGTTCATGAACATTTAGGAGCTTGCTACCTCTCAGTAGAAAACATTTTGTACAATTTCCTTGAATGGTACTCCTCAGCAGATACTTAAATTATTCATTTTCTTTGCATATCTTTTTTTCTTTCATTTTTTCATTTTAGTACCTTTCAAGAGGTTTTTAGGCAACTTCCCTTGACCTCATTTCTCATATATTATTTATGCAGTCATATCATTTTTCTAGAATGTATTCTGTGCAAATTCCTTTTCATTTGCTTTCTATTATTTAATTTTTATATGCAGATAAATGCCTACATCTTGAATTACCCTCTTGATCTATATTCTATATTTTCTTTATTTTTTATTTCCCAGAGTCCATGTGTTTTCTCTGCCTACCTACAGTGTTCCTTTTCCTCTCCAACTTTTAATTCATTAATAATACTCATATTGCTTTAAAATAATAATGATAAACTTTAGAAAATTTTCCACCTACACTCATTGTCCAATGTTTCAGTTTTCTGGTAGGAATCTTTCAATCCTAATATAAATAGTTACAATTTCTTTTGACTGATGTCATTTTTTCCCTCTATTTTCTTAAAAAAGAAAATAATAGCTCACTTACATAGTATTTTACATTCGTTATTATATTGTATTTTCAACAAACCATATGAAATTGGTAGAACTAATTTCATTTAGAGAGAAAAAGTTAAGTGATCTGCCTAAGATCAATTGCACAGTAGAGTTTGGCTAACCAGATAGTACAGTGGATAGAGTACTGAACGTGGGAGTTGCAATTGTTGTTTAGTCATTTCCATCATATCCAACTTTTGTGACCCCATTTGGGTTGGAAATGATATGATAGTAAAAACCTGAATTTAAATTTAGGCTAACACACTTACTAGTTGTGTGTCCCTTGGGCAAGTCACCTAACTTTGTTCCTCAGGTTCCTCTTCTATAAAATGAACTGGAAAAGGAAAAAAGCAAACCATTCTGGAATCTTTTCCAAGAAATGGGATCGTGAAGAACTGGAAACAACTGAAATGACTGAACAACAACACAATTTGAATTTATCTGATAGAAAATTGTGAATTCAAAATAAATTTATTCCACTATATCTCAAAATAGAGGTATTACTTAAGTCAAAAATACTTGTGTTGGATCTATAGCTAATAAAACATAAAGATGTAGTATATTAGGGGGAAAATAATTATCAGAGCCATAGTATCAAAGTAGCAGGAATAAACATAATAAGTTTCCCACCCTAAACAGATCAAGGAAAGGCACCAGAATGAATAATGAAAATATATCCATGGAAAAGTAACAGCAAATCATTTTTCAAGCTTAGGTCAACATAGAGGGACAGTCTTTGACCACTGAGTATAGAGTCTCTTCAGGACTTTGCTTCTTAAAGTATTCTGCCAACCAAGGAGGGAACAATTCAGTTCCATCACTACCTACAAGTAAACCCTTTGGTGGCCAGACATTACCTGGGTGCATGAACAGGTGCCAATTAGAAGCTTTGCTGCTCACAACCGAGTTCCATATCAAAGATTCAGAGTTGATGAAAGAGGAAACCTGTCCTTAGGGGTGATAGATGAGAGAGAAGTCATGGACCCTGAACTTCCTGAGAGAAATAAGTTCAAAAGCAAGCAACTAGAGCTCAGACTCCAGGAGTGGGGTATGGTCTTCAATTCCAAGTTCTGGTCCAGTCTGAAACCAATATAGGAATAGTTAAAGCAAGAATTTCTGATGAAAGGAAACCCTATTGCCTATCATTCTGACCCTGCAGAGCTTCCTAACTTCCTGATGGTGTCTAAGTCCACCAGCAATTTACTACTGCTCAAATTCAAACTTAGGTCAGGAACTTGCAGAGCTAAACCAGATACTTCACCAAGTTCCAGACTGTTTTGGGAACATTGTTAGATGAACATCAAAACCCTTGAGAAAGTAGCGATAGGGTGAACCCAAATTTTTTCAGAAGTGCCCAAGATCCTTCCCTAAAATCTAGTCAGAAGTCAGGAAGTAGACTAGAAGAATGAACAAATAAAATAGAATCATACCATAAAAGTCTATATGAAAACTCCCAAGAATATTTAAGCTAAAATCAAGATCTTTGAGGTCAAAGAAAAACATTGAAAAGCATCCAAAAAAAGAATATAAATATAAAGGAATCAGAATCACACAGTTTAGCAACCACCACTGTAAAGGAGCAGAGTTTGGAACATGATATTCCAGAGAACAAAGGATATAGACTTAAACCATAAATAACTTATACACAAAACAAACAGTATCCCAGAGAGGAAAAATGAAATAAAGTACTTCCAGCCACTCTTAATAAAAAGACCAGAGCTGTGTCAGAACTTTGAAGTTCAAATGTATCAATTGAGAAAAATATAAAAATGTAAACACAAATAAGTAATCAAAAAAAATGAACTACTTCCATTCAAATTTGGGAAGATAATACTTGAATCTCCTGTAAATCTTATCATCTCCTGGAGTCATAGAAGATTCAATTTATACAGAACTATTGCAACTAGCACTGCTAGGTTTTGTTGATCCTAAAAGAAATAATGGAAAGAGAAGAGAAGAATACATTGGGTAGAGAGGAAGAATGGAAAGAAAAGCAAGGGGAAAATATCTCATAATCAGTATGCACAGAAATATATATATATGGAGAAAGGGGAGATCAGTTGAAATTGAAATCTCCTGGTAAGAGAGAAGAATGCACATGCACACACATACCCACACATACAGACACGCAATTGAATTCAGAGAAATACTTCATTCAATAAGGGAGATAAGGGAGTAGAAAGGAAAGAGGAGAAAAGGGAAAGGTTTCCACTGTTTTAGGCAATATGAAAATTATGAGGTTCTCAAAACTACATTTTAGATAGAAATTCATAATTGAAGTCATAGTATTTTCTTATGATTTTTAATGCTTCATAACAATAAACAGTAGACTATGTATATTTTACAAGACCAAAAAAGAACATAATTCCTGTACAACCAAGATGAGATTATTATATCAATAATAGCTTTGATTAAAGTGTAACGTAGCATATGAGATTCATGATTCATAGCACAGTTGAAGTGACTCAGCCCTTGTTAAGTAATGAAATCAACTTTAATCACTCTTTTTATTGAATACTTACTGAGTCCTCACTGTGTACTCAGATTGGAGTAGAATTAATCATACTAATACTAAGGATTTACCCTGAATTCACAATTTCTAACTCTAAAGTATCCTTAAACATTAAATAGGAAAGATGGTTTGCCTCAAGTACAAAGAATAAAGATCTAAATCCAAAAAATAGGAATATGAATACATTACCCAAGTTCTGACCACAAATCTATACTATACGAGGATAGGCAGAAGGAAACAAGCATGATTAGCACAGGGGAAAAAGAGACTTACTGAGTATTTTAATGAGAATATCAATGTAGTAAGTAAAGTTACCTTAGACTAGATATGTATGCATGCAAATATGCTTGTGTGTGTGTGTGTGTGTGTGTATACATGTGGGCATATTTATGCATGTGTGTTTATGTATGTCAGAGTCCAGATCTATGATTCCATGCAAGCAGAGGTCTCCTGATGTGAAAATGGCACTTACCAACCAATGCAGACCAGCTACCATTCTGTCTCTTTTCATCATAGAGACTTGCGTGGAATATTGGAAAGTTAAAAGGCTTGACCAGGGTTAGGCATTCATTAAGTGTCAGAGACAAGACTTGAACCAATCTTAATACTTAAGATGCTATCAACCTGTTTCTCACTGCTTTTCATATAAGAAAACATCTCAAAATGCCTGGTTCTTCCCTTCAAACTTGACATTATGGATGAATTAACAACTTTCTGTTACCTTCTGTATTGTTCCAGGTAGAGGAGTCATTCTGACTCTACTGTTGTCATTTCTGAACTCAGAGCTGTATGATATCTAAAGCAGTTCCTTTGATACTCTATTTTTAGCACTTAGAAAAGTGAATTTGGGATGTGGGTGTAGAAAATGTTAACTTAATTTTTTTTTAAAAGATAAATAAACAAGATATACCTGTACCTGGAGTACTTTGATCATTTATTGTAGCCTTCTAAACTCTTAGCTGTAATGCTCTCCCAAAAGAAAAAAATTCAAATTAATTTATGCTTACTGTATATAATTTTACTGAACATATTGCTGCTTTAATAGAATTTAAGCTTGCTGAATTCATATATTTTGAGCCTTAATAAATGATTGCTGATTGTTTGATGGAGTAAATAAAATGATCATAAGAAAGGAAAACAGTGGCAGCTAATCATGAAAATGGAAGGTGGCAGCAGATGTAGCAAAGTTCTATCCTCAGTCCTCTTACCATTAACATCCTGCCACTCTTGGTGGTTATGTTTTACGGTACATCTTGAGAATCATAAAGAAAGCAGAGTATATACAGGGATTAAATAACTTATCTTGAAGATCTAAAGACTTGACTTTAAGTCTTCTTACATCTTTTCTCTTGTATCATTTTTTTTTTTTTAGTTTTTGCAAGGCAGTGGGGTTAAGTGGCTTGCCCAAGGCCACACGGCTAGGTAATTATTAATTGCCTGAAGCCAGATTTGAACTCAGGTACTCCCGACTCCAGGGCTGGTGCTCTTTCCACTGCACCACCTAACTTCCCCTTCTTGTATCATTTTAAAGTCTTTTGACTTTAAGACGAGTATGACACTTATTGGAGACTCTAGTCAAGTCAACTAACTTGCTCCAGGTCATTTTCTAAGACATATATATATATATATATATATATATATATATATATATATATACATATATATAGATAGATAGATAGATAGATATGTATATATATATATATATATATATATATATATATATATATATATATATATATGGAGAAAGTGCCAGCTTATATTGGTAAAGGAAATTTCTTCAGTAGGGCATTCCTTATTCAGTGAAGTCACAGGTCCAGTCCCAAACTTCATTAAAAACTAAAATTTATCAATCATACATGCATAGTCTTTCCTCTTGTTTGCATAAGACCTTATACTTGAAAAGTTTTTTGTATAGTATGTCTCTTTTAATCATCATAACATTCCTATAAGAAGACTGAGCTGAAATGATTGTCCCCATTTTACTGATGAAAAAACCAAATCAATGGACCATAGACAATGAAAGATCCACTCAATTAGTGCTGAAATGATGTTCTTCACATATCATTATGAATTACAAAGTGTTTACACACATATACACACATATACACACACATACACATGCATGCACACACACACACAAACTGTGTGAAGCTGGGGAGATTTATTGTATAAATATCTGTTTCACTTGATCGCAATTGTGTGTGTGTGTGTGTGTGTGTGTGTGTGTGTGTGTGTGAGAGAGAGAAAGAGAGAGAGAGAGAGAGAGAGAGAGAGAGAGAGAGAGAGAGAGCACAGAGTGGGGATGGCAATGGGGACATGAATTGTATACTGAATAGCCTAAGAACATTTAGAAAAACTTTTTATGGAAAGCATTCTTTTGAAGTAGTAATCTAGTCTCATCAATCTCCCAGCAGATAGATGCCCACATTATCAAAATAATCATTGCTACTGAAGCTCTTTGACATTATCTTTCAAAGGAACTAGTATTGAAATAAAAAATTCCTTTATCCACTGCAGACAACTTTCTAAAAAGCACTCCATGAGTCTAATCACATCCCTGGCTACTTTCTTGCTCTTCTCTTAAGATCTTTGTATCTGTGCTTTCAGAATTACTCTTACTCTTAAAGAATAGTGATTGACATAATTACTCATGTTGATCAAATATGAACACTTCAAAATTCTCTCATCATCAAAGACATTTGCTTGTTTCCATATGCATCAGAGTATTTGCTGGAATGTTATTTGGAGTTCAATTAAAATTGCATGCAACAGTGAACCTATCTTCATGATTTCTAGGTACCCAGAATGTGTCAGTGGGGATATTCCTTTGATATATCATTTTAAAATGTACAATAATTGTTATGAATGGCCTCTCTTCAAGAATCACATAAATTTGTCCCTTATACAATTGCTATAGACTGCTTTAGGATGTGCGATGCTGCTGACATGGATATTGATTTGTAATAATAAAACCAAGTGTTGAGTCAAGGCCCTATGTGAGATAGATCTTTTCATTGCTTAACTTAACTTGTAACCACCAATCTGATAATTTTGGAACAATCTCCAGTATATCTTTACAAAGTAATAGTTGTCCAATTTTTGAAGAAATGGTGGCATGACTTGCACATTATTTTTATTTTAGTAAGGGGTATGTTGTGCAAAGACATCCTCCTCACTTAGCTTTTCCAGAACCATTTCATCCCTAGTCTAATTTGATAGAAAAGAGGACTTATGGTGATGCTTTGGATGCTGTGGGAGTCCTTGAACTTTAAGTATGATTTCTCCTTCCAAATCAGTAAGACATGGGAAAAATGCCAGTTTGATATCTTGGGACAAAATAGTGACCCCCCCCCAACAATAAACCAGGCATCTGGCCATTTTAGCACAGACTGTGAAAATGTAGTTAATCCAAACCTGTCTCTCAATGGACTAATCTTCAGTATGGTCTTTCCTCTCAGATTTTTCCCTGGGAACCCAAAGACTTTAGTATCCCTAAAGCTTCCCAGCAGATAATGTAAATAATACCTCCAGCTTGCTAGTCAGCATCATTTATGGTCAGAATGAGACTGTTTCTGATCTCTTCAGACTTCTGATTTTCATTCTTGATTGATGAAGTCATTCTTGACATATGCTTTTCTCTCTGGTCCAAGAATTTCATTTTTAGCAGCACAATGTGAATGCCCCCAGCATTCCCTCTTTAATCATAGCCCCAGTTCAGAAAATCAGCAAAATAGAAACAAGGTGATACTCCATTATTCCTAATTGCATTATCCAGGCAACTCCAGTCTGCTTTGAACACTCACATTTTTTCAAAGTAATTACTTTGGTTCCTAGAGGTCCCCATCTAAGAGCATAGAGGGTACACTGAGAGGCAGAGGCTGGAATAGTTGGTGGCTCACCTTGCAGCAGACCACCAGCTCAATACTAAAGTCCAACTATTAGCTTTTTAACTGCAGCAATTTTAATGTACTCTATTGAAACTGGAATTACTGCAGCTGCTAGCACCAGACTGGTCCTCCAATAGATCCAGATAAAGGATTTAAAGTGTACTCATTCCAATCACAGTGCCTCAAAAGAGTACTGTATTGTTATTTTTTGACACTAATTCCCCTGATTGGAAGGTCATTGAGTGAATGAAATAGTTTTTTTTTCCCTTGTCTTTTTATTCCCTGACCCTCTTACTCTGATTAATATTTAAAAGGATAATCAAATGTTTATTGCATTGAATTTAAATATATAATTATCACTTAATTAATTAATATTGTTTTTCAAATCCAATTACATATTCTTATAATTGTATTGTCTATTTGTTAAAACTTGATATGTCTTGTTTATTTCTTTTTGCTTTCTATAATGTTTCTGGATTCTCTATGCAGTTATGTTACACTGGGTTCCTATTCTTTGAAACTAGGCATTTCCAAGACCGTTCCTAAAATTATTTCTTAGATAGGTAATCTATGTTATGATAACAAGATAGCCATTGACAAGGTCATATCCAACAATCTTGTACCCGTGCCAAAGGCTAAACTGTCCAATCATCTCTATCCTGGGAAGTCAGTTTCAAATCCTTAAGTCATAGACCAAATTCAAATACTGATGATTATATTTCAGTGAGAAAAGAAAGTTTTTATATTTATGAGTGCTTCTTTTTTTGAATACTAAATTGACAGAGATCTTGGTGTTCTGAACTTCAAGTCAACCCTAGAAAAGAACAAAATATTTCATTAAATATGGGCTTTCCTAAGAAACAACTAAGTCATAGAAATTCATTGGAAAAAAGTTGAAACATGGCATGAATTCACATGGTCAAAATTCAGATTGTAAGTGACTGGAGCAAAGCAGTCTGGTTTCATCCTGCTAAATTTAAATGTTCCCAAGTACTTAGCAAAATATTCAATAGTACTGGGAAAAAATATGAATGAGAGATTGTTATAAGAGAAACTCACCTTCAAGCATTTCGGCTTGGATGTATGTACTTCATTTAAGGGCAGAGGAAGTGTTCCTATGTGAAAATCTAGCCCTGAAATGTGAAACCTTGAGCTGGGCTGTTTTCATGACCTTAGTTACAATAGAACTGTGCAGATCTGTCAGTGGGAACAAAAGTAATTGCCTGTGGGAACTCAAGTAATTACTTTTGTTTGCTAATAAGTTCACTAAGTTGATTGGCTAGTGACCTCTTTCTATGAGTTCTTAATTTACCCTGTAGAGGATAGGAATCCTAGAAGGAAGTATAACAGGACTAGGAAAATTACCTGACTGGTAGACAGCCATGCAAGGTTATATACATGAAGTTTAATCAAAACAAAATCATGAACTGCTTAGCTATACTGGGGCACTACCCAAAGTGTCATTGGGTCCAGTGAAATACAGGGCATAGAACCATCATCCTCAGTGTCAATTTTGAGATATGTTGCTATCTCTCCTGTTATTTCAAGGAGTTCAAACCTAATCAGAAAAACAAAAACTGTATTCTATTGCAAAGTGCAACAAATTCTCAAAATCTTTTCAAAACGAATATTAATCTCTTTTAATTTTTCAGAATAAATGAAGTCACTAGTCACTTTTTTCTGGAACAGATGGTATGAATTTGAACAATTAGTAGCATATCATAATTTCACAAACAGTAGAAATTATTGTGATAGAAAATCACCCATCTTTATTCCTAAGCATAAAATTACAAATAGATTCTATAGGTGGATAGACTTTTGTTCTGTATTTTGGAAAGGAAGTAAAACAATAGTTACAGCTAACATAGGGAATCTCCACTAGTCCTCCTAGATCATATTCACTAACCAGATTTTCTAAACACATTACATGCATATGACAAATGATCTTAATAGTGATTAAATACTGGAAAAGGAAACTCAGTCTCTGTTCTCTCCATCCTCCCTATCTACTCCAACTTCAAGACATTTGTTTAGTCATTCAGTCACATATGACTCTTCAAAGTTTTCATGGAATTTTCTTGTCAAATAACTGAAGTGCTTTTGCTATTTCTTTCTCCATTGGATTAAGGCAAATAGAAGTGAATTGACCAGTCACATCTAGGGAGTGTCTAAAGCCAGATTTGAGTGCAGATCTTCCTGACTTCAGGACTAGGGGTCTATCCACGAAGTCAATAGAATTACACAGAGGAGGAGCTTAAACCCAGGTATTCCTGTACTATCCCATAAAGAAAAACAGAGAAGGTTCTCTCCTATTTTTTCTCCTTATTCAACTACTACAATTTACACTAAAGGTGCTCAACTCAGAACAAAAGAATGTGGCTAGAATGTAAAGGAGGATGTTTCACCTAACCATCATTTTTTTTATCTAAAGATTAATTGATAAATGGCATCAACTAAAATATTAAATAAAAGGTTTAATCACTTGGAATAAATGCCAACATCTGCCTTAGTACACTAATCCCCCCAAAAATGTCATGGGCTAATTTTTTCTGTCCTAACTAGAAATATAGAATAATAAGAATAATATTTATGTATATAAATATATATATGTATATATATATATATATATATATATATATATATATATATATATACATTTATAGATAATGGAGCCTTAATTTGTCTGGCAATAAGTCTGACCATTAACTAGCATCCACAGAAAGCAATGAATTCAAGACTGCATGTGTTGTGGGGAGGAGGAAACCACTGATGATGTAAAGCACTCTGCAAGACAAGGGCATAAATGTTCTGTGAACAGTTTCTCACAAAAGAAATGCAGAGAGCAGGCTACATGGCAGGAATGACTGACAGTTGTTGGATTATTCAACTAACAAGACTGAACAACAATTAGTCAACTGAAAGACGCAAAATTTGATGGGATCTAATTCAATTCAGCAAACTTTTATTTAGTGCCTATTATGAGTACCCCTAGAGAGGCAGCTTGGCATGTTGGATAGAGAGTTACCATGAAACCAGAAAGACATGAACTAAATTTTGTTTCTGATAGAAAATTGCTCTATAACTTTAGGAAAGGTCATAGGGTCATGGATTAGAGTTAAAAAAGATATCTGACACCATTTGCTCAATTTACATAGATCAAAGAAAATAGGTCAAGTGACCTAACCTCTCAGTTCCCCCAACAACTCTTAAGACAAGAAGTTTGCAAAGCAGAATTTCCTGAGGAATTACGCAATTTACTCTCACTTAGGAGCAAACAGATACTATTTGTCTCAGACTGTATTTGAAAGAGTTCTTCCTATCTCTAAATGCAATATTCTATCTAAAAATATCACCCAACTAATAAAATGACACTAATTTTAAATAAACGTATATCTGCTGATGTCATAATCCCAGTAGTCAAAGCATCTAAAGTTGCCTAAGAGAAAACCACTCACCTTCCTTGACATTTTCTCATTCCTTTATTCAAATACGAATCTGCCAAAGTATTGATCCCAATTCAGCTCTATTTGCCCTGCCCACAATGCCCTCGAAAAATCCTGCTAACAAATTTTCCTTCATCTTAAACTTCTTTATGTACTCTTGATACTCATAATAATAATAAAAGAATATAATGATAATAATAATAATAATAATAATAAGAGAAATAGTTATTGTCCTCTTTATCATCATCATCATTTTTGTCAAGCATTGATTGGTCATCTAGGTGGGGTGGTGATTAGAGCACCAGGGTTAGAGTCAGAAAGACTCATCATCCTGAGTTCAAAGGGAAATTGCTTTAACCCTGTTTGCCTCAGTTTTCTCATATGAAAAATGAAGGAAATAACAAACCACTCCAGTATCTTTGCCACTGAAAACTCCACATGGGGTCACAAAGATGGGGACAAGATTGAAATGACTTAACAACATCCATGTGGTTGACACTGTGCATTTTACAAATATCTAATATGCATAGAAGACCATATAACTTCTAGTACTAGATGTACCTTCTCTTATATCGCCTAATAGGAGGTGTATAAGCATTTACCTTATCCCCCCATTTTCATCACTTTGCATCTTATCTTCCTCTGAGATTCATTTTATACAGCTATTTTACTCTGTCCAAATCCACCAATGAGTTTCCAGATCAGTGTCCTACCTTTCTTTAATATTTCAGTGCTTGATTCAGTCTTTCTCTTTGACTTAACTTTTATATTTACAGAAGACTTTAGCATGTGGTAGATACAGAAGTAGCTCATTTCCCTTTCCTGATTATGAATTCTGACATTCTTCTATCCTATCAAATCTTCATTTCATTCCATCTTTCCCAATATTCCAATATCATTAGTTAGCTTTTTGATTTCTTCTTCTGTAAATTGCCTTTTCAAGTTTTTTGAAAACTTTTTACTTTTTTTTTAAATTTGGCTCAATTTCATATATATTTGAGAAATGGGATCTTTATTAGAGCAACTTGCAGTAATTTTCCACCAGATCTCTTATTTCCTTCTAATATTGGCTACATTGGTTTTGTATGGGCAAACTTTTTTAATTCCATGTAACCAAAATTTATCAATTTTACTTCCTGTGATATCCTCTATCTCATCTGGTCATGAACCTTTCCCTTACCCGTAGTCTGAAAGAAAGGATTTTTCTGTGCTTCCATAATTTGCTTAAGATATAATACTTTAGGGGTGGTGCCTTGGAGTCAGGAGTACCTGAGTTCAAATCCAGTCTCAAACACTTAATAATTACCTAGCCGTGTGGCCTTGGGCAAGCCACTGAACCACATTGCCTTGAAAAATCTAAAAAATAAAAACTGAAAAAGAAGATATAATACTTTATGTCCAAAGCATGACTCAATTTCCAGCATATTTTGGTATATGGTATGAGATGTAGGGCTAGACCCAATCTCTGTCAGTTGATTTCCAATTTCCCAAGCAGTTTTTGTCAAATAGTGATTTCTTGAGCCAAAAACTTGGATTTGGGAGTTTAATCAAATATTAGATTACTATGATCATTTATTTCTGTATATTATATGCCTTAATCTATACTAATCAACAACTTTCTTATCCAGTAACAGATTATTTTGATGATTACTGCTTCATAATATAATTTGAAATCTGGTTCTACTATGGTGTTACTTCCATTACATTTTTTATTGATTCCTTTGATATCCTTGACCTTTGATATCCTTTGATCCCTTTTTTAATCACCCTCTTTTTTTGTGATCAACTTACCACTCTCACACTCATAGTCACAAAATCCATTTCAATTCTCTTTCTGTTAAACAATTCTGAAGAGAGTCATAATCATGTGGCCTTCCTGAATCCCTGGAAAATTTCTTCCTAGGTAAGCTGAACTTGCTCCCTTAGCATGATTGACCTCCTAGTTTCAACCTTCTTGACCAATACAACTTTGTCTTATATGCCAGAATCCCTAGGTAGATCTCAGCTCTGAACTGTAATAAGGAAAGTATTTTGAGAGAAAAGAAAACTATTTAGTTTCTGATCATCCTGTCTCCCAATTTCATGCCTTCAGAGGAAAACTGTGGTTTAGTGGGGAAAGAATAAGCTTTTAGTCAAAGAACCTGAGTTTAAAAACCTGCCTCAGTTTTCTAATAAATAATATAAAGAGGTGAAACCAGATGATCTTGGAGGTCTTACAAAGCTCCAGATCTTGGATTTAATCATTAAATATGGAATTTATTACCCCTTCATGTCAGAATACTTAGGTTAATTCTAGGCTCAGATCTTCTGGGTGACTCCTATAGAAAAAAAATGTTCACTCACAGCACATATTTTCCCAAAGCACCTCATCTGGATCTTTCTTCCCTAGTCCCATCTTGATGTCTTGCATTATTGTCATTTAGATACAGGATATATTCTGACCATTATATAATAAGCTCTTTGAGAATTTTGTTGTTGTTCGATTGTTCAGTCAACTATTCATAACCCCACTTGGGGTTTTCTAGTCCAAATTAATTGCCATCTTCTTCTCTATTGAATTAGGCAAACAGAGTTTAAGTGACTTGCCAAATGGCTAAATTAAATGATGTATATGAAAGCTTTTTGAGAATTATAAAGAGTTTTGTAAATATAAGAAAATATTATTCATTCTGAATGGAGGACAATAGCTAAACTTAATTCCTTGTTGAAAGATCATTAATAAAAAATATGGGCATTCAGAAATAGGAAGTAAATTTAGAAATATTTAGATTAATCAGTTATCTTTCTTCTGATAAAAAGTTGGATATATAAATCTTGATACATAAAACTGTTATTATTGCTAATAATTAATAACATATGTAAATGAATAGTTATGCTGAAAAATAAACCAAAGACTAAAATTCTGTTCCCTCAATTAATTTCAGCAGTTGGTCTTGATAGTCCTCTGGTTTCCATGGAAATTACAGCTAAATCTGTGAAATTAAATCACTACATTTATTTTAAAAAAGGATTTAGAAGCTCTCTGTTCATACTTTGCTTCCCTTTTGACACCTATTCTCCTTTTTATTCTCCTATCAACAGAAGTTGATAGATGCAAAAAGTATACATAGGTAGGTGAAAGTTTCTATTCATAATGATTTGGTTACTGTAACAAGCAGTTTTCTAAATCCAATTTAACTTTGAAACAATTCATTAGCTCTTAAACTCTAAAAAGTTTCCAAATGGAAAGAACATATAGGATATGGATGTAATGCTTAAAATAGTTAATTTTGTCTATGAGCAATAAATGACCTCTAAGGTATACTGATTCCTTCCTCTTTGACTTTGCATTTATTTCAGAAGACAAGTTTTGAGTTCAGTCACTCTGGCCCCAGTGAAAAAATTTCCTCACACTTAGACATTGAGTTCTCTAACTTTTTATTTATATCTATGTGTAATTAATCCCTGGCCTCTGTGGTTGAGACAAAATTCATTTTACTTTAAATGTTTGGGTAAAATGTAAGACAGGAATAAGAAAGGGAAACTGGAGAAAGAAATATCACTTTTTTTTTAGGACTTCTCACCCTCTATTTTCCTTATTTTCTTTCTGTCTTATTTCAGTACTCCCTTTGCACATGCAGGCCAATATTTCACTTTTTCTCTCAATCCTAAAATATCTCAACATTGAGCTACCTTTTTTAACAAATTGCTTTTGGTATGACCTAGTCTCTCCCTTCTGTGGCTTTGATTAAATGATGGTGATATGAAAGTGATGTGCACATTTACTTATGATAGAATTAATCAAAAAATGTCTATCCGGATAGTTGAGTCACTAAAGTCCCAGTGGGGTCATTTTTAATCCCAATCTTAACAGGGATATAAAGCACAACACCATTCCAACTGTATCATTCACTTTTTTTTTAATTCTCTAGAACATTGGAAAAAAACAACTAAAAATAATTTGCCTATCATTTTCCCTCAATTCTTGGATGTGACTCTAGACTTGTATATGCTATAACTTTTTTTTATGCTTAATGTTCTACCTGGAATATTTGGAAAATAATGTAGAGAGACTCAAGAATAGCTCTCTTCTCTCTAATTTAGCAGCAAAAACAATTTATTACTCCTTTTTTAAAGTGAAAGATAACTTCAAGGTATATGAGGTGAAGTGAAGAGTGGAAAACAGAAAAAATTTGGGAAAATGAACTGAGGAAAATTCTGACCTGTGTGGGTAGGTTAAAAATTGGATGAAAGTGGAAGAGTAAAAAACTCATCCTAGAGAGCAGAGAGCTGAATCATATTGGGAACAATCTGAGGTGTGATGTAAAATCAAAAAATAATAGTGAAAATATAAAGTTCTCAACAACTGAGATCATATAGTTAAAAAGCAGAAAAAGAAGAGATAAGCAAGCTCACTAAGGAAGTTATTTATTGACCTGAAGGCAACATAATTATCTGTTTTCCCAGGACCCATATCTAGAATGACAACAACCAGTCAAGAATTATTAGATCTGAAGACAATACTTTTTTTAGCCAGTGATTCACATATAGAAACAAAGGATGCAGCCAAAAATAGAAATATATAAACATGAATATATGTACATGTACATTCACACTTCATAGATAAATACATGCACATGTCATGTATACATACCTATAAGTAGTAAGCTAGTATGATAGCATAGAAAAATAACAATCTTCAAATCATAAGATGTAGCTAAGTTCCAATGAAACTGCTGTGGTTTGCTAGGTCTCTGACCTTGGACAAGACAGGGCATTTAATTTCCTCAAACTTCAGTTTCTTCATTTACAAAATGAAGGGGGTAGTTGTCATAGTTTATTATTGTTATTATTATTATTATTATTATTATTTCTTATCTTATAATTTAAAAGCCTTAGGAGCAAAACTAAAATACCTTAAGGTCAAAAGAGTTGTTTTCATCACTGCTGCATATCAAAAGGACTTTAAAAGGGAAAAAACAGATTTAAGAGATAAACAGCTGCTTAACAAAGATGGTGTTTGAAAGTGGAATTTCAATTTCTGAACTATAGCTCAAAATTACAGGCTCTTCTCTAAGTATGGAGTTTACCTAACAAGAACTGGCAAAAATGGATTTCTCTGGAGTTCTAAAAAATCTAATCAAAGGAGATTTAAAGTGACTATGAAGAGAGCATGAGAAAACTATCAATACAGAGTTGCTAAGTGAGATACCTTAGAGAACAGCTGTTGTGTAGGAAAAGTACAGACAACCAAAAATTCACAGAAGTCCAAATACAAGAAAAGATCAAGAAATA
Organism: Macrotis lagotis; assembly: GCF_037893015.1. NCBI lineage: Eukaryota > Metazoa > Chordata > Mammalia > Peramelemorphia > Peramelidae > Macrotis > Macrotis lagotis. The sequence goes on from NC_133660.1 coordinate 90,309,757, forward strand.
AAGCCAATGACCAAAGATATCTTCACACAACTATACAAAATATAGGTGATAAACTAGTGAATTAAGGACTTTTTTGTGACTTTATAGGTCTCACTGAAATATGTTGATATGGTCCATCCCTGGAATATGAATTGTTTATGATATTCTTCCACTTGTGTAGACTCATTGCCACTATTTGAAATTGCTGTTCTGTCATATTCTCATAGAAACAAGTACAAAAGAGAAAGCAGTAGCAATGTGCTCATCACTGCCATTAGTCATTGGAAGATAGATACCATTCCTTCCACCAACTGCCTCTTGGGAAGGCAGAATAAAGTAGCACTTGTTCTTCCAAATCAGGAGGAAGCAGAAAGTTAGAGTTTACCAAACCCTGAATCTGACTCTAAAAAATCAATTAGAGACTTTTTCATGGTTACAGAATATCAAGTCCTCAGTCAATAATGACCTAAAGTAGGCTCCTCCCTTTTCTCCACCACAGTTCCTTGAACTGGCACTAGAAAGGAATATCTAAACATGCCTCAAAAGCCTATCTCCATACAACAATCCACAAATATAACCCTTTGGGCTATATTATTTACTCTAGTACACTGCTGTATTAGAGATCCCACACACTAAATGCTTAACAGCATGCCCTTCTATGGAAAGTAGATTAATAGATAAAAAGAAAGATGGAAAAATGAAAAAAAGTTGTAATAATTTATTTGAATTGATTATCTATAAATGCTTACAAAACAAATTTTGATGGTTGTATTAGTTTTCAGAGTATTAAATGAAATAATTAAAATATATGTATCAAGTATCTGTACTATAATATTCTGTGATATGATATAGAAATTATAGCCCCAGGCATCATAGTTTATAATATCAGCTCATCAAGCAGATTAGATCCTGCCCATTGTGAGGTAGCACCCAGTGGGGAAAAAAGTTTCCTCTCCCAAGTCAAAACTTCTTCTCTCACCCCTGAGAGATTATTTCTCAAGAACCTGTTTCAAGGAGTTTCACCTACCCCCTTGATTTTAAATTCTTTTTATTGTTGTCTTATAAAGCCCCCAAAGGCATGAGCATGTGTCTTCAACAAGTCTGCATATATTTTCTGAGCAATATCACTGTATTTTTCTTATTTTATCTAGTAGCTTTCAAAGACTTTTAGTTGATCAAAAACTTTTCCCCTTTAAATTCTAATTTGATTGACTGATTGTTCCTCACCTTAAGTTACTAGAATGAGTTGATTAGATGATTGATCATTTTAATGACTCAAATAAAGCCAAATCCTTCAACTAGAATTTGTTATTCTGAGGAGGCAATTTTGGTTGGAAGTTAATGAGATATGCTTTTGACCCAGAATGAAATATTCAATAAACCTTGAAAATTTGATTAAATTATCAGGTAGGTTCCCTTATGAGCTCATGCTTAATGGAATAAGACACAATTTTAGAGCTAACAGATACCTTAGCAGTTATCTACTACAATTTGTCCATATGCAAATCAGAAAACTAAGGAACCAAAACTTCATTGTTTGGCATAATGTGACTTGCTCAAGGCTTCACTAGGCTCTAGATGGAAAAATAGGAAAAATAGGAATAGCACAGGTCTTCAGGTACAAGTTTGTCATAGTAACGTTTCTATTTCTTAATTTTTTTATTGTAATTTCTTAACTGCCTTACCATAAATTCCCCCAGTATCCATCCATCTCATTCTCCCTTTCCCAGGAAATTATCTCACATGAAAAATAGTATATTTTAATAATATAACAACAAAAAGAAGAAATCAAGATATGGATAAACAGATGAAAGAGGTCTGAAAATTCATACAATATACAACATTTGTGTACATCACACCTCTTCTGCTACAAGTATTTTGATGTAAGTTGTGACTTTCTTTTTTTTAATAGCTTTCTTGAGGTATTTACCTAGTAATAGAATCTTAGAGTCAAAAGGAATGTACATTTTTGTCACTTTATTGACATAATTGAAAACTGCTTTCTGAAGTAATTTTATTGATACACATTTGTGCCAATAATTCAATAGTATGCTCATATTCCCTCATTGCTTCCAGCATTGAATAGTCCCAATTTTTTTAATCTGTTTATTTGCTTAACATGAGATAAAATGCCAGAGTTTTTTTGATTTTCTTTTTTCTTATGATTTGTGATTTGGAAGATTCATTTTTTAATTGTTAATAATTAATCATTCTTTTTTAGAGATCAATTTATTCATATCCTTTGACCATATATTTGCATATATGATAAATATGAAAAAATAAATCTTAGTGGATAAATTTAATAAAAATGAATTTTTTCATATTCAACTATTCTTTACTTAAGTGAGATGCATTAATTTTGTTTCTACAGAAACTTGTTTTAGTTTCGCGTCATAAATTATTTACTGTATCTTCTATAATAATATCTGTTCATTGTTTGGTTAAAAATAATTTTTCTAGGTGGAGTCAACATGACATAGCAAAGGTCTGAACTCACCTGAGCTCATCCCACAAACACCTTTAAATAATGAGTCTAATATTCTAAACAATAATGAGTCTAAAATTCTAGAGTGGCAGAATTCACAAAAAGAAGGAACGAACCAATTTTCAGCCCAAGATAACTTATGTTAGTAGTAATGTTTGTGGCACCAGGGCGACAGAGGACCATATATCCTGACCCCAGAAAACCAGGAGTAGAACTCAGGATAACTAAATCAGTGGCAATTAACCCCTCAGCCGACAGAGGTCAAAGACAACTTAGAAGGTCAATAGGAAAGGTCTGTCACACCTGAGTAAGATTAGAACACAGTCCAAAACAGGCTGCACCAGCTCAGAAAGGCACAAACAAATTGAGAGCAGAAACTATTGCTACTTCCGAAGCTCTGAGCCCAAAGCTGGTAAAGGGGCTGGACAATTGTTAAGAAAGAATTCATAAAAGTCCCTTTCCTAACACTGGGGACAGGATTCTGTTATTTTGGTCATACTCTAATCAGGTCACAGTACTGATTAGCACTAGCACATCAGTGCTGTTGACCACTGGGGAGCAAGGTCATGACCAGGAAAAGAACCTAAGCTTCATTTTTCAAGGAAAAAAAATGCAGCAAAATTTTCCTGAGATCCTAGAAGCAGAGGATAAAATAGAAATTGAGGGAATTCACTGATCAACTCCTGAAAGATATCCCAAAAGAAAAACTCCAAGGAATATTATAGCCAAATTCCAAAACTCCTAAGTCAAAGAAAAAAATACTAAAACCTACCAGAAACAATTGAATCACTGTGTCTCTATAGCCAGGATTACATATTAAGGGCTTGTAGGGCTTGTAATATGATATTCCAGAAGGCAAAAAAACTTGGTTTACAACTGAGAATCAACTACTCAGCAAAACTAAATATCCTCTTTTTGGGGAAAAGATGGACTTTCAATGAAAGAGGGCACTTTCAAGCTTTCCTGTTGAAATAACCAGAGCTGAACAGAACATTTGATCTCCAACTACAGGACTCAGATGAAGCATATAGAACGTAAATGAGACAGACTGATTATGAAGAATTTAATGATGCTGAACTGTGTGTTTTTCTGTATGAGAAGATACTTATAACTTATATGAACCTTCTCATTTATAAGAGCAGTTGGAAGGAGCATATTTAAGGTACAGGAGGAAATTGAATATAATGGTATAATATTGTATAAAAATGGAGTCAATGGGTGATAAAGGAAAGTACTGGGAGGAAAGCAAAGGAGGGGAAGAAGGGCTAGAATATCTCACATAAAAGGGTCAAGAAAAAGCTTTTGCAATGGAGTGTAACAGGGGAAGGTGAGGTGTAATGAGTGAGACCTTAGTTCTCATCAGAAATGGCTCAGAGAGGAAATAACATGCAAACTTAGTAGGGTATAGAATCTTATATATATAGTATCTTACCCTAGAGCAAAATGAGATTAAAGGGGATGGGGGGAAGGGAAGGAAGGAGGGAGGGGAGAATAGGTGATAGAAGAGAGGGAAGATCATGGGAGAGGGTACTCAGACACAACACACTTTTGAGGAGGGACAGGGTGAAAGGAGAGAGAAAATAGAATAAATGAGAGTGGGGAGTAATAGAATGGCAACTGTGGGGAAAGATATTAAAGCCACTTTTCCAGTGGATTTATGATAAAGAAGGCAATTCATCCCAGAGACTGAACTGATGGAATCTGAACACAGACTGAAATATACTTTTTTTTTCCCTCTCTCACTATTCTTGATGTTTCTCTACCTTTTTTGGGGGGGGGGGGTTTCACAACAAGATTATTGTCATAATACAAAATAAATAAACCATAAAAATAAAGAGGTTCAGAAAAAGTAAAAGGAGCAGGAGATTGCCTTAAAAATGTAGAATTAATAAAATGAAGATAGATGCACAAAAATTCACTGAAGGAGAAAACTTAAGAAATAGAATTGATCAAATGGAAATGGAAAAAACAAAACTCACTAGAGAAAATAATCCCTCAAAAATTAAAATGAGCTAGTAGATGCTGATGACTTTATGAGTCATTGAGAAATAAAAGAAAAAAAGGGAAAAACTAGAAGGTAATATAAAGTATTATGTTGGAATAATTGACCTGGAAATAGATCCAGAAGAGATAATTCAAGAATTACTAGACTACCTGAAAGCCAGGATTAAAAAAAAACAACTGCCTTGATATTCTAGAACCAGAGAGTGAAATAGAAATTGAAAGAAACCATTGATTACCCCAAAAGAGATCCCAAAATGAAAATTCCTGAGAGTAATACAGCAAAATACCAGAGCTTCCACTGCAAGGATAGAATATTGTGAGCAGTTAGAAAGAAACAATTTCATGGAATAACAGCCAGGATAACACAAAATTCAGCAGTTTCTCCATTAAAGAATTGGAAGATTTAGAATATTATTTTCCAGAAGGCAAAAGAGCTGGGATTATAATCAGTAAAAATCAAGTAAAATTGAGCATACTCTTTCATGGGAAAAGATAGACATTCATTATTTCCTGATGAAAAGACCAGAGCTGAATTTAAATTTTGATCTTCAAATATCAGATTCAAGAGAAACATAAAAAGGTCAACAGGAAAGGAAATCATAAAGTATATAATACTGTTAATTTGTTTACATTCCTACATGGTAAGGTGATACTGGTAACTCAAAGAACTTTTTTATTATAAGAGCAGTTAGAAGGAATATATACATATATATATACATATATATACATATACATATATACATATATATATATATGTATATGTATATATATACATACTGAGGGAACAGAACTGAGTTGAATATGAAGGAATGATAGCTAAAAAAAAATTGGGAGGCTAGGTGGCACAGTGGATAGAGCACCGGCCCTGGAGTCAGGAGTACCTGAGTTCAAATCCAGCCTTATTAATTGCCTAACTGTATGACCTTGGGAAAGTCACTTAACCCCATTTGCTTTGCAAAAAAACCTAAAATATAAAATAAAATAAAATTAAGGATTATACTAGTAGAAAAGGAAAAGGAGAAGCAGAGTCATGTAAATTATCTTACATAAAAGAAGCAAGAAAAATATTTTATAATGGAGTGGGAAAGAGGGGGCAGAGAGGGGGAATGAATGAATCTTGCTCTCATCAGAATTGGCTCAAAGAGGAAAACTCAATTGGACATAGAAATCTATCTTACTCTGCAGAAAAGTAGGAGAGGAAGGGGAAGGACAGCAGAAGAAGAGAGTACAGATTTAGGGAGCATATAATCAGAAACAAAACACTTTGAAGATGGATAGGGTGAAAAGAGAGAGAAAATAGAATAAACAGAGGGGAAAATATGATAGAAGAAAATACAGTTAGTGATAGTGCAACAAAAATTCTGAAGCAAGCTTCCCTTATGAAGATCTCATTTCTCAAATATGTAGAAAACTCAATCAAATGCAAACAAAAGTCATTCTCCAAGTGATAAGAGAAAAAAAAATATGAACAATCTTCAGCTGACATAATCAAAGCTACCTATAGCAATATGAAGAGATTTTTTTAAACACTATTGACTGGAGAAATGCAGATTAAAACAATTCTGAGGGACTACCTCACACCTATTAGATTGGCAAAAAGAAAAGAAGGAAGAGAATTTGGACCTAAAAAAAATGTTAAAAGCAAATGTTAAAAATTGTTTTTAAATGTACCTGTGAAAAATAAATACTAATTTTTTTTAATTTTATAGCTATTTTTGTTAGAATTGTATGGTATGTTTTTTCTATTTTTTAAAAAGATATAATCTAGGGGTGGCTAGGTGTCACAGTGGATAGAGCACTGGCCCTGGAGTCAAGAGTACCTAAGTTCAAATCCACCCTCAGACACTTAATAATTACCTAGCTGTGTGGCCTTGGGCAAGTCACTTCACCCTGTTTGCCTTGCAAAAAAAAATCCAAAAAAAGATGTAATTTTCAATATTAAAGTTGTATATTTATTTAAAATGTATTTTGAAATGTGACCCAATTTTTGCTAGATTCATTTCTAGGCTTCACAGCAAGTTTTAATCAAATAAGAATTATTTCTGATGTTTCATCAAATTATTAATTATTAAGTTCCATTATTTCTGATTTTTCTACCTAATCTGTTCCATTGATATATTTTTCTGTTTTTTTAACCAATATCAAGATGCTTTTGATTTTTGTTGCTTTATTCTGGGATTTGAAAATGCTGCTTTCCCTTCATCCCTACTTCTTTTTATTATTTCCATTGAAAGTCTGGATCTTTTATTTATCAAGTGAATTCTCTATTAAGTATCCTTTTGATACTTTAATTAATATACAATTAAAATTATAAATTAAATTCAGCAGTATTATAATTTTTATTTTATTGACAAGGCAGAGCCATGAGCATGAATATTCTTTCAACTGTTTAAGCTGTGTACTTGAGGATCATTTTGCAATTGAATCTGTTTGAGTCCCCTATTGCATTGGTACATTGATTACCAGTTATTTGAAACATTTTGTAGGTGGTTTGATTGGAATTTCCCATTCTAAGACTACTTTTTTTTCTTATTATTATATAGAAAGACAGTTATTCATGAGAGTTTACCTTGTAGCCTACCATTGTAATAAAGACATTGGTTGACTTAATATGTATCTTTGTTCATACCCTAGTATTTTCTAAAAAATACTAGATTGTCAGCAAAAGGGATAATTTTATCTCTCCCTACCTATTTTTATACTTATTTTCACCCCTCATTTTACTATTATTGTTAGCATTTCTAGAACTATGTCAAATTATAGTGGGAAGTGTGGACAGACATCACTGCTTTAGTCCTTAATATTTTGGGAATGGGTCCAGTGTATTCCTTTTACATATGAAGTTTGCTTTCAGTTTTGGTTTGCTTTTTGGATAATTATGTTTTATTATATTGTTAACCATAATTTCTTAGGCTAAAAAATGAAATAACAAAGTTAGTTTTATAAATGAAGTTTAATTCTCTAGAATCTTACCAAAACCCATGGTTAGATGACATCCTTATCAATACCAACATTGACACAACATTTTGGGGACATTTTATACAAAATGAACAAAGAATAATAAAATTTTTGGTGGGCAACCAATGAGAATTCACATAGATGACATAGTTTTACAATATGATTCTCTTGAACCTTTTAATATTTACTTAAATTTTCTGTTGACAAGAATTCCACTTAAGCTGAAGAGTAAATGTTTACAAATAATGATAAGATTTTCTCTCTTACTCATCCAGGATGTCTCTTATCTTGAAGTTTGTTGATCAAGTAAGGCTAACGTTGAGAGGACTAGATAGTATTGACACAGGTGAAGTCAGCATTGTAGGAGACAGGCCTTACATGGCAGACTGACATTTTATAACTATCAGTTAAAACGTTAAGAGACTAACTTCTGACCAGAAATATGTAGATCAAGAAATATTAATTCCATCTTAATATGAATCCCACAATGTCTTGTTTTAAAAGTTTTTTACAGGAACAGCTAGGTGGTGTAGTGGATAGAGCACTGGTCCTGGAGTCAGGAGGACCTGATTTCAAATCCAGCCTCAGACACTGAATACTTACCTGTGTTACCTTGAGCAAGTCACTTAACCCATTGCCTTGAAATAAAAAAGAAGTTTTTTTTAGCATAAATGAGTGTTATATTTTATCAAAGAATTGTTCTTTACACATCTTAACATAATTATGGCATTTAGAACTTTTTTATTTTAATGAGTAATAATGTTGATTACATTCCTAATATTGAGTTATCCTTGCATTCTGGGAACAAATTGAACTTAGTGATTATGAATTCTTTCTAGGATAAATTATCTAGATTGATGAGACTATATATAAACTGTTTAAATTGATATTCATTAATGTTATTCATCTATATTTCTTCTGTGTTTTATCTTTCCCTGTTTTAGGCATTAGTATGCTATTTTTTCTCAAATTTTGACACCTTTATGGTACTCTTACTAATTGTTTTACAAAAGATTCATAGAAGTCACTTGTGAATACATCACAAGTAAGGAAGTAATTTCTAAAGAGACATTGTAAATGTTGTCTTTAGTTGGTTGGGTATTTTATGTATTTCTGTATTATTTTGAATTCTAAGGATTGTTATCATAGTTATCATAGGATATTCTGTTGTGATTTCACATTGTTGTTGTTGTTCAATTAGTTTGATCATAACAGACTTATCCCATTTGAGATTTTATTGGCAAAGATATTACAGTAGTTTGTCATTTCTTTTCCCATATCATTTCACAGGTGAGGAAATTGAGGCAAACAAACTTAAGGGATTTGTCCAGGGTCACAGAGCTAGTATGCGTCTAAGGTCAGATTTGAACTCAGGAAGATGAATCTTTCTCAAGAACTGGCAATTTTTCCACTATACTACCTAGTTGCCCATGATTTCACATTGTTCATTTGCTATTTTATTAACTTAATTTTCCTACTTTCAGGTGGCATAGAGTTTTATCAATTTTGTTTGTCTTTTCAAAGAACCAGAATTTTTATTTTAATTGATCGTTTCTTTATGTTTTTCAAATTTACATGTTTCCTCTAATTTTTAGTATCTCATTTTTTTGTGTTTACTTTTTTATCTTACTATTTTTAAAATGCATTTTGAGTTCACTATTTTTAAATGGATGGTTTTAGAGATACTATTTTTCCTCTGAGAACTGCTTTAAGTACATCCTAGAAATTTGGTATCATATTTCATCAGTATCATTCTCTCATATAGTTTTTTTTAGGTTTTTTTGCAAGGCAATGGGGTTAATTGGCTTGTCCAAGACCACACAGCTAGGTAATTATTGAGTGCCTGAGGCCAGACTTGAACTCAAGTACTCCTGACTCCAGGGCCAATACTCTATCCACTGTGCCACCTAGCCACCCCTTCACATAATTTTTCATTGTTTTGTGACATTTGTGCTCCCCAAACTAATGAATATTTTATTATGTTATGATCTGAGAAGACTGTGCTGAGTATTTCTACATTTTTATATATTTTTGCAATATCTTGACATTCTAATACATGGCTATTTTTGTAAAAGCTCCATGTGGTACTGAGAGCTACATAATTTTTGAAGTCCCATTTAGTAGACAACATAAATATTTTTGGCATTATTCTCCAGTAATTTGTTTAATTCCATATTTTTGCTTTTGTTTTTCTTTCTGTTATACTTTCCTAAAACAGAAAGAGGTACAATGCAATATCCTTCCATGTATTATTCTCTAAATTTTCTTTTGTGTCAGTTAATTTCTCCTTTAGGAATTTTGATCCCAAGGCATTTTAAGTATTTAAGTTTAAAATTAATATTGGATTACTCTCTAAATTCCTTTTAGCATAATGTAGTTTCCTTGTTTATCCCTATTTGTGTTTTGAATATTTAGTTTTGCTTTGTCTGATAGCATGATTGAAACTTCTGTTTATTTTGGATTCACCTCATGCATAGTAATTTTTTCCAGTTGCTTGTTCATTTATTCTGTATATGTCTTAGTTTCCTTATGAAATGTTTTTAATGAACAGATTGAAAGATTTTGTTTTTCTATCAAATCTGTCATTTTTTTCATTTTATTGTGACATTTAATTTGTTCACATTTAAAGTTATGAGCAGTAAGTTTATATTTCCTTCTATTTGTCTCTAATATAATTTTTATATCCAAAGTAGATTTTGTCTGTTCAGTTATTTTAGCTTTCTCTAATTTAGGGCAATCTCATTTCCATTGTCTCCTTCTCCCTCACTTCCAAGCCTTCCCCTATTTGCTATCTTTCTCCTTGGTTTTGTAATTTTGCTGAAATTATTAGTTCTTTTTTTCTTTCTAAGGAAAAAATGTCTTTGCTTTTTCTCCCCTTCTTTTCCCTGTCTTTCTGTTTGCTTCCCTTTCCTTTCTCCTAATTAGTTACTTCTTCACTATTTTCCCTCTTATTTAAGAAAAGCAAAATCCCCCTTATTCTCCTTCTCTTCAATTTGTTTTGTTCATTAATTTTAACAAATTTGTTTTCTGACATTTTCATAAAAGGATTCCCCCCCCTTATCTTCATTATTACTTTCTTTTCTTTCTGTTCTTGTCTTTATTAATTCATGGATTTATATTTATTGAGTTCTTTTTTTAGAGACTTTTCCTCGTGGAATGAAAACTTCTAGAAACCTATTTTGTGTTCCCTCTTCTAAATAATTTCTGCGTTTGCAAACTGCTTTGTAGACTTTGCTCTCAATCCCCTTTTCTGTTGTATCTCACTTTTAGAAATACCCTTTCCTAAAGGTAATAGATAGCATATTGCTCTAAGACAGTAATTTTTCTTGTTCCCTAATCAAGTAATTCATTTTTAACATTTAATTTCCCCATAATAATTTACTGCAAGGCAAATTCCTTCCTGAGTTGGTGAATTCCCTTTCCTTTGAGTGACAGTTATCACTAGGGAATTTGATTCCTCTTCTCCTGCCCCCAGATACCTGGTCTCTTCAAGTGCTAAATCCCTTATAAGGTTGATATCTTCCGTTATAGAATACCTCTTTTTCCCATGAGAGCATTCATCATTGGGACTCCATTTTAAATGTAGGCAGGAAGCTAGGAAACTCCAGGAGCTTTTCCTGAAACAACTTTAGATGAAGTCTTTCTAAACAGACACTAAAATGACAGAATTCTCAAAACATATATACACACACACACAAAAAAAAAAAAAAACTCAGGGGAGGAACTTCAGTAAAAATCTGTGTCATATGCATAAAAGGAGTTCTAAAGCCAATGAGAGACTCTTAGTTACTCTGGGCTTAGCTAACCAGTAGTACAGCAATTCTCTTCAAGTGCTAAATCCCTTATAAGGTTGATATCTTCCGTTATAGAATACCTCTTTTTCCCATGAGAGCATTCATCATTGGGACTCCATTTTAAATGTAGGCAGGAAGCTAGGAAACTCCAGGAGCTTTTCCTGAAACAACTTTAGATGAAGTCTTTCTAAACAGACACTAAAATGACAGAATTCTCAAAACATATATACACACACACACAAAAAAAAAAAACTCAGGGGAGGAACTTCAGTAAAAATCTGTGTCATATGCATAAAAGGAGTTCTAAAGCCAATGAGAGACTCTTAGTTACTCTGGGCTTAGCTAACCAGTAGTACAGCAATTCAACAACCCAGCTTGGAAAACACAGAGCCCCAGGTACCCTGGAGTAACAGGTGGGGCTGATTGGAGTATCCTAATGTAGGGAACAATCTGCTAACAACTGAAAAACCATAGGCAATGGCATAGACAAGTGGGAAGTCAGACTCCCTGTCCCATCACAAAAAGCTCATAACTGTGCAGAGCTCAACTAAGCAAAAAAGCACCATCCATGAAAAGCTACTATTCTGAGAGGGACAATAAAAATGCCTCAGAAGAGGAAATCAATGACAAAATGCCTACATATAAAGTCTCAAAGGGGTTGTCAAATTGATCTCAAATTCAAAAAGACCTCCTGGAAGAACTCAAAAAGGATTTTTAAAACCAAAGAAGAAAGAAAGAAGGAAAATGGAGAAAAGATATGAGTCATGAAGGAGAATTATGAAAAAAAAAATGACCAAAGCAAACAATACCTTAAAAGTAAAATTGGCCAAATAGAAAAAGAAATAAACTCCTTTAAAAGTAAAAACAGCTAGGTGGTATAATAGATAAAACACAGGAGTCAGGAGGAATTGAGTTCAAATTCAGTCTCAGATATTTAATAACTACCTAGCTGTGTGACCTTGGGCAAATCACTTAACCCCTTTGCCTCACCAAAAAAAAAAAAAAAAAAAAAGGAAAAGCAGTTAACCAGAAAAGGAATAGGAATATAAGTCATCAAACATCAAAAAGTGAAAGTGATCAACCAGAAAAGGTAATACAAAAACTAACTGAAGAAAATAAAGAAAATAAAATTCTAAAAATCAGAATTGGACAAATAGAAACTAATGAATCTAAGAGACTCCAAGATTCCATCAAACAAAACCAAAAGGCTGAAAAAAGAAGAAAATATAAAGTACCTCCTAAGAAAAAATGTCCAACCAGTAATATAAATCCCGGATGCATAATTTATGAATTATTGGTCTACCTGAAAGCCATATCAGAAAAAGAACTTGTACATTATTCTTAAGGAAATTATCATGGAAAAGTGCCCTAAAATCCTAGAACAAGAAGACAATAATCTTTGAAAGAATCCATTGACGATCCCCAGAAAAAGAAGCCAAAATAAAAACTCCAAAGAATATTCTAGCTGATCTAGAATTATAAGCTAAAAAAGAAAATATTGCAAGTAACCAAAAAGAAGCAATTAATATCATGTAGTCAGTCAGGATTACATAAGACTTACCAACTTCAATATTAAAGGATCAGAGGACCTGGAATATGATGTACTAGAGGGCAAAGGAGCTTAATTTATAACCACGAATCAACTACCCTACAAAATTCAGCATATTATTTTAGGGGATAAGATGGTATGTTACAGAGGGTTTGGTTACAAACTGATTTTGATGTGATGTTAAGGCTCTTGAGAATTGTACTTCATTCAGAACAGATGAAGGGCGTATATTTTGAGGTGGTGTGGGCACAAGACAGATTACACTAGCCAAAGAAGGTAGAGGCCTTAGAGAACAATTAGTACCTCTTTTTTTTAAGGTTTTTGCAAGGCAAATGGGGTTAAGTGGCTTGCCCAAGGCTGCACAGCTAGGTAATTATTAAATGTCTGAAATTGGATTTGAACCCAGGTACTCCTGACTCCAAGGCTGGTGCTTTATCCACTATGCCACCTAGCTGCACCAATAATTAGTACCTCTTGAAGATGCACAAAGGACCTATTGTAGTAGAGTGAAAGTAGGGAGAGTATAAACACTGAGTAAATCTTACTCTCAACAAATTCAGATCAAAGAGGGAATGATATACATTCCCAAATGGCTTTAGAAATTTATCCCACTCTACAAGGAAATAGGAAAGAACAGGGAAGAGGACTTTATGAGGCAGACAGCTGTCAAAAACAAAACATTGTTGAGGAGAGCTAAGGGGAAGGAAAAAGAAAAGTACAAATAGGGAGAAATAGGATGGAGGAAAAGAAAAAGGTTTTGCACAAATAAAACCTCTATAACCAAGATTAGAAGGAATGCAGAAAGCTGGGGGGAAAGTCTCACACCAAGTATTTCTCTTTTTTAAATTTTTATTTATTTAAGGCAAAGGGGTTGTGACTTTCCCAAAGTCACACAGCTAGGTAATTATTAAGTCTGAAGTCAGGTTTGAACTCAAGTCACCTGACTCCAGGGCCAGTGCTTTATCTACTTCATCACCTAGCTGCCCCTCACATCAAGTATTTCTTTAAGAAATAATGAGCAGGGGCAGCTAGGTGGACAAGTAGATAGAGGGCTGACCCTGAGTGGGTCAGGAGAACCTCAGGAGGACCTGAGTTCAAATCCAGTCTCAGCTACTTAATAATTACATAGCTGTATGATCTTGGGCAGCTCATTTAACCCCATTGACTTAAATAAAATTTTTCAAAAATAGAAACAATAAGCAGATAGACTTTGAAAAAGCCTCGAAACACTTGGCATAAATTGATGCTAAGTGGAATAGAACTAGGAGAACATTGGACACACTGTGAGTCGAACAACTGTGATGGATACAGCACCTCTCAACAGTTCAGTAATCATGGATATTCTTTAGATACTTGTTATGGAAAATGCCATCCACATCCAAATAACAAACTATGGAGTCTGAACACAGAGCAAAGCATACTATAAATTGACTTTTTAAAACTTCTTTTATGTTGTTTTTTTCTCTCTCATGATGTCTTTTTTACCCCTTAGTTCTAATTATTCTCAATATGCCTAGCATGGAAACATGATTGTATATTTACAACCTATTTCAGATTGTTTGTTGCCAAGGGTAGAGGGAGGGAAGAGAGAATGGTAGGAAAAATTGAAATTCAAAAGTTTGCAAAAGGATGAATGTTGAAAACTATCTTTGCATGTAATTGGAAAATTTTTTTTAAAAAGGGAGAGGGAAAAAATTTCCTACTTTCTCCCCCTCTTTTGCATTTTTACCCATTTATCTTCTTTGCTTCTTAGCCATTGGTTGTCTTCCTTATGAAAGGTTATAATAGTTGTTGTTCTTCATTGCTTTGACTTGATTTTATAGCATCCCATTTTGCCCTCTATCTACTTTCCTCTTTCCTGGCCTCTTTATGTGCTCTCTCATTTTGTAACAGAACTAAAAAACAAACAAAAAACCCTTGATTCACTTATGGGTTGAAAATTTTGATATTTAGAACATTCCTTTCAATTTTACTTTTGTTCCAAATTATCTCCCTCCCTTCAACCCTTTTTTATTGAAAAGACTAGAAATGAAATAACCATTACAGTTATGAAGTAATACAAAACACATTAACACATTAGATGTATTCCAAGAAAAAAGCAAGAAAGCTAAAGAAAAAAATATGCTTAAATTATTCACTCTGTTTCTAGAGGTGGATAATATTTTTTATAATGAGTCTTTTTACTTTTTTTGATCATATTGCTCAGAATTATTGTTTTTCCAAGTTGATAATCTTGACATTATTACTGTTAATGCACAATGCTTTGGATTTTGTTTACTCCACTTTGCATTAGTTATTATGAATCTGTTCAGATTTTCTGAAATTATTTAATTATTTTTACTATACATAGACATATTCCTCTTCATAACTTGTTCAGGAATTCCCAAGAGATTCCCAAGAGATAATGCTCTCATTTTCCAGTTCTTTGCAACCACAAAAAAAGTACAGCTATAAATAAGTCAGTACATCTGGGTCATTTTCCTTTTTTTTGTTGTTGTTGTTCCTCTTGAATTGAATAATTCATAGCAGTAATGATAGTATGCCCAGTTTTATAGCCGTTTTATAGTTCCAAACACTTCTCCAGAATACTTGGACCCTCTCAAAGACCCATTTTCTTTTTCTGTCACGTTAGCCAATCTAATGGGAATGAAGTGGTACCTTAGTTGTTTAATTTTATATTTATTATTAGTGGTTTAGATAATTTTATGTAGCTATAAGTAGCTGATTTCTTTTTCTGAAAACTGCCTATTCATATCTCTTATTTATAACTAGAGAATGGCTTCTATTTAGCACAGTTTGCTATATATATATTTGAGAAAAGACAGCTTTATCAGAGAGATTTGATATAAAAAATTTCCTCCAATTTCCTTTCTTTCTAGTTTTAGCTGCATTGGTTTTATTTGAGTGAAAAATAATTTTATGTCATTAAAATTATCTATTTTAGCACTAATGATGTTCTCTATCTCTTGTTTGGTCATTCATTCTTCCCTTATTCATAGATCTGGGGACAGCTAGGTATTAGAGTATATAGAACATGGGCCATAGAGTCAGGAGGAGAAGAGTTTGAATCCAATCTCATACACTAAACATTTACTAGCTGTGTGACCTTGGGCAAGTCACTGAACCCTGATTGCCTCATATCCAGGGCCATCTCTGGTGCTCCTGATTC
Source organism: Macrotis lagotis (assembly GCF_037893015.1). NCBI lineage: Eukaryota > Metazoa > Chordata > Mammalia > Peramelemorphia > Peramelidae > Macrotis > Macrotis lagotis. The sequence goes on from NC_133660.1 coordinate 90,325,695, forward strand.
ATATCTGGTCACTGGACCCAAATGGCTCCAAAGAAGAAAGTGAGGAAGATAATTTAGCACAGCCCCACATCATCCAAATCCAATTTATGTACTTGTCATAGCATCACCTTCCAGGTAATTTTTCCATGCTTCCCTAATTTGCTTGTGATATCACCCTTTATGTCTAAATAAGGTACCAGTTTTGACCTTATCTTGTTATACACTATGAAATACAGGTTTATGTCTAGTTATTGCAAACTACTTTACTGTTCTCCTAGTGATTTTATTTTCATTGTTGAATAGTGGTTCTTGCCCCAATAACTTAAATTTGGGGGGTTTATCAAACACTCCACTATTGTTGCCATTTACTTCTGTACATTATGTGCCTATCTCATTTATCAACCACTCTATTTCTTACCCAGTGCCTAAATATTTTGATGATAACTACTTTGTAATGGTTTGAAATCCGATACTACTAAGCCAACTTCCTTTACATTGTAATTTTGATTTCTTTGATATTCTTAACATTTTGTTTTTTCAGATGAATTTTATTGTTTTTTTTTTATTTCCATATGTCCTAATACATGGTCAATTTTTAAAGCTTCAATCAAGAACTGAAAAATAGATATATTCCTTTTATTATAATTCAATACTCTTCTGTGATCTATCATATATAACTTTTTTAAATTTAATATTTATTCTCATTTTGTACAATTAATGTTATTTTTACATTACTAAAATATTCTTGTTTAAGAGTGAATGAGATACCCCCTCCCCCCATAAATATAGACTTGCTTCAGTGATAAAGTAAAGGGGAGAGAGAAAAATTAAAATTAAAAAAATAATAGTAATAATTGTAGGTATGGCCAGGTGGAGCAATGGATGGAGCACCAGCCCTGGAGCCACGAGCACCCGAGCCCACTTCTGGCCCGGTGCACCCAACAATCACCCAGCTGTGTGATATGCAAGCCACCCAAACCCCACTGCCCTGCAAAATCCAAAAAAAAGGGAAAAAAAGGATCCAAAATAAAATAAAATAGTAATAATAGTAGGGGTGGCTGGGTGGTGGACAGAGCATTGGCCCTTGAGCCAGGAGCACCCAGGGCCAAATCCAGCCTCAGACACCCAAGGATCACCCTGCTATGTGGCCCCAGGCAGGCCACCCAGCCCCATTTGCCCCACACCCCCCCAAAAATAATAATAAAAGATGTGCTTGAGTCTTTGTTCCAACACCAACAACTCTGTTGTGGGTGGATCACATTTTTTATGATAAATCCATCACAAAAGTTATTTCCATATTTTTCAAGCGTTGCCATTGCTGATTGCAACTCCCTCCTTTCGTATTTCTCCACTACCATGTACTATATTTTCTCTCTCTTTTCACTCTGACTCTGCTGTAGGGTAGCTGAGTGGAGCAGCAGACAGATGCCTGGCCCTGGGGCCAAGAGGCCCTGAGCCCCCATATCACCCCTTAGGCCCAGAATTCACCTGACCCTGTGGTCCAGGACAGGCCATCTAATCCCAGCCCCTTGCAATAAGTAAAAAAGAAAATGTGTTATATCTGACCACTCTCCCCCCATGGTCCATCCTCTCCTCCATCACTCACATCCCCCCCTTCCCCCTGCTCCCCCCTCCTTCTTACTCCAGATGTCTATACCCCATTGAGTATATTTGCTGTTTCCTCTCCTAGCCACCTCTGATAAGGGCAAAGATTCCCTTATTCCCTCTTGCCTTCCCCCCTTCCATATCATTGCAATAGCTCATTATAATAAAGAAAAATCTTATTATATGAAATATCTTGGCCTATTTCCCCTCTCCTTTTTCTTTCTCCCATTACATTTCCCTTTTTTTCTATTGACTCCATTTTTACACCATATTTTATCTTTGAATTCAGCTTTCTCCTGTGCTTCAACTATAAAAGCTCCCTCTACCTGCTCTATTAACTGAGAAGCTTTGTATGACTATTATCAGTGTCATTTTTCTATGCAGGAATACATGCAGTTCATCATCATTAAGTCCCTCATATTCCCCCCCTCTCCTCCAATCCCTATGCTTCACCCTAGTCCTGTATCTGAAGATCAAACCTTCTGTTCAGCTCTGGCCATTCCAAAAGGAACCTTTGAAATTCCCCTGGTTCATTGAAAGTCCATCTTTTCCCCTGGAAGAGGACATTCAGCCTCGCTGGGTAGTTGATTCTTGGTTGCATTCTAAGCTCTTTTGCCTTCCAGTATATTGTATTCCTAGCCCTATGAGCTTCCAATGTAGCTGCTGCTAAGTCCTGTGTGATCTTGACTGCAGCTCCACAATATTGGAACTGTGTCCTTCTGGCTACTTGTAATATTTTCTCTTTGACTTGGCAGTTCTGGAACTTGGCTATGATATTCCTAGGGGTTGGGATCTCTTTCTTGGGGGAGATCAGTGGATTCTCTCCATTTCTATTTTGCCCTCTGCTTCTAGGATATCAGGGCAATTTTCCTGTAGTAATTCTTGGGAAATGATGTCAAGGCTCTTTTCCTAATCATGACTTTCAGGTATTCCAATAATTTTTAAATTATCTTTACTAAGTCTGTTTTCCATCTCAGTTGTTTTTTCAATGAGATATTTCACATTTTCTTCTAATTTTTCATTTCATTGGTTTTGAAGTATTGATTCCTGATTTCTGGCAAATTCATCAGTCTCCCTAAATTCTATTCTTTGTCTGAAGGATTGTTCTCCTCAGAGAGTTTTCTTATCTCTTTTTCCATCTGGCCCATTCTTATTTTTAAAGCATTCTTCTCCTCCATAACTTTTTGAACTGTTTTATCAATTTGACCTAAGCTGGTTTTTAGCATGCTATTTTCTTCAGCATTTTTTTGGATTTCCTTGACTAGACTGCTGACTTCATTTTCATGTTTTTCATGCATCTCTCTCATTTCTTTTCCCAGTTTTTCTTCTAACTCCCTCATTTGATTTTCAAAGTCTTTTTTAATCTCTGTCATAGCCTGAGCCCAATTTCTGTTTTTCTTGGAGTCTTTAGATGTAGGAGCTTGTGCTTCCTCATCTTCAGACTGAGTATTTTGATCCTTCTTGGGCTCATTTGCAAAATATTTCTCAATTGTGTTCCTCTTTTTTCTCTGCTTGCTCATTTTTCCCAGCCTGCACCTGTTTTGGGGTGCTTCCTGAGCTTTTGGGACACTCCCACAAGGGTCTCAGTGTGTGAGGCTCTGTCCTCCCTCCTGGTCTGTGAATGACCATATGCACCCCCCTCTGCCCCAGGGCTGAGGTGGGGGGCGGGGCCGCCTGTTGCTCTTCTGGGGGGGCAGGGCTAGACTGGGATCAGGATATGAATGTGGTCAGAGCCCCAGAGTCCTGTTCCAGGGGCAGAGGACAAAGCTCGGCAGACTCTCTCTTTTCACTCCCCTCCCTGAGTTCAATGGACTCATGTCCTGGGGGCTCCTGCTTACCAGCTCCACCTGTTTCTGTTTACTGGATCTGGAATGCAGTGGCCAGGCAGCTTGCTGTGTGCACTGAGGGCTGGGCTCCACAAGCTCGCTCTGGCAGAGGTCCCCCACTGGTCCCCCACTTTGTGCCCCGTGCTCCCCCGGGGCGCAGGTCAGGAAATTCCCATGCTGCGGCTCCTAGCGCCCTGGAGCTGCCTCCAGGAGGCTGAAGTTCTTTCCCTCTGGCGGGCCACCCCTCTGGCGGGCCGCCCCTCTGACCCCAGGGAGCAGAGCCTTTCTGCTCTTTTCCAGGTTACCTTGAGTAGGAGCACTGCCTCACTGTGTCCCTCTGTGGGTTCTGTCTCTCGAAAATTTAGTTAAAGTCCTTAGTTTCAAAGATTTATGAGAGAGCTCCTAGGACACCCTCCACTCTTGTCACCATCTTGGCTCCCCATATATAACTTTTTCTAAAAATTCTATTTGCCTTTTTTTAAATTTTTTGTTTAGATTTTTCTTGTTCTGAAAGGAAAAAAAAAATTAATCATCCCTCCCCAGGACTATAGTTTTACTGACTATAATTCTTTTAATTTTTTATTAAAGAATTTTGATGGGACTTCCGGCCAAGATGGCGGAGAGAAGACAGGCACAGTTCTAAAGTCTCCTGATCTCTTCCCCATCTATCACATGAAACAAACCTCTTAAAAGAAATCCGAACCAGGAAACCCAGAAAGAAAAGCCAGGAGAGGAAAATCTACCTCAGGATTTGTCTCCCGAAGCAGCCTTGGCTGAGTACCGGCAGGTGAGTCTGAGCTCGGAGGGAAGATCAGCCAGATAAACAGCTGAATCAGAATCGGGAGTCTGAGGGACCAAGAGCCTGACCTGCTGGATCAGCAGTGGGGCTGGACGAAGGGGGCTTGGGTCCGTGGGGAAGCAGAGGCACCGGTGTTGGTGCTGTCCCCCTGGAGCTTAGGGAAGGGGCTACGGGGGAGAGGTCTGGTGCAGGACAGGTGCGGACACCATCCCTGGGCTCCTCAGGTCTCAGAAACTTTGAGCCCACGCCTCCATTGCACTGAGGCCTCCTCCCAAACAAATGCAAATTACTTCTGCCTCAAGCCCAGGTGTGTGAGCAAAAGAACCAGCCCAGCTGAGGAATCACCTCAGGCCAGGATAAGCCCACCATTGATTGAAGGCAAAAGAATTCAATAGCTCCAATTCCCTCCCTCAAGCAAAGGGAGAAGGCCTCTCAACCAAGGTTACATATAACCCAGAGAGGGCAACCAGCACCTCCTACTGGACAGCCAGAGAAACTGCGCTCAGTAAAGCCTTTAGAGATCCCAAGCCCAGGTGAACCAGCCCCACCCAACTCAAGGTCTTAGCATAATGAAGAAAGGTCAGTGAAAAGGTGGATCCATAGAAAAATTCCTGGAAGGGAAAGAACCCAAAACAGAGAGACCTGGAACCTCTGAGGAGAATACAATCTGATCTCCAGCACTTAAAGACTTACTTGAAGAAATAAGGAAGGAGTTTAAAAATCAACTGGAAAATTTGGGGGAGACAATTAATACCTTGCAACAAGAAAACAAAACCTTAGAAAGTAGAATTGGACAATTACAAAATGAGAACAATTCTCTCAGATCCTCAAATGAGCAAATGCAAAAAGAAATTAATTCTCTCAAAACCTCAATTGGTCAAATGGAATGCTCTTTCAAAAGCAGAATTGACCAATTGGAAAAGGTTAATGAAGAAAACTCCTCCCTGCCAAAAAATAATGGAGTCTACAGAAACTAATGACTCCACTAGACAGCAAGAGTCAGTTAAACAAAATCAAAAAATAGAAGCAAATGTGAAATACCTCATCAACAAAACCACTAACCTCGAGAATAGATCGAGGAGGGCCAACCTGAAAATTATAGGACTTCCTGAAAACTTTGAAGAGAAAAAAGCCGGACTTAATATTACAGGATCTAGTGATCAAAAACTGCCCTGACATCATCAAATCAGAGAGCAAAGTAGTTATTGAAAGAGTACATAAATCCCCACCAGAAAAAGATCCTAAAATGAAAACACCAAGGAATGCTGTGGCCAAACTCCAGAACTATCAGATAAAAGAGAAAATTGTGCAAGCATCCAGAAAGAAACAATTTAAATATCAAGGAGCCACAGTAAGGATCATGCAGGACCTGGCTGCATCAACTTTAAGGGATCGAAGGACCTGGAACGAGATATTTCAAAGAGCACGGGACCTTGGAATGCAGCCAAGAATCTACTTTCCTGCAAAGCTGAGCCTTCTCTTCCAAGGAAAAAGATGGACATTTAACAAAATGGAAGAATTCCAAAAATTTCTGATGAAAAGACCAGAGCTAAACAGAAAATTTGGATATCAAACAGGAGGTTCAAGAGACACATGAAAAGGTAAAAAAAAGGGGGGTGGTAAAAGGAAAAAAATGCAATCTAGCAAGTTGAAACTGGCTATATCCCAGCATGGGGTGGGGGGTGGGGGGGAGTTGTAGAGACTCATAAATCCTGATAAACATAACTCTAACAGAGAGAATATACCTAGCCAGAAATGCTGGACATCCATGACCTATGCATGAGACTGATATCTAATGGGATGTAACTGGCTTTAACTCCACTGGGGAGAAAGACTCTAATAACTCTCAGGAATTTTGACTCTATTCAACAGAATATGCTGAACTAGAAGGAACAGACACTCAGAATTTTCTATGACTTAGATAGAATGATCTAAAAAAAAATACACTACCTCCCTAAAAAGGGGGGGACAGGAAAGAGACGGGAGGAGGGAGGGGATTGAATGGAACAAATCTCATTACACTAAGAGGTACAAAAAACCTATGGTAATAGAGGGAAAGAAGGGAATAGAGGAGAAACACCTGAATCTTCTTCTCATCAGACTTGGCTTAAAGTCAACCTACACATACTCAGTTAACTTATAAAACATCTAACCTTTCAAGAAGTAAAAGGGGAAAAGGGGAGGGGGGACAGAGAAAGGGAAGGGGAGTGGAGGAAATAAGGGGAAATAACAAAAGGAAGGGAAGGGAACAGAGAAAGGGGAAAGAAAGGGGAGGGTGTGATATAGGAGGGCAAACACACTGAAGGGGGTGGTACTCAAAAACAAAATACTGGGGAATATGGATAAAAGGTGGGGAAAGGGGGAAAAATACAGAGGGAAGATAGCACAGAGGGCAATAAAGAATTAGTAATCATAACCTTGAATGTGAATGGGATGAACTCTCCCTTAAAACGTAAGCAAATAGCAGAGTGGATTAAAAACCAGAATCCTACAATATGCTGCTTACAAGAAACTCATTTGAAGCAGAGAGATACATATAGAGTAAAGGTAAAAGGTTGGAGCAAAATATATTTTGCTTCAGCTGAAGTAAAAAAAAGCAGGGGTAGCAATCCTTATCTCAGACAAAGCAGCAGCAAAAATAGATAGCGTTAAAAGAGATAAGGAAGGAAACTTTATCCTCCTAAAAGCTACCATAGACAATAAAGTCATTTCAATATTGAATATATATGCAACCAGTGGGACAGCACCCACATTCTTAGAGGAGAAGCTGAAAGAATTACAAGAAGACATAGACAGCAAAACTCTACTAGTAGGAGACCTCAACCTCCCGCTATCAGATCTAGATAAATCAAATCATAAAACAAACAAGAAAGAAATTAGGGAGGTAAATAGATTGTTAGAAAAATTAGATATGGTTGACTTATGGAGGAAACTGAATGGGGATAGAAAGGAATATACCTTTATCTCTGCAGTATATGGAACTTATACGAAAATTGACCATGTACTAGGACATGAAAACCTAATGATCAGCTGCAGAAAGGCAGAAATAGTGAATACATCTTTCTCAGATCACAATGTAATAAAAGTCATATGCAATACTGGGCCAAGGAGATATAGACCCAGAGCAAATTGGAAAATGAATAACCTCATCTTAAAAAATGAGTGGACCAAAAAGCAAATTATAGAAAGAATTAACCATTTTATCCTAGATAATGATAATAATGAAACAACATACCAAAACCTATGGGATTCATTCAAAGCAACTCTCAGGGGATATATTATAGCTCTAAATGCTTATATGAATAAATTGGAGACAGAGGAAATCAATGAACTAAACATGCAACTAAAAAAAATTAGAGAAAGAACAAATCAAAAATCCCCAATCAAATACCAAATGTGAAATTTTAAAAATTAAAGGAGAAATTAATAAAATTGAAAGCAAAAAAACTATTGAATTAATAAATAAAACCAAAAGTTGATATTATGAAAAAACCAATAAAATTGATAAACCTCTCATCAATCTGATTAAAAAACAGAAAGAAGAAAACCAAATTGCTAGTATTTTGAATGAAAAAGGTGAACTCACCACCAATGAGGAGGAAATTAAAGTAGTAATTAGAAATTATTTTGCCCAACTTTATGCCAATAAATTTGATAATCTAAGTGAAATGGATGAATATTTACAAAAATATAAGTTGCCCAGGTTAAATGAAGAAGAGATTAAATACCTGAACAACCCTATCTCAGAAAAAGAAATTCAACAAGCCATTATTGAACTCCCTAAAAAAAAATCTCCAGGGCCTGATGGATTCACAAGTGAATTCTAGCAAACATTTAAGGAACAATTGGTTCCAATCCTATATAAACTCTTTGGAAAAATAGGGAAAGATGGAACTCTGCCTAACTGTTTCTATGAAACCAATATGTTACTGCTACCTAAACCAGGAAGAGTTAAAACAGAGAAAGAAAATTATAGACCTATCTCCCTGATGAATATAGATGCAAAAATCTTAAATAAAATCTTAGCAAAATGACTACAACAAGTCATCACTACGATAATACATTATGATCAAGCAGGATTTATTCCAGGAATGCAGGGTTGGTTCAATATTAGGAAAACTGTTAGTATACTCAATTATATCAATAACAAACCTATCAGAAACCATATGATCATATCAATAGATGCTGAAAAAGCTTTTGGCAAAATACAGCATCCATTCCTATTAAAAACACTAGAGAGTGTAGGAATAAATGGACTGTTCCTTAAAATAATTAGCAGTATCTATCTGAAACCATCAACAAGCATTATACTCAATGGGGAGAGGCTAGAGGCATTCCCAATAAGATCAGGGGTTAAACAAGGGTGCCCATTATCACCACTACTATTCAATATTGTATTAGAAATGTTAGCATCAGCAATTAGAGAAGAAAAAGAAATTAAAGGAATTAGAATTGGGAAGAGACAAAACTCTCACTATTCGCAGATGACATGATGGTCTACCTAGAGAATCCTAAGAAATCATCTAAAAACTACTGGAAACAATTAGCAATTTTAGCAAAGTTGCAGGTTATAAAATAAACCCCCATATATCCTCAACTTTCCTATATATGACTAGCAAGAACAACAGGAAGAGCTAGAAAGAGAAATTCCATTCAAAGTAACCTCAGACAGTATAAAATACTTGGGAGTCTATTTGCCAAGACAGACTCAGAATCTTTTTGAAAACAATTATAAAACACTTCTCACACAAATTAAATCAGATTTAAATAACTGGGCAAATATCAACTGCTCATGGATAGGGAGAGCTAATATAATAAAAATGACAATTCTACCAAAACTAAACTATCTGTTTAGTGCCCTACCAATCAAAATTCTAAAAAATTACTTTAATGAGTTAGAAAAAATTGTAAGTAAATTCATATGGAGAAATAAAAAGTCAAGAATTGCCAGGAGCTTAATGAAAAAAAGAGCAAACAAAGGTGGCTTAGCACTACCCGATCTAAAATTATACTATAAAGCATCAGTCATCAAAACTGTTTGGTATTGGCTAAGAAATACATTGGTGGACCAGTGAAATAGACTAGGTGTAAAAGCAGGAGAGGATTATAGTAATCTGCTGTTTGATAAACCCAAAGAGTCCGCCCACTGGGATAAAAACTCCCTCTTTGATAAAAACTGCTGGGATAATTGGAAGTTAGTATGGAAGAAACTTGGATTAGACCAACACCTCACACCCTTTACCAAGATAAGATCCAAATGGTTACAGGACATAGACATAAAAAACAATACTATAAGCAAATCAGAAGATCAAGGACTAGTCTACCTGTCAGATCTATGGAAAGGGGTACAGTTTATGACTAAGGAAGAGTTGGAGAACATCACTAAAAACCAATTAGATGATTTCGATTACATTAAATTAAAAAGGTTTTGCACAGATAAAACCAATGTAATCAAGATCAAAAGAAAAGTAGTAAATTGGGAAACAATCTTTACAACTAATGATTCTGACAAAGGACTCATTTCTAAAACATACAGAGAACTGAGTCATATTTTTAAAACAAAAAGCCATTCCCCAATTGACAAATGGTCAAAGGATATGCAAAGGCAATTTACAGATGAGGAGATCAAAGCAATCCATAGCCTTATGAAAAAATGCTCTAAATCATTAATTAGAGAAATGCAAACTAAAGCTTTGCTGTGGTACCACCTCACACCTCTCAGATTGGCCAGTATGACCAGAATGGATAATGATCATTGTTGGAAGGGATGTGGGAAATCTGGGACACTATTACACTGTTGGTGGAGCTGTGAACTCATCCAACCTTTCTGGAGAGCTATTTGGAACTAGGGCCAAAGGGCAACAAAAATGTGCCTACCCTTTGACCCAGCAATACCACTACTGGGTCTATACCCTGAAGAGATGAGGAAAAAGGGTAAAAACATTACTTGTACAAAAATATTTATAGCAGCCCTGTTTGTGGTGGCAAAGAATTGGAAATCCAATAAATGTCCTTCAATTGGGGAATGGTTTAGCAAACTGTAGTATATGTATGTCATGGAACACTATTGTTCTATTAGAAACCAGGAGGGATGGGATTTCAGGGAAACCTGGAGGGATTTGCATGAACTGATGCTGAGTGAGATGAGCAGAACCAGAAAAATACTCTACACCCTAACAGCAACATGGGAGTGATGTTCAAGCTTGAAGGACTTGCTCATTCCATCAGTGCAACAATCGGGAACAATATTGGGCTGTCTGCAAAGGAGAGTACCATCTGTATCCAGATAAGGAGCTGTGCAGTTTGAACAGAGTACAAGGACTATTCCCTTTAATTCAGAAAAAAACCCAGATGTCTTATTGTTTGATCTGGTTACCTCTGAGAATTCTGTTCTCTTTAAGGATATGATTTCTCTCTCATCACACCCAATTTGGATCAAGGTACAACATGGAAACAAAGTAAAGACTGATGGAGTGCTATCTGTGGGGTGGGGGTGGGGGAAGGGAAGCAAGATTGGGGGAAAACTGTAAAACTCAAATAATATCTTTAATAAAAATTAAAAAAAGAATTTTGATGCTGTCTTTTGATGTATACATATTCAATATTGATATAAATTCTTTGTCTATGGTAGTTTTTAGTCAAATGATACTTGCTTATTATCACTTTTGATTAGATCTAATTTTTCTTTTGTTTTGTCTGATATCATTATTGCTTTCCCTATCTTTATTTTTTTATTTCAGCTGAAGCATAATAGATTCTTTTTCAGCTCCTTATTTTAACTCTGTAGGGCTTCTTGTTTCAAGTGTCTCTTGTAAATATATTGCTAGATTCTTGTTTATAATTCATTCTGCTAGTCTCTTCCATTTTATATATAAATTTATCCAATTCAAGTTCACAATTATGATTGTTAACAGTGTATTTTCCCCCATCCTATTATCTATGTTTTTTCTTTTCACTGTTCCTTTCTGAGAAGTCTATATTCCTTCTGACCTTGGCCTTCCTTAATCTATCTTCCCTCATTCCCTTTTCTCTTAGCCTTTTCTTCTCCTATTCCCTGTCAGGTAAGATGAATTTTATAATGAACTGAGTGTATATATATGTATTCTTTACTCTTTGAACCAGTTCAGATGAGAGAGATTCAATCATTGATTCAAACATTCAATCATGCTCCCTTATCCCATTTTCTCCTACAGTGCAAAAAACCCTTTTTATATGAGATGATTCTCCTCATTCATCCTCTCTTCCCTTTTTCATAGTGAATTCTTCTTTTTCATCCTTCCATTTTTATTGAGATCATGCCAACATAATAGACTCAAACCAACATCCTCTAAGTAATGTAATATAATATAATATGCCTTCTAAGTGTCCTAATGATGATAAGATTCTTATTGGTGACATGTATCATGTTAAATATAACTTTATTAAATCCATTAATGTTTCCTCACTCATGTTTATGTTTCTAAGTTCTCTTAAATATTGAGTGTAAGCAGATATTCTGATAGTATATATATATATATATATATATATATATATATATATATATATATATATATATATATATATATATATATATGGTTTTACTTGATGGGTTATAATTGCTTGTAATCCTAGCTCCTTTTCCTTCCAAAAGTCATATTGTAATAAACTGGCTGCTTCTTTTGAGAGGAAGCTATTAAATCTTCTGTGAACCTGAATGTGTTCCATATGGCTTAATTATTCTTTCTGGCTACTTGCACTATTTTTTCCTTGGAGTTCTGTAATTTCACTATAATGTTCCTGGGAGTTTTCATTCTAGAATCTCAGAAGGTGATCAGTCGATTCTTTTAATTTCCTCTTTGCCTTTGGATTGTATGATAACTGGGCAGTTTCTCTTCATAATTCCTAGAAAGATAACATCTAGGATCTTTTTTTCATCATGGCTTTCAGATACTTCAACAATTTTTAAATTTTCTTTCTACAACCTGTTTTCTAGGTCAGATGTATTTCTTATGTTTTTCAGTCTTTTGGCTTTGTTTTATTTTTTTTTTTTTTGGTGTGGTATCATTAACTTTCACATATCCAATTCTAATTTTTAAGAAGTTATTTTTTCATTGAGATCTTGCACTCTTTCCATTTGACTAATTCTGACTTTTAAGAAGTTATTTTCTTCAGTATTTTTCTGTCTATTTTACCATATTATTGATTTTGTTTTCAAAATTTCTTTGCATTGCTCTCATTTCTTTTCCCAATTTTTCCTCTGTTGTTCTTATTTGATTTTCACAATCTTTTTTTTAAATTCCTTCTCATCTTTTTTATTAATTCTTCTAGGAGTACTTGTTGAGCTGAGGTCAAATCTCCATTTTTTCATTGAGGTTTTCCTTGTAGATATTTTTAATTCATTTTTAATTCATTTAATTCATTCAAGTCAATTTTTTGTTTGTTTGTTTGGTTGGTTGGTTGGTTGGTTCATTTTTTCCAATTTATTTCTTGACTTTTGAATTTATACTAGAGCTGGGTTCTGCTCATTGTTGGAAGTCTGGATAGAATGTCTGGTCCCTATCTATTGACTTTTATGTTTTATTGCTTGCTAAGAAATGTCTATTGAAGCCTGTAAGTTATCGTTGTTTCCAAGCTGGTGTGAGTTGAGAAAAGTTTAATCACTACCCTCCTGATCTGTGCTCCAATCTTTAGGGCCCCTATTTCCTTATGACTACAACAGTTCCTCTCTGTTCTGAAACTGTGAAGGGAATTTGGTGGTGGGTGACAGAGAAGCTAAAAGATGCTCAGTCAAGTAAAAGCATTGGTCTCCCAAGGAATCTCTTTCTGATCAGGTTTGAAATCCTATCACTGACATTATTGATTGAATGTTCTGCTACCACTAACACTGATACTGTCACTACTACCACCAAAGCCCACAACCTGCACTATGATCCTGGCCTGCCCTAACTATATAGTCTGAAAATACTCAGGTGTCTGCAGATATCTAATTCTGTCTTTCTATCTGCTCTGACCTGGAAAAATGATTCACTGTGATCTTTTCTTGATTATTTAATTCAAAATTAGGCTTAACTTTATTTTAAAAAGTTTAGAGGGCTTTGTTGAGAGTGTAAGGTAAAAATGCTCCCTTGATTCTGTCATCTTTGCTTTATTCCCACTCACCCACCCTAATACATGACGTTTCAGGTCTGTTTCTATATCATCACTTCTATTTACTTTCTTCATTCACCATCTTGGTGACAAAGTAGATGAAGCACTGTACCTGGAGTCGGAATGACATGAGTTCAAATCCAGCCTCAGATGCTTATTAGCTGTGTGACTGTAGAAAAGTCATTTAACCCTATTTGCCACAGTTTCCTCATCTATAAAATTAGCTGGGGAGGAAAATGGCAAAAAAAATTCAATGTCTTACAAAGGGTAGGTAGATGATACAGTGGATAAAGCACTGAGCTTGAAATCAGGGAAAGTTATCTTCATGAAATCAAATCTAACCTTAGACATATATTAGTTATATGACCCTGGACAAGTCACTTAACCCTGTTTACCATAGTTCCTCATCTGTAAAATGAGGTGGAGAAAGGAATGGCAAACCATTCCAGTATGTTTGCCAAGAAAACCCAGAAAGGTGTTATGAAGATCAAACATGACTGAAAAATTACTAAAAAACAATAACAATATTTTCCAAGATAAAAACAATATTCATTAGAAAAAGTCAGACACAACTGAAATGAGTGAACAACATTCACCCTTATTTTGCTTGTTGTTTCAGGGGAAAAAATCCAAATAGCCTCTCTATTGCTATTTTGTTATTGTTATCCTTGATTGCTCTATTTGTTTGCCTCCCTGTAATCTCTATTCTCTGGGTTTTCCTTCTAGAAATGCTTCAAATAACTCTTTTTTTAAATTGAATGACTGCTTTTATTAATGGTTAGATTATACTTACAGGGTAAGTGATATTAAATTGTATTGAGATACTTGTTCTTTGAAACATATTATTCTATTCCCTTCTTCAGTTTCTTGTGAGTTTCCTTTATATTTGAAGTTCTTTCCCCTGTTCACCTACAGAATATATTGTTCATTTTTTGAATTTTTGAATTTTGTTAATTTTTGTTTTGTAATTTTCAATGGAAGAAGAGTTGTTTTGTTTTCATGGAGGCAGTGTGTAGGATGCTTTTATTTAGTATTTTGGTTTCTCTTCAGAAGTTCAGGATGGTTTTCTTTTACGGGTTGTTTTGTTGTTGGTTTATTTACTTAAACACAAAATCTTTAACTGAGTTTTATTTCTCCTGAAATCTTTGGACATTTCAAGTTTTTTCTCATTTTTCCCCCTTATCCTTTACTATATGATTCTTTCCTTGGAGGTTTCTCTGGAGTTTAAACCTCAAAACTATCTCAGCTTCCTCCTACACTGTGAAATTCAATTTTCACTGTCTTTAATCTCTATCCAAAAAAACTTCTGTGTATATGGAACTAAAAATTGTATATAATTTCTTTTTTGAAAAGATTTAAGAGATTGTGAGAATTAGGGAAAATTTCTAGCTCTCAATCATGTTGATTATCCACCACAAATTTTCAGGGATCCATATTAGAAAAATAATTTGAGAATATTGACTATATCAAGATTCCATATTAATATTCACTACACAACAATGTAACAGAGCATAGAGGGAAGCACAAACACACACACAAATGTACAGAGACACACATGAGCTTTAAAACAGACTGAAGCACTAGATAAGGTAATTAAGCAAACAAGTTTTTATTGTATGTTTATACTTTATTGTATGTTTATACTTTCCTCATACAATAAAACAAGTTTTTATTACTCCAGTTAAAGATGCTGATTAGTCAAAAGTGATCCAAGAGTGACATTAATAGTTTGTCGCACTTATCCTTAGCTTTTTTTCCCTTCTATAGTTTCACTTTTAATGGTATTACATTTTTAGAGATTTCATTAAAATAATAGCTTACATATATCTCTTAAAAGTTTTCAAAGTTGTTAATATTGCATTATGTAATTTAAATCTCCTTTTGAGTTGTATTACTATAATTTGGGAACAATCATTTATTTATTTGTTTGTTTCTTTATTTACTTATTATTTGCCTGCTGTAAGCCAGTTAGCATGTTAAACATTTTACAAACATTACTCATTTGATCCTAACAGAACAAAGAGATCAGTCTTATTAATATCATCCCCATTTTTTAGTTGATGATACTGTGTAAGACTCACTTAAATAACTTTCCATCATTAGTTAGTAATTGCCAGAGATCATATTTGAAGTCATTTTCCTGACTAGGTTTGGTGTTCCATTCACTGTTCCACTTAATTGTCTCATCTATAGAAAGATGATATTAAGAAACTAGACTTCAAGAATAAATCAATGGTCAATAAGTCATCCACAAATATTAAATACCTATGTTGCACCCTATGTTCTTGTCATTTGTATTCCTAGCATACAAATTTGAAAAGGAAAGACAATCCTTGCCCTCAAGGATATTACAGTCTTGCAAAGTACAAGGAAACTATAAATTGGCGAGAGTGAAAAGGGCTGGAGAAAAAGGAACAAAGGCAAGGTGGAGTCTTATCTAAGAAATATATTGGTTGGAAATGAAAAGAAAAATGGACTTGAGGCCTTTTTAAAAGGAGGCTCTAAGAGGAATTCTTTGCTCTATCCAATGGACCTCTAATAAGAGGGTACTGATGAAATCTGAGCACCAAAGTTGATGTAATCTCACAGGAAGATGAGTTTCCTGATGAGGAGATTTCCTAAGGGCATAGTGGAATCTTGTCTACAGAACTGTCAGATATTAGACTCAAACTTCAATCACTCTGATTCTATATACAGCATTTTTTTCTTTTCATCCACATTGCATTGCTTGAAATAGATGTTTATAATGCTTTGACTTAAGTTTAAGTCCCAGGAGCCTATCTCTCTGTTCTAATTCAGATTGATAAAGTAGGCCAACTCTACACCTTTGGGTAATTTAAGGTGACCCATTGAGCTAACTTCTCACTGTAAATCACTGGTATAAAACCACACCACAATTGTTTAAAAAAAGAAAAAGAAAACCAAATCCTTTTTGAAGCTGACATATTTCATCTATTTTTTTTCTCTTTTATCAATCAAACATTCCTGCTATCAGAGAAGAATAAGCTATCTAGCACTTACTCTTCAAAAAAGCTATTTTATTCTGTAGGGGGTTAATCATAGGAGTTCTCTGAGTGACTGGATAAGGTCTGAGGGGTTGAGCTTTTGTTTGGGATTTCGATTACATCTCCCTATGGAAGATATTGGCATTTTCATTGCTACTTATAACTGTATTCATATTTCATTAATCTAAATGATGGAGTACTAGTATTAAGAAATGTATTGAATTAACCTATTTTTGTGGGTCAGAGTCATTACTCTATTCTGATGGAAAGGAAGCCTTCATTGCAAGTTCATTCCTCCTTTTGAAGGTACAAATCCAAAAATAGCAGAGCTAAGAGTAGACTTGGGCAAAGAGGGCAAGAAGTCAATAATAAAGAAGAGTTTATACTTTCCTCATACAAGGATCACTGTTATCTATTTTGAGACATGAGAGTTGAAAATGCTCTAATGTACTCTGAAAGGAGAACCCATGGACCCCCAAATTTCAGAAAACAGACTTCTAGAGGGAAAAAAAGTGTAAGTTTCTGGGCAATGCTGGTCTCTTAGTATACAAATATCAGCCATGTGAACCCTGAGCCCAGAAGACTTCTGTATTTGGAGAGAGCAGGTTATACAGGAAAAGATGTTATCACTCTATCATAACCACATTTCTTTTACTTCTCCAGGAATTCTCAAGCACAAAAAAATGAGAGCAATTAGATGGCACAATATATAGAGCCCTGATCTTATAGTTAGGAGGATCAGAGTTCAAATCTTGCTAGTTATGTGACTTTGGGCTAGCCACATAGTCCTGATTGCCTCACTTCCAAGGTCATCTCCAATCCTTCTGATTCATATCTGGACACAGGACCCCCAGTTGACTCTGGAGGAAAAAAGTGAGACTGGTGACTTAGCACAGCACCCCCTCACTCAAATCCAATTTACATGCATATACTGACATCACCTTCCTGATGTCATGGCATTCTTCAAAAACAAAGACCAAAAGAAATCATTAAGCAAAAAAAGTACAAAAATGATTGTATGAATCTGAAGGATTGTTTAGACCACTGGAGAAAGGGGAAACTCCCAATAATGGAAGAATTAAACTGTTTATGGACTAAAAATAAATCTTTTATGTATATGCTGTTCATATATACTCTGAGGACCCTTATTTTAACTCCAAATCTCATAAATGAGTCTTGTATGGGGGCTTATAAGTATAGGGACAGAAATTATTTTTACTGACAATTGTGGAGCTATAGTTATAGGCTATATTTTTCCAGGAGATTTCTAGGTTGAGGTCAAATGAATTAAAAAAAACCCTAACATTTAGAGAAACACCCTCAAAATTGATAGTCTGCATTAACTCATAGTTATGAATACAGAAATATAAGATATAGTACTCTTTGCTTTTAGGAGGCATTATGATATAATGGAAAGGGGGGAAAATTCCTAGTTCTGGCATTGGAGGACCTAGGTTCAAATTCTAACTTAGTAATCTTGTGTTCCAGACTAGGTCTCATACCTTTGGGCTTCAGTTTCTTCATCTGTAAAATGTAGATAATAGTGGGGATAGAAGAATTTAAAAGCCTTTGAGATCATTTACAACTCAAAATCTATGACTTTATGACATTTGAAATAGTAATTGTTAACTTATTATACCCTTTGTCCAGGGAAATAAATTCGATTTAGTAGCTTTATAGACCCCCAGTGTTCAGTGATCTTTTATTCTTTAAATAACTCCATGTGATACAGTGTCCAATTCTAAATTCATAGGATCATATATCTAGAGCAAAAGGATGAACTTTTTCACATTCCAGTTGATTTGAACCTAGGTTCCAGAGCCAGGAAGTTTTCTACTCTCTATTATAACATAATGCCTCCTAATATGCCTCAATCTAGAATACATAGATTTTTTTTTTTGGTCACAAGTTGTTTAACCATTCTATAACTGTTGGATATGCTTTCAGTTTCTAATTCTCTGATACATCACAAAAGAGTGTCTGTGAATGTTTTGATAGAAAATGTAATTTATTTAAGATCTAGACCTAGTAGAAGTATCATAGTTTCAAGGGCATGTATAGTTTAATAACATTAATTGAGCTGAATTGTCTCTAAAAGATAAGTTGAAAAGAAAAGCCAAATAAGCTTTTTGCTTTTTACAATCATCATTATTTCTTACTGACATTATGTTTTCTTTCAATTGTAATAAAACTTTTAACCTGTTTATACATAAAAATTTTATTGTGTATTTTTAAATTCCTTTTATATCCCTTGCAAGATACATTCTATTTGTGAGAAAATAACAAAAAAAAACAAAAAAAAATAGACTAGTAAAATAGATTAGCATTGTAATTAATAAGGAAATCCTAATATTAAAAATGATTGATGATATTGACCTATATCAACAAAGGAAAAACAATGGTACTATGGCTATCAAAGGGAAGACTGATTTATTCCTTGGATTTTAAGATTTAACTCAATCTCCACCTTCCACTTGAAGCTTTACCTGAACCACTCCCCCTTCCAAATGTTTTGTTTCTCTAGCACCTAACATAGTGCCTGTCAAATTTTAGACAATTAAGTTGATTTTTCTTTATTCTTTGTTCCTTTTCTACTTTCTCCCCTCTACTCTTCCTTTCTTGTTCTTTCCCTTCTTCCTTCCTTCCCTTGTTCTCTCCTTTTTTCTTCCCTTCTTTTTTTCCCTTCCTCCTTCCTCCCTACTTTCTTTCCAATTCTGACATACTAATAACACTTTAACATTGAAGAAAAAACTGTTTTCATACTTAGAATGCATAAACTGAAAATACCATAAGCCAATTAGAAGAACAAGGAACAGTTTATCTGTCAGATCTATGGAAAGGGAGTAATTTATGACCAAATAAGAGCCAAAGAACATTATAAAATGAAAAATAGGTCATTTCGATTGCATTAAATTGAAGATTTTGCACAAATAAAACCAATGAAATCAAAATTAAAAGGAGTCCAGCAAATTGTGAAACAATTTTTACAATGAGTATTTTTCATAAAGGACTTCTTTCTAAAATTCATAGGGAATCAAGGCAAATTTATAAGAATGCAAGTCATTCCCCATTTGATTAATGGTCAAAGGATATGAACAGGTAGTTCTATATCTATAGTCATATGAAAAAATACCCTAAATTATTATTGATTAGAGAAATTAAAATTAAAACAACTCTGAGGTATCACTAAATTTCAGATTGGCTATTATAAAAAAAAGGAAAATGAATAATATTGGAGGAGATGTGGTAAAAAGAATGCATTGTTGATGCACTTGTGAACTGCTTCAACCTTTCAGGAGAGCAATTTAGAATTGTGTCCAAAGAGCAATAAAACTGTTCATACCCTATGCTCCAGCAAAACCACTAAGTCAGTATCCCAAAGAGATCACCCAAAAATGTAAAAAAAAAAAAACCCACATGTATAAAACTATTTATTGTACCTCTTTTCAAGTGGCAACAAATTAGAAATTGAGGGAATGTCCATCAATTAGGGAATGACTGAATATATGGTGGTATATGAATGTGATGGAGTGCTACTGTTCTGTAAGAAATCATGAGGGATAAGACTTCAGAAAAGCCTGGAAAGACTTACATGAACTGATGTTGAGTGAATTGAGTAGAACCAAAGCATTGTTCACACTAAAAGCAGCATTGTGTGGTGAGAGACTATGAGGTACTTCCTCATCTCAGCAGTACAATAATCAAAAGCAATTCCAAAGTATTTGTGATGAAGAATGCCATCCACATCCAGAGAAAGAACTATGGAGTCTAAATGCAGATCAAAGCTTACTATTTTTGATATATGTATGTGTTTATATATATATTTATATATATTTATATATATGATCGATTTTTCCCTCCTATGTTTTTTCCCTTTTTGATTTGACTTTTCTTGTACAACTTGATTAATCTGAATATATGTTAAACAGAGCTATGTGCATGTGTGTGTGTGTGTGTGTGTGTGTGTGTGTGTGTGTGTGTGTGTATAATCTATATTAGATTGCTTTCTGTCAGGGGAAATAAAATGGAAAGAAGGGAAGGAGAAAATGTGAAACTCAGAACTTTACAAATGAAATGATTGATGAAAACTATCTTAGCATATAGTTGGAAAAATAAATAAAATACATTTTAGAATAACAATGCATGAATGCATGAACTGATGTGTAATTCAAATAATCTCATATGGTATGGTGGCATTATACTCAAATCAAAGTTGAATCAGCCACGTTTGGAATTTCTTTAGCATCTTAAATAATTGATCAAATTCTGTCCCTTTGATAAAGTCAAAAAGATGTCTTTCCAATCATCTTTCCTATTAATCTTTAAACTCATAAATATTCCAAGGTAAGTAGAAGTTTGTTTCTGATTTATGATCATTTAAGTCACTAAATAGTTGTTTCTTTAAAAAGCTAATTCATGGTCAGAAAGTTTTCCAAATTACTTTAAATTTTGTTTTAAGAACTCTTGCTTAGAAACAAAAAAAATCAAGTTTTGCTAGATGTTAGTGAACTCAAATCTCAAAACAGTTCTAAATTTAGAAGGCAAAAAATCTGATTTTCAATTTGGAGAAGGCATTTGGTTATCCCCAAACCACTTCTTTATTCTGGTGATATTAAGAATTCTAGAATCTCTGAGTTGATAGAATCTTTAAAGGTCACTTAAACCAGCTTTCTACTTAAGATATTCCTATCATCTAAACTCAGCTTTAGCTTTTCCAGAGAGGGCAGGTCATTCACCATTTAACAAGAAAGCCTATTTAATTGTTGGGCTATTTGAGAGAGTTCTTCCCTACATTGCAGACATCATTAGGGGAAAGGCCATGATCTTATTATATGTCAATTTTTAGGTGATTTTTGCTTTCATTGATTTAGGGAATTCTGGGTGAGGGAGCCCTCTGTACCTACATAGATCAGCATATGCTCTGCAACTTCTGATTTTAGAGAAATGAAGTGATATTTGAATTGAACTCTTTCTGACTCCAAGGCTTTTCTGACTATCTCTATACCATACTGCTTAAATAATTATGTACATACCCACATATCTAAATATCCATACATATCTAAAAACATATTTGGGGAGGGAACAAGAACAGAAACAGAAGTACATACAGAGAGGAGAGAAAGAGAGAAAGGCAAAGATGAACACAAATGCAGAAGAGGAAGACAGACAGAGATAGATATGACAGAGATAGAGACAGAGGTAGAGGTAGGGAAAGGAAGCCAAGTAGACAATATGGGTCATAGTAGATAGAGTTGGCCTCTGAAACTGGAAGATCTGGTGCAGATTCTATATCTGGCCTATATGCTAGTTCTGTGGATTTGGAAATCACTAAATTTCTTAGTGTTCTGTGTGAAAGTCCTACCACCAGCAAAGATATTTTTATTCTTGAGGAAATGGGATAGACTCCTGGACTGGGTGTCAGAAAGTCATAAGTTTGAATCTGGTCTCAGATATTTATAGATGTGCCACCCAAACAAGTCTTTTAACTTCTGCTTGCCTTAGTTTCCTCATCTGATAACAGGGATAAAAAATGGCTTCTATAATTATAAGGTCCAAATGAGATGATATTTATAAAAAAAATTTCCCAAACTTAAAATCATCAGTGAATTCACAAGTCCAACTTTTATATGTATAATACAAATATGCCTACATGCATATATGCACATACACACACACACACACACACACACACTGCAGTGGATAGGGAGGATAGACTTCTGATTTTACTGGTATAAGGAAGTAGTATGTTAGCATATACATATACTTATGCAATATATAAATACATGTACAAAAATACTATGCAAATTACATATACAAAGGTATACATATATTACATATGTACATTAAACATATCTTCTTAGGTATAGTCTATTATATTTAGTAGTGTTGCTCTATTATTTAATTTTGGTACAGATAGACTGATCTATAATTTCCCATTATTGTTCCTGGTTCTGCTCTCTAGAGAAGTACTGAACAATAATGTCTACTCTTTCATGTAGCAGTCCTTGAAATACATGAAACCATCTATAGAGAATCATGCCTTGATTTTCTTTAACAATTTTATTCTTTTGTTTTTCTTCTAAAAACCTCCAAAAATGTATTCTTTTTCCTGTCATGTACTTTTTCCCTATTAGATTTTTCATAGTATGCCTCCTTGTAAGAACATTTTAGGGAAATGTTCAAGGGATATTAAATTCTTCCCCTGTAACATATCCAAAAGAGAAGGAGCTGGGGCTTTGTTGGGAAGATTGTGGACAACTGCAGCTAATTCATGTTCTCAATTGTGCCTGCTCTATCAACCTGTATAAGATTGCTTGCTGCCATGTCATGGGGGGGAGGAAGGGAGGGTGATAGAAAATTGTGAAACTCAAAGCTTACCAAAAGATGAATGTTGAAAATTAACTTTGCATGTAATTGGAAAAAATTTAAAAAGTAAATTCAAAAGAAAGTATTGCTGTCCCCACTTTGTAGATGAATAGAATAAGTAATAATCACCTAAATGGCAAGACTGGGAGATCATAAGTACATCACTGGTCTATTATATTGGTATTTTTGAAATTTCCATCATTTAGGTTGAGAGGAAAGGGAAGAAGGGGGTGGAAAAATTTTTTCTAGACAATTTACTAAGTACTTTTTCAAATATTATCTCATTTGAGAAACAACTGAAGTAGGTGCAAGGTAAGTGCTAATAGTATCCTCCTTGTCTCCTTGAGACAGAGAGATTAAGTCACTTTCTCATAGTCACACAGTATGTATCTAAGGCCACATTTGGGCTCAGGACTTCCTGACTCAAGACCCAGTAACACCTGTGCTATGATCTCCCCACCTTCTCTTCACTACCATGGGTGCCCTCTTTACCATTTACAACTTATCCTTTGGGAAGGTGCAATGTTTACTAGAAGACTGTTTAAAAGGGTAAGGTTACATAGAAAGGAGGTTTGCCTTCCATGACTTTAATAAATTGGTTCCTTGAGTTTCCTGGAGGGCATTTAGGAAAATAGCCATTAGAGCAGAAGTGAGTTTTAAAAAATTTTTTAAAAGTGATTCATTTTTATTATAGGGAGGGAGGGAAGAAATTAGATAACAGAAAGAAGCAAGGGCATGGCCTAGGAAGATTAGTTTGATTTGAGCTGTAAAGGACTAGTCAACTACTAGATAAGTAAAGGGTACTGAATGGCAAGAGAGGAGAGTGTATCAAACAACACCTTCCCCTACTTCAAAACTTGGTCAGTTGGTTTAGAAGTACCCCTGGTTGGGGCGGCTAGGTGGCGTAGTAGATAAAGCACCGGCCCTGGAGTCAGGAGTACTTGAGTTCAAATCTGGTCTCAGACACTTAATAATTACCTAGCTGTGTGGCCTTGGGCAAGCCACTTAATCCCATTTGCCTTGCAAAAACCTAACCAAAAAAAAAAGTACCCCTGGTCACAGTCTTAGATTAGTAGTGCATACAAGAGTCATTCTGAGAGTCAAAAAAGGAAGATGAATGATTTTTTCTGAGATTTGTTTCAATTCATTAAAAATCATGAAGAAACTAATACTGCAAGACAAATTGCAAAAGAGGGGATATCTTAAATTTGTAAAAGGAAAAGGTCTTAAGTCAGAGAAAGATTCTGCAATTCTCATAGCTATCATTTCTTTGACACTGTTTTGGGGACACTCTCAACCAAAAAAAGTGGCAGCAAATCAAGTGTGAATTTCTGTTTATGCCAACCTAAACTTACCTTCTCCAAATGCCTTCCATTTAGCTCTAACCTCTCTGGATCTCCATCAAAGTATATCTCAAAACTGAAGAAAGGGGACATATCACTTTCCATATTTTCAGAGAAAATATCTTGATGCTGCCCATGCCCATCATTTAATAATTCTACTCAAAATTCCACATGAAAGGGAGCAAGTTTTCAAATGATTTCTTCATCTTCATCGCTTCACAACATCTAGGCTTCTAATGGTTTTTCATGTGTGACATTCGCCGACAGAGCCCTTCAGTGAAATTTCACATTGATCCCTGCTTTACAATTTACTGAAGGCCGCCACACTTTCATCTTCTCTAAGGAAGAATAAATTGTCACCAAGTAATCTTCTTAATAAAGTAACTGCAAGAGCTAATCTCATGCAGGGTATCTATTGCTCTACATCCTTTCATCTTATCTAATTTCATTTGACAAGTTACTGTATAGCTCAGACAGGGGACACTGAATATTAGTAAAGAGAAAACTGGTCCTCTTCAGCAAAGGGAATGTATAATAGTTGCATGACAATTCTTCCTAAGAAAGATTCCATTGAGTGTCTTTACACAACATAGTGCCGTATGCCTCCGAGGCATGATATCTTGTAAATAAATAATAATACACATACTTTACTGTGTCAAGGGTTTGTGAGGCTCTCTATGTGAGTGTTTTCTCCAGTGCCTTTGAAGCACTTAGGGGAAACCTCAGCTCACACATGTGTTCCCCAAGCACATATGATCCTATATGTAATGTAATGTGATAGTACATATCAACTCAAAAGCAGAGCTCCTGAATTTACCTATATCCAAGATCTTACCTATAATAAATAATAAGCCAAAGGAAGCAATTAACTCAAATTAGAGACTTTCTTTTACGGCTGGCTATTTAAAGTAACTGAAAGTATTATGCTTTCTTATCTGTAGAAACCTGCAATGTTATATCTAATGCATGTCTCACATGGGGAAGGGCAATAATCTCTCCCTCTTCTACAAGGGTAGAGTGAGCTTGAGTTGTCTTAAATTTTGGAGTATACTTTTAGCTGTAATAGAGGCATAATCAAGTCATCCTTTTCAATTGCAGGATCCTATAGACACACTTAAAAATCCAAAATGCATATCCATGACATGGAGGATTGTTTCTGATGAGAATAATCTGAATTATTCTTATTTTCACTAACTGATAAAATGCACAGGATATCTATCAGAGTTGGAAACATTATGCTGAAATTCTATAATTCAATGCTATCTCTTGGGGAAGGAAAGCTAAACCTGTGTGTGTTCTTTACCACACCCCTAATTAACTTTGGGAGAGCTCTGATTATAATAGCATTAATTTCTTTCACCTAATTGTGAGCATTGTATTAAACCTAACAAGGCCTTCATAATCTCTTCAGCTGTGTGATAATATGAAGGGGCCAGAATTGCTTTGTATATCAGTTATCTTTTCAATTTCTTGGTCTTGTTATGCAGGCCCACTTTCTGTTTTCAAAAACTCATTTAATTCCTAATTACTGGGATTGGGAGACAGAGACATGAGGGAAAAGGGGAGTCAGACAAGGGCTCTTTGTATTCATAGTGTGATCTTTCTCTTGAATATTAGAAGAGTCCATTGCAAGACAGGGAATAAAGTCTTTAGGCTTGAAGTTAGAATGATGATAATTATAATAGTGTAGAATTTGGTTTATCTTTGGCCATTTTCTCCAAAACATCTATTGTATTTTATTTAGATCATCTTATTTGAGCTATATCTCAAAAAGAAGAAATGTTGAGTACAGTGAATAGTCAGCCTTGGAGTAAGACAACGCAGGTTCTAAGTCCTGTCACTAACACATAATAAATAACTCAGTTATCCTGAACAAATAACCTCTCATTGTCATAGGAAACTCTCTAAAATTAGTATTTGGAATGACTTTGCTTAGGTTAATCAGGAAATGGAATTTTGTAGTTTTCTTTTGAGCAGAAACTCTTTGCCCTTCTTTTTATCTTAATTTCTGAACAAATAAATGTCTGAATATCTGAATAGATAAAATTTTATGTAGTTTATTATTTATTTCACAAGAAGCACTTAATAAATGCTTATCGACTTAACTAGGAATTTTCTACATAGATTAAGACAATAATAAAAGTTCTTTTCTCAGTTTAATATGCTCGTGATATATATATATATATATGTTTATACAAATATACATATATAAACATGAAGATAAAAATGCTAGCTATTATTTGACATGGACATGTAACTATAATATGTGAACACTTCTGGTAACCAGAGAAGTCAGTAATAATTTGTATTTAAAAAGAAGATCTCTTTACTGGTTTTAAGTAATGGTCCATAAACTTTATTAAGAATATACATATTAATATATGTTAATAAACTATGCTTCATTCTCTCCATTCATTAGTTCAATTATAGTGAATCTCTGAGAACTATTTTTAAAAATTGCTAACCCTCTGGAAGATTCCCCAACCAAATTCTAGATACTGTGTTATATGCTTATTGAATAAGAAAATGAAGTTTTCTTATAAGTAAGTTCTCTTGAGCCTGTATGAGGATGTGCTTTCCTCACAAATTTACCTTTCCCCCCCCCACATTCCATAGGTGATTGGCTGCATTCCAAAGATTCCAGGAGCCAGCCACTCCTTGGAATACAGGTAGTACTGGGGAGAGCTGGCTATTCTCACAATATTGACTTTATTCAAATCTTCCGGCCCCCTATGGCATTTCCTTGAAGTCTTCAAACTGGTAGACTTGTAGACTTTTCCCATATTTCTGTTAAAGGAACTCAGGAATCCCTCCCAACTAAATTAGCAACTAGCCTTCTTTGTTCTCCACTGGTAAATACTCTGAGGCTCCAAGCCTTATCGGGAATCTCATCCATGGAGAATTTTTTCTGCCTGGGATTTTCTTTCTTTCTTTCCTTCTCTCTCTTTCTTTCTCTCTTTCTTTCTTTCTCTCTTTCTTTCTTTCTTCCTTTCTCTCCCACTCAGGACTCAAAAGGCTGAAAAGAACATGGGATTCCCCCAGCCACGGACTGTTCAGAGTTGGTGCTCCCCCAAATTGGTGATGTTATGTTTATCTTTTTCTTCTATTTTGATTATAGTATTACTAATCCTTTGTCTTTAATGTATTAGTTGCTGTATTGGATGTTATTGTAATCAATCTATTCCTTGTGTTGTGTAATTAAAATACTTTTATTCTCATGAGTGTCATTTGCAGGAATGAATCCGAACCTCATTTTAAATCACAATACATAAATTGGCGTAGTTGGTAGGATTCTTTGTGCAAATGATATTTAAGAAAAGTATAGAGATCCCCGTCCCTGTCAAAGTACCAGGATGGGAGGAACCCACCTTTTCTTCTTTAGCAAAGATTTGGGCTCAAAACACAGGCTTGTGTAAAAATTGGGAAAGCTGCTTTAAGGATGGAAAGCCTCTGCAACTTACTGAATGCTTAAGTAAAATAACCATAGAAAAGGGAAAAGAGATGAATGGTATTTGCAGAAGGGGATGGGCTCTTTTAACTGTGGATGGAAGGTATGTCAGGCATTAGACAAGAAGAAGGAAGAGAAAGTTCAAATGGAGAAAGAATTGATTGATTTACAGGGGCGAATATATATATATGTGTATATATATATATATTATATATGATTGATAAAAAGAAAGTTCATACTATGGTTGGGGGTGCAGATACATATGATTTGGCTTTAGTTGGAGCAGCCCGCTTATAATACCTTAATCCAGAGGGTGCCCCCTTGAATACAAAAAAAAAAAACTGATAACGATATTGCTTCTTAGTGAAGCAGGCACACCTCTGGCAGAAGTTTTGGACAAAATCTCCCAACTGGAGAACTTAGGCAACTACACATATACTGATGGCAATAAATCTGGATAAATCTCAATATAGGAGTGATGAACATGCTGCTGGTCAGTCTAATTATCAGTCTCTCATAAGGTTAATTAATTACTAAAGTTTATTTCTTTGTTCTGTTTTGTTTTGAAACTGGGGCGAGACCTCTTTGACGGATGGCAAACCTAGTATATTCAAAAAAAAAAAAGAGGAATGTCCGTTAAAATTATAGGCTTGAGAGGGAAAGAAATTTAGGTAAAACAAGTTAATATAATGATGAAGGTAGGCCAATTACCCAAATAAGGAGTACTCAGTGATGATTGTTCTCTTTCTCCCAAAGTATATATTAGTACATCTTAAGGGGTATATAACTCTCAATTTACCTGATGAAAAATTATTCTTGCAAAAGTACAAGGACCATCACACTCTGTAAAATTTTAAGGATACAAGGGAATTAGGGACATTGAAAAAAATCTTGCCCAAGAATTTGTAAATAGAACTATGCCTATTTAGCTGGAAAAGTAAGGTTTTAAATAAATCATTGGATCTGGTCGTGAACAGTATGTGTTAAAATAAAAGAAGAAGAAGAGGAGGGGTGAATGAAGTCTGAAATATGCTTAGATAGTATGTTGAGAGAAAATACAAGTTGTATAGTCTGAATACTGGATTTAAGGACCTGTGAAGAGAATAATGAAAGGGGTGCAAAGAAAAATGAAGAGGCACAGAGAAGGTTGAGTTCTTATTAATTTATGAAAATTAAAGCATGTAGAATGAAGGTATGAGTACGTTTGACTTTGTATGAATAAGATGTTGGTTTTGGAAGTTTTGAAAATTTATTTAAAATCAATGTAAAGTAGGAAAGAATATAAAGAGCTATGAATCAACTAATAAGTTATGGAATTTCTTCTGGGATTGGGCAACCCAGATTTGTGCTAAATTGAGATGTGTTCTTAAAGATGATTGGAGCAATTTAAAAAAAAATTTTAGACTGCTACCTGTGGGAGAGAACTATACTCCTTTTGAATGATTCCTAGCTGCATATTGGGCATTAGTAGAAACGGAACAGTTCCCTTTAAATCATGAAGTTTTGTTAAGGCCCCAAATAACTATTATGAGCTGGATAAATGGAGACTCTGATCTCTCATATGATAGGACATGCACAGAAGTTCAGTATAATTAAATGGAAATGGTACATACAGAACAGAACTAAACCATGAGAATCTGGTGTCTTTCCCCTGCCTGAGAAAGTATCTGAATTAACCTCAGTGTAGTCTCCACTGACCACTCCCCCTTAAAAGGCAGTTTCACCAGTCAAATGGAATCAAGGATTTGATGCTAAATATTTAGGACAAATTAGACATTGGAAGGCTGTAACAAATAATATTTTAGAAAGAACAGGAAAGCAGTCAGTGGACAAAACTGATGGCTGTATGTCAAGTATTGAAACAGGAGAGGGGGAAACAATGTCATATTGTTTTTCTCAGACACCTGGGTAGTGGCAAATGGCCTGACCACTTAGATGACCATGTGACATGCCAAAAAAAATTGGAATTCTTATGGGAAACAATTTTGGGCTTATGAAATGTGGAAAGATAAATGTATTTGGGTCCAGTATACTAATGTCTCAGTCTTTCATATAGATGCCCATGCCAGTGTGGACACTCTGGAATGTGAGTATAATGCCCAAGCTGATGAACTCTTAAAAGCAGAAGAAAAATCCCTGCAAATGATGCCCCTGGAATATAGGGACGATTTGACGCTGGGAAAATGGATTCACATTACTGCAGGTCATCTTGGCGCTTTTGCATCTTACAGGTGGGCATTGGCTAGAGGAATTAATATTCCCTTAGATATTTTTAAACAGATAACTCAGGAGTACCCCCAATGCCAGCTCTTCAGTCAGCGCTTTGTACCTCAGACTGTAACTGGAGAATTGGCTAGAGGCACTTTGCCTGCCCAAATTTGGCAGATAGATTATATAGGCCCATTGCCTCTAAATCAAGGGTGCCAATATGCCTATACTTGTGTAGACACCTATTCAGGAATATTAATTGCTTGCCCATATAGACAAGCAACTCAAAAGAATACTTGCAAGACTATTGATATTATTTCCTTATATTATGGCACCCCCATGCAAATCCAAAGTGATAATGGAATTCATTTTAAAGGAAAAGAAATTGATATTTACTGTGGGTATAATAATATCAAATGGATATATCACATTCCTTATTATCCACAGGCAGCTGGACCTATTGAAAGAATGAATGGCTTATTGAAAGAGAAGTTGAGGAAAAAAATAGGAGGCAATAATTTGAATAAATGGAAGGAAAATCTATTTGAAGCTTTGAAGCAATTGAATAATAGACCATTGGCTGATGGAGAAGGAACTCCATTGTCCAGAATGATGACTCCTAATTTACAAATAAGGAAAGCATCTAACATTCCTACCATTCAATGGTGGAAATTTCATAACAATGCTAGGGAACCTTGGAGGGCCTCACTTGGGTCCATAGGTTATGATTTATATGTAGTGCATGATGTGGAAATAAAACCTCAAGGCCAATTATTATGTAATACCGGTATTGGGGTCAAACTACCTACTGGATATTATGGTCAGCTTTTCTCTAGATCCAGCCTGGCCAATAAGGCACAAGTGTATGTACTAGGAGGAGTGATAAATAATGATTATAGAGGAGAAATTACAATTTGTTTACATAATCCCTATGTGTCTGAAAGCTACTTCTGTAAGACCAGGGAGAAGATATGTCAGATGGTTGTATTACCATACCTCATTGGACCCTGGATAAAAAGAAATCAATCCCCTGATAAAACTACCAGAGGGGATCAAGGATTTGGTAGCTCAGATGAAATACACCAGGTACCTGAGAAGATAACCCCAGGAACTGGACTCCAGGAGCTCAACTAGCAAATTCAGGAATTCAGATCCGGTTGACATGGAGAAAAGCCACTAAATCTATACAACAAGGAGATTTCATCTGTCCTGCATACAGCGAATGTAATATTGCTAATTGGACTATTGCTAATTGGTCTACTACTGATGCTAAATTTTATAGAGCCCCATTACCTATGTCTGCCCTCCTAACAGGACCCTCTCCTATAACTATTCTTATCTCTTCATTGGTTAATATCTCATGTTGTATCACTCCTCTCCACTTTACGCTCCCAACATTACAGGATAAAGGACTAAGACAAAGATTAACTGAAAATTGTACTACATGCAATATAAATAACTCCACCCTTAGTATAACTATTCCCCTTAATAATCAATATTTGTTTTGTGCCAATGCTTCTGTAATAACCAATCATGATGCTTCAGTACATTATTCATTATTATTGCCCAAAACACCACCCACCAATCATCCTCCATCTGTTGTTCGTGTCCCAAAATTATGTATTAATACCTCTCTTACTCAGCACAAAATTATACTTCATTATAATGTGTCCTTTCCACCTTTATTGCCCTGTACAAGATTTAAAAGAGCCTGGTATGACACCCTACTTGGCGGGGCAGGAACAGGTTTGGGTATAGTAAATTCTATAGATCTTGAGACCTTGGCCAGCAGACTGTGCAGTGCTGGGCAGGATGTATCTCAAGCTTTGACAATTAATGCTAATTTGTTGCCCACGACAATCCTGCCACATCAAAATAATTTAAAATACCAAGGCCAATTCTTATAAGTTTTTAATGATAGCATTCTAGCTAATATACAGATTGATACTAATATAAGTGCCCTGTTTAATTGGACCAAATGTTCTTTGCAAAACATGTACACAAAAAGAGAATGCTCAAAGGTTATTACAAGAAGGAGATACTAATATTTGGGATATAGCATTACCCTATATGGCAAATTATTGGAAACAGATCAAGCCTGAACAAGCTCAGTGTACCTCCCTTTGGTGTAGTGGGACTGTAGTATATTATCAAGTTCATATATGGAAAATGATGTGTCAATTCCATGTGATTCCTTTTGTGTTACATGATTATTTTGCTTTACCATATATAAATAGTAACTATATAGATCAAGACAATGTAACTCATACTTTACAGGACTGTACTTTCACTTACAAAGGCATCATGTGTGAGATAATGAATAGGCAGATGGAGCCCTGCCTTCTCTCACACTCCTCTAACCTTTGTGACTTTACTGTCTATCCTTTTTCTAAGTTTTCAATGTTATATGAAATATCTTCTCAACACATTTGTTTAACCTCTAATAATAGTACTGATTTAGCTGCTGTCTCTCAGAAACCTCCCTTTTCTGTATGTTTTACTAACATCTCTTGCTTACACTGGCAGGGTGATGATTTTTACTTTTCCCCTGATACAGATGTTGTTAAGAATTTACTCTGGCAGGATGATGATTTTTACTTTTCCCTTGATACAGATGTTAGAAATTTGACTTGGGTACCCAAATTGTTACCTCTTCCCCATACTTCTTTATCTCTACAACCTTTGATTGCTATTCTTAATCAATCTCATGTCCTAAAGAAACTATTAGAGTCCAATCAGTGTGCTTTGAATGAACATCAAATACAGGACATTTAGTTGAGGCCTCTCATTTAGTAACTTCTGATACTAATCACCATTGGTATGATTTCCTGTTTAAATCAGCAATTGCTACTAGATATTTTAACAGTTTAGCTATTCCTATATTGTTGTTAATGATTTTCTTGTTATTATTATGCATTTGTAATTTTTATAAACAAATTTGTAATAAGTTTACTCCTATAGTCCCATCCTCATACATTTCCCAAGACCTTAAGGCCAAATGAATAAGAAAATGAAGTTTTCTTATAAGTAAGTTCTCTGGAGCCTGTATGAGGATGTGCCTTCCTCATGAATTTACCTCCCCCCCCCCCACATTCCATAGGTGATTTGGCCGCATTCCAAAGATTCCAGGAGCCAGCCACTCCTTGGAATACAGGTAGTACTGGGAAGAACTGGCTATTCTCACAGTATTGACTTTATTTAATCTTCCAGCCCCCTATGGCATTTCCTTGAAGACTTCAAACTGGTAGACTTGTAGACTTTTCCCATATTTCTGTTAAAAGAACTCAGGAATCCCTCCCAACTAAATTAGCAACTAGCCTTTGTTCTCCACTGATAAATACTCTGAGGCTCCAAGCCTTAGTGGGAATCTCATCCATGGAGAATTTTTTCTGCCTTGGATTTTCTTTCTTTCTTTCTTTCTTTCTTTCTTTCTTTCTTTCTTTCTTTCTTTCTTTCTTTCTTTCTCTCTCTGTCTCTCTCTCTCTCTTTTTCTTCCTCTCTTTCTTTCTTTCTTCCTTTCTCTCCCACTCGGGACTCAAAAGGCTGAAAAGAACACGGGATTCCCCCAGCCACGGACTGTTCAGAGTTGGTGCTCCCCCAAATTGGTGATGTTATCTTTATCTTTTTCTTCTACTTTGATTATAGTATTACTAATCCTTTGTCTTTAATGTATTAGTTGCTGTATTGGATGTTATTGTAATCAATCTATTCCTTGTGTTGTATAATTAAAATACTTTCATTCTCACGAGTGTCATTTGCAGGAATGAATCCGAACCTCATTTAAAATCACAATACACTTATATAAAGAGACTGTTAATTAATCACACTCTGCTTTATGTATTCTATGTATACTCTCTCTATTTTTTCACTATGTGAAGAGATAAAGAGTCAGAAAGAAAGAAAGATGCACAGAGATAGAGACAAAGTGAACCTTCTGTGAAGTCAATATATTTTGAACATCCCTATCAGTTCTTATGAATAGAGGCTAAACTACACATTCCACTCATCCAACCATCTATCCTGCTGCCCCTCCTCCCAGATAGTAGGACCTCTTTAATAGGGCTGAAATTGTCCATGAAGGCTGTCCATATCCTGGACTTGATCTCTGCAGTTCCTTCTATGAAGTCATGCTTTCCTTATTTTTAATCAGAATTAGTATGAACACACACAATCCAATATATCTGGCTGGACCCAGACACTATACTTTCCACCCTGGATATGTGCTTGGACTATATCAGTGACTTTAATACATTTGATCCAACTCTTTAATTTTCCTAATGAAGAAAATGTAATCCACAAAGGCTTAATGATTTCACCAAAGGTATGACTGTATTCAATAAGGAGTCCATTGGTCAATATTCATTGCTGATCAGATGCCCCAAATAAACCCAAACCAATGGGATAAAGGTATCTTTGTTTGTCTTCTTTAAAGAGGTCAAGGTTATGAAAAGACTTACATGAAGTAATGCAGTGTGAAATGAACAGAATCAGAAGAACACTGTACACAGTAACAGCAATATTGTACAATAAAGAATTGTGAATGACTTAGTTATTCTTGGCAATATAATGATCCAAGACAATCCTAAAGGATTAATGATGAAGTATACTCCAGAGAAAGAATTGATATTATATGAATACAGACTGAAGCATGCTATTTTCCCTTCCTCCCTCCCTTCCTTCCTTCCTTCCTTCTTTCCTTCCTTCCTTTTTCTTTTATTAATGTATTCTTTGAACAAAATGATTAATATGCAAATGCTTCACATAATTGCACATATATAACTTACATCTGATTGTTTACCATCTCAGGGAAGAATAAAATTTGGGATTCAAAATTCAAAAAATAAAATGAATGTTTAAAAATTGTTTTAACATGCAATTAAGTGGTGCAATAAATAGAGCACCAACTCTTAGTCAGGAGGATCTGAGTTCAAATTCAGCCTCAGATATTTGATACTTAATAGTTGTGTGACCTTGGGTAAGTCACTTTAACCCATTGCCTCACCAAAACAAAAAGACAAAAAAAAAAACCTACTCTTGGGGGAAAATAAAGTATATCAAATACTTTTTTTTTAAAGATTTCAAAGTAAGATCATTGCCTCCAGTAGTTAATTCAGGGTTGTACTCATTTTTTCAATTCTCCTTGAGAGGTGGTGATTATGTCTGAAAAGATAAAATGATTAGCTCTCTGCCACCAAACAACCCTCTCAACTCTGATTGTAAACATGTACTTCAAGCTTAATCTATGTGGGCACTATTTGCAGCTCAGAAAATAAGAAAACACTTAAAAATATATCTCCCAAGATACCTATGAAAACTAGTCATGCTTGATCTTGATTAACAATTTTTAAAAAATTATAAAATTTTGCTATTGGCAAGCATCTTAGAAATGATCCAGATCAAATCCTTCTTTTTATATATGGCTGTGGTGAAAAGAGTTTAAACATTTTAAAAAAGCTCACACAGCTAGTTAAAGGGTTTTTTTTAAATTCCTAAGCCATTACTCCCTTAAGGGAGTTAGTGAATTCCTTGTGCAAAATGATTTATATCATCCTTGAAATTTTAGAAAAAAATATATCTATGAAAAGTGGAAGTAGACTAGAGCAAACAGGGTGTTGGCTTTAAGGTTAATACCTGGGTTCAAGTCATTACTCAACACATACCATCTCTGTGATATCAGATAAATCACTCACCTCTCTCTGAGTAGCTTTCTAAGAACAAGATAGACAGACAGATAGAGATAGAAGCAAGGTGACAAAAAGTGATATAGAGAAGAGAGAGAAAAAAGAGATAAAGACAAAGGGATAAAGAGACAGAAACAAGAGGCAAGACTGGAGAAGGGAAGAGAGGTGGAGAAGACAAAGAGAGAGATAGAGACAGAACAGAAACAGAGAGAGAAGAGAAGGGGTGAGGAGGAGAGAAAAAACTTTTAGTTAAGTGCTAATTAGGACTGAGAGTACAAACAGAATCAAGAAAAACAGTCCCTGACCACAGGGAGTTTACATTCTAAAGATGAAAATCACACATAAATGAGAACTGGGAAAAAAAGGGATGGTGAGAAGAGGAGACAGAATGATGTGAAAATGATAACAGACATAACAGCTTAACTTCAGACAGCATGAATCAAGAGTTCACCTATGCCAGCCAATCCTCCCTGTTTTGGAAGTAGAGGTGGCAGTGGAGAATAAGAGCCGAGGGGATGTAGTGAGACATAGAATATCCACAAAATGACTGATTCTGAGCAAACTAAAGTGAAATTACCCAAGCTTCCAAAGTATGTTCCTAGATACAGTACCCAAAACCAATGTTTCAGAGGCACAGCAGGGCAGCTGACTTGACTTGAGTGCTTTCTTCTATTCCTAAGAAGTCCACACATTTGAATTGTGGAGATTGTCTAATCCTTTTTTTTCCGGGGCCAGATATGATAATAGTAGTAATATAAACAATAACAACAACAAACACAGTTATCTATGGCTTTCAATTTTATGAGGCATCTTTGATAAATTGGCTTATGCTAAGCATCCTCCAAACTTTGAGGTTAAAGTAAAGCAGGACCTTATTACTGTTTTACATTTAAGGAAAAAGACAGAAAGATGACATGACTTTCCTATGATCATCCAGAAAGTGTCTGAAACAAGTTTTAAATATAAGTCTTCTTGGCTCCAAGTCCTAGTCACTGGGGGAGGCAAACATGATTAGATAGAGAGAGATATATATGCAAACATTTACATATGCATACATATATCATATAATATGAATTATGTATCACATATAATGTATATATAGGTAGAATTATATGCATTCTACTGTTTAACTTTGCATAATATCAAGATTTTAATATGTACATATATATAATAGACATATATGAACATACATTTGATCCAGATCTGTTTGCATTGATATAATTCCCTTTACCATTGTAATTTAATAATTAATCTCCACCTTCTAGCCTTGAAAGATTGCCTTATACAGTCAGGGGTGGAACTTAAACCTGGATCTTTGTGACTATGCTCTATCCACTACACCATACTTCTTCCATACTCTATAAAGTACAGCCATATAAATTATAAACAAATGATTATATTACATATTTGTTCCAATAAGTAACAGAGAATTTTCAAATAGGGAAGTAAAATATTAGCATTAAAAGTTGCAATATCATAGGCAATGCCATCCATTAAAGTCTCTGCTACAGAACCCATGAAATATGGAACATTTTGCACATTTGAACCAACCTAAGCATATAGAAGATATGTTTCTACTAGTTGTGAGTCAAATTTGATGAGAGAGAATAGTGACATTATTTATAAAATTCATTTTAAAAAAACCAGTTTATATAATGAGAATTTTAAAATCGAGTAGAAATATGAGAGTTTACTCTAGGAAAATTAAATCCACTTAAAATGAATATAGAAAACTAGTTTAAAAAAATCCATCCTAGGAATTTTTACTTCATTTGACAATATATCTGTATTATGGTTTTCTGACAGTTTTGAAACCTATCTTTACTATTCTACCTCATGCTCTTTTCTCCAAAAACTGTTATTTTGGTTTGTTTTCTCCTGTTCTTAAAAAAAACTTTAAAAAAATTAATCTATACCTTAAAATGGATGGAGAAACAACATATTGGGATATGTAAGTTACATAAAAACAGAAGATAGCAATATTATTTGAACAAAAAGGAAAACAATTTAGCTCCCTTTTCCAAGAAATAAAGAGAAAGGTACATTTCAAAATGTAACTAAGAGTACCAGGAACCAAACCATTCTAATTAAAGTTATCACTCATTTCATAAAAACACATAAGAATTGAAATCTTTCAGATTTCAAAGAATTAACCCTACAGATGAGAAGAATATGACAAGAGCAGAAAGAACAACACAGTTGTCTAGAATGGACAAAAAAAGAGTGGAGGGAGTCATGTCCCATAGATCCTTAAAATAAATTGCAGGCTGGGGTAGAAGAGAATCTCTAACTCCCATCATTATAAGACTTCTCTCTCCAAAGTTCCATTGTTAAAGCAGAGTCCTTCTGAATCATTTTCAGGTATATGTACCTTGTACAATTAATATTGACAATCTCTATAGTCCTAATTGAAACAGAAGACAAGAGTTACTTTAGTTGAACCTGATTCCTGATCTGTACCCTCTAACAGAGGGGGAAGAAAAGGGAGGGCAGAATCCTTAGTTTCAAATCCTGCCTCTATCACTTACTATATATAGTGTGATTATGAGTAAATCTTCTTGAATCACAAGTTGAACTATATTACCTAAAAGGTCTCTTCTTCCAACTCTAAATCTCTGATCTTATATTGAGTTGTTCCGATATCTAATCCAGTCTAGAAAGGTAAAGCTCTACAAAAACCTTTAAGAAATGGATCATCTAACTTTAGTCTAATTTTATTACATTTCCACAACAAAGCAGTCTCTAAAGTAGGAAACCCCAGACCTGCCCTGCCAAATTAAACAATTAGCCATCATCTGGTGGGATCAAAAAGTTAAACTATATGTTAAGCAAATTATATCAATACACACACACACACACACACACACACACACACACACACACACACACATACATATACACATATCGTATATAAACAAAGGTTTGGGTGACCAGTATAACCTGGATTAAATCCAAATAAAGATTGGATTTGCCAGATTCTAGTAGTGACATATATTTATTTGGGGGAGTTAAGTGACTTTTTTGTACAATTTCAAGAAGACTGTTCTTGTGCCCTCGGATCTCTGAACTATACCTAAACACAGAGATTCTTATTCAAAATGTACAGATTCCTAATGACTTAGTGAATAGAGTGCTGGACCTGAAATCAGGAAGAGTTTGTTGTTGCTGCTGTTGTTATTGCTGTGGGTGCTGCTGTTCTTAGGGTTATTTCAGTCATTTCCAACTCTGTGACCATATTTGGGTTTTGTTTTGTTTTTTGCAAAAATGCTCATTTTAAATGGGAGAAAACTGGGGCAAACAGGGTAAATAACTTGCTTAGAGTCTTATACCTAGTAAGGATCTGAGATTAGATTTGAAACCAGAAAAATAAGTCTTCTTGGCTCTAACTCCATCACCCTAGGAAATGCACTATCTAGCTTCTCATCTCAAGATTATGCCTTGGAAGCTTAATGGGCTAGTATAGCCTATGTAGCTCTGGGACAGGAAACCAAAGAATAATCACAGCATTTATAATTTCTCCCAATTTATACATTAGGAAACTATCTGGGACAGCTAGGTGGCGCAGTAGATAGAGCACTGGCCCTGGAGTCAGGAGTACCTGAGTTCAAATCCGGCCTCAGACACTTAATAATTACCTAGCTGTGTGGCCTTGGGCAAGCCACTTAACCTCATTGCCTTGCAAAAAAGAAAGAAAGAAAGAAAGAAAGAAAGAAAGAAAGAAAGAAAGAAAGAAAGAAAGAAAGAAAGAAAGATCTCAGAGAGTTTAAATAATTTTAAACCAGTTCACAGAACTGGTATTAGAATCATATCATGAACATTCTTGATTCTTCTTAATTCCAAAGATTGGACTTCTGTTTCATATCACCACTTTCCATACTGAATATTACAGATTTCTAAACGACACAACACAATTTTGGAAAATTATCTATTTTCAGTCATTTCAGTAAAACACCTACTGAATTGAAATTAAAATTTTAAAGTGTTCCATGACATCAGCTTCATGGAAAGGCCAACTACTAAAAAAGGCTATAATGTTTAAAATTCACTTATTTTATATCTTGGATAAGTGAAATAGATCATATTTGTTAATTAATTCATGGGTTAAATGATTGCTCTGTAACAGACAATCAGTTAAACCTTTTTTAGAAAGAAATTTGCATGAGAGCTGGGAGTTTTTCTGCCAAATTTCATCTTTATTCAAATTAACATAAGAACTATAAACCCTAAAGAGAAATAAAAGGGTTCATGATGGAAATTCTTCTCGATTCCCACTGGCAGTTAACACTATTTGGTCAGTAGACAATAATGGATGAAATAGCTTTCATCAAGTCTCATCAAGCCCCTGAAGTTTTCCTTTTTTGATCTCACATTGTGATTATTTTCTTTTCTTTTTTAAATTTTATTTATTTAAAGCAATGGGGTTAAGTGACTTGCCCAATGTCACACAACTAAGTAATTATTAAGTGTCTGAGGTGGGATTTGAACTCAAGTCCTCCTGATTCCAGGGTGGGTGCTCTATGCACTGTGCCACTCAGCTATTCCCATATGGTTTTTGCTTGTTTGTTTGTTTTTTGGGGTTTTGCAAGATGTTGGGGTTAAGTGACTTGCCCAAGGTCACACAGCTAGGTAATTATTAAGTGTCTGAGGTCAGATTTGAACTCAGGTCCTCCTGACTCCAGGACCAGTAATCTATGCACTGTGCCACCTAGCTGACTCAGTGTAATTGTTTTCT
This sequence comes from Macrotis lagotis, assembly GCF_037893015.1. NCBI lineage: Eukaryota > Metazoa > Chordata > Mammalia > Peramelemorphia > Peramelidae > Macrotis > Macrotis lagotis. Next base: position 90,365,813 of record NC_133660.1, read on the forward strand.
GAAAGCTATCTTTTAGGATTCAAATATGATCTATATACTTATCACCCTAACCTGGATCATCACCTCTTGCCTAATTATTCCAATAATTTCCTGATGGGTCTCTCCTTCCTCTCTAAAATTGTCTTTCAAACAACCACTGACATGGAAAACAGATTCAGGAAAGATAACGTCCGAATTATTGGACTACCTGAAAGTCATAATTAAAAAGAGAACATGGATAACATCTTTCAAAAAAAATTATCAAGGAAAATCTGTCTTGATATCCTGGAACCAGAGGGCAAAATAAGCATTGAAAGAATCCATCAATCACCTCAAGAAAGAGATCCCAAAATAAAAACTCCAAGGAACATTATAGCCAAGTTTCAGAACTATCAAGTCAAAGAAAAAATACTGAAAATGGTCAGAAAGAAGCAATTCTAATTTTCAGGAGTCACAATCAGGATTACATATAATAATATTAAAGAATCAAAGGTCATAGAACTTGATATTCCAGAAAGCAAACTACAACCAAGAATCACCTACTCAATGAAAATAAACATAATACTTCAAGGGTAAAATATTTTCATTCAATAAAATCAAAAAAATTTCAGATTTCATAAGAAGAAGAAAAGAACTGAGCAAACTATTTGATCTCCAATATCAAGACCTGGAGAGAAGTCTAAAAAGGGGAAAAGGAACTATAAGGAATTCAATGGGATTGAACTGTTTATATCCTAATATGGAAATGTAATTCTTAAAAATTATGCCACTAATAATACAGCTAGATGAAATGTACATAGATAGAGGGAATGTGAATAATGTTAATTTGAGAGAATAACAAAAAATACCTAAGGGATAGGAAAGAGAAATAAACTGGGTGCAGAAGGAAGGGAGAAATAGAAAGAGGTAAATTATTTCATATGAAAAGGAATGAAAAACCCATTACAGTGGAAGGAAAGATGGGATAATGTGCCTTGCTTGAACTTTACTCTCATCAATATTGGTTCAAAGAGGGAACAATATACACAATCAGTTGAAATCTGTAATGGGAGGGGAGGAAATTAAGTAAGTGATGTGTGGGAAAGAAAAACAAAAGGGAGGGCAGGTTGAAAAAGGTACTGGAAGAAATCAATGGTGAGGAGAGAAAAGGGTGAAAGGAGAGAAATGACAAAAAGGATTAAAAATAGAATGGAAAGAAATACACAGTAATCTTTTGAATGTAAATGAGATGAATTATTTTATAAAACAGTACACAATAATCATAACAGTGAATGTAAATGGGATGAGTTCTTCTATAAAAAGGAAGCACATAAGAGATTGGATCAAAAACCAGATTCCTCAAATGTGTTGTTTACAAGAAACACACTTGAGAGAGCAGCTTGGTGGTACAGTGGATAGAGCATGGGCCTTGGAATCAGTAGTACTTGAGTTCAAATCTGGCCTCAGACACTTAATAATTACCTAGCCATGTGACCTTGGACAAGTCACTTAACCCCATTGCCTTTAAAAAAAAAAGAAACACACTTGATCAGAGAGTCACATACAGAGTAAAGGTAAGCAAGTGGAGTAGAATCTATTATGTTTCAGCTGAAATTTAAAAAAAAAGCAGGGATAGTGATCCTGATCTCAGACAAAGCAGAAAGCAAAAACAAATCTAATTAAAAGAAATAGGAAAGGAAACCACATCTTTCTAAAAGATACCATAGACAATGAAGTAATATCAATATTAAGCATATATGCAGCAAGTGGTATAGCATCAAAATGCTCAAGAAAGTTAAGCAAGTTACAGGTTCTTGACTAAATAAGGTGTAGAGAGCACTACAAAATGTAAAATAGATCAATATGATTATATAGAATTAAAAAAACTTTTGCACAAACAATGCACCAATGCAACAAGATTAGAAGGAAAGATGCATTTATCAAATATAGAGAAAACTGAGTTTCTAAGAATACAAGTCATTCCCTAATTGATAAATGGTCAAAGGATATGAAGGAACAGTTTTCAGATGAAGAAATCAAAACTATCTATAGGTGTATGAAGAAGTGCTCTAAATCACTTTTGATTAAAATTAAAACAACTCTGAAATAACACTGCATACCAAGCAGATTGGCAATATATGACTAAAAAGGAAAATGATAAATATTGGAGAGCAGTGCACTGATGGTGGAATGGTGATTTGATTGAACCATTCTGAGAGCAACTTGAAACTATATTCAAAGGAGTACCAAATTATATCTTTTGATTCAACAATAATACTACTAGTTCTATATCTCTAAGTGATTATAAAAAAGGGAAAAGATCCCATATGAGCAAAAATATTTATATCAACTCTATTTGTGGTGGCAAAATATTGAAATTGAGAGGATGTCCATCAACTGAGAATAGGTTGAATAAACTGTGATATTTAAATGTAATGGAATACTGCTGTGCAATAAGAAATGAGGCAGATTTCAAAAAAATTGAAAAGACATAGCAACTGATTAAAATTCAAATGAACAGAATCAGGAAAATAATATACACAGTATCAGCAACATTGTGTAATCTTCAACTACGAATGACCCAGTTTTTCTCAGCAATACAATGATACAGGACAAGTACAATGGACTCATGAAGGAAAATGCTATGTCCAGATAAAGAACTTATGGTCTCTGAATGCAGATCAAAGCATACTTTTTTTCACTGACTTTATTCCTTTTTCTTTTTTTCTTTTTTTTTTTTGATCTGTTTGGTCTTATACAATTATTACTAATGTGGAAACATATATTATGTGGTAATATATGGTTAACCTATATCAAATTGCTTGCCATTTTAGGAAGAGGTGAGGGAAGGAAAAAGAGGGGAAAAAATTAGGAACTCAAAAATCTTATCCAAGAAGAATGCCAAAAATTATCTTGACATGTAATTAGGAAAAAATAAAATGTTATATTAAAAAATCATAAAAATCAATGGAATCTTTCTTAAAATAAATAGCATCTATCTAAAATCAAGAGTAAATATGCACTATAATAGAAATAAGCTAAAAGCCTTCACAATTAGATAAGAAGTGAAACAAGGCTACCTATTATCATTAATATTTTTCAATATTGTACTAGAAAGCATAACTTTCTAGAAAAAAGAATTTGAAGAAATTAAAATAGTAGTGAGGAAATAAAGTTATCATGATATAATGGTATATTTAGAATACCCTTGAGAATTAACTAAAAAACAAGTTGGAACAATTATCAACTTCAGGAAATAAATCTACATAAATCATTAGCATTCTTATTTACCAACAACAAAACCCAGAATCAAGAGTTAGGAAAAAAAATTTCCTTTTAAAATAACTATAGACAAATTAAAATACTGAAGTATCCACCTACCAAGAGAAAACTAGGAATTATATAACCACAGTTCCAAAAATGTTTCACACAAATGCACTTCTAAACAATTAAAGAAATATTAACTTCTCAGGGGTAAACCAAAGCACTATAGTAAAAATGATAATTCTACCTAAATTATTTGTCATTCAAATTAAACTACCAAAGAATTATTTTATAGCGTTAGAAAAATATTAACAAAATTTATCTGGAAGAACAAAAGGTCAAAAGATAAGGGAATCAATGAAAAAAATGTTAAGGCAGCAAACCTAACAGTTTCAAATATAAAACTGTATTACAAAGGAGGAGGGGGTAGGAAAGAAGAGAGAAAGGAAAAGGAGAGGAGAGGACAAGACAGAAAATGAGAGTAGAGGGAGAGAGAAAGACAGGAACAGGGACAGGGAAAGGGAATGGGAGATTGAGGGAAAGAGAGGAGCAGGGAGAAAAGAGGAGGGGGGAGGGCTAGCAACTCTTCTTATCAAAAGAATTCCTAGAAGCTGAAAACTGGAAGAATTATTGAGGGTCCCAGGAAAATTTCCAAGAAATGGATACGTGTCATTTTCCTTCCTCTGTTCAGTCTTATCCCCATATCACCATCAATCTCCCATCCCAAAGTGGAGATAGAATGGACAATTCTTGATGTACCTTAAGCAATATGATAAATGATACTGATATCTAGACATTTTCAGAAGCCATGTTAAAGGGTTGGGTAGATGCCACAAAATATTCTTGTAACAATAGAGCTGTCTTAAAGAAAACCTCTTTGTCCTAAACCCTATTCCAGTGATAAGAATAGATAGGTGTCCAGTGGATAGAGCACTGTCCTTGGAGTCAGGAGGATGGGAGTTTGAATCCAGCCTTAATACTTCCTAGCTATGTTGACTTTGAGTCACTTAGCCCTTGTTGTCTGGTATCCAGGACCATCTCCAATTGTCCTGATTCAAATCTGGCCACTGGACCCAGAGGGCTCTAGAAGAGAAAATGAAACTGGTGATTTAGCATAGTATCTCCTCTCTCAACTGAGAATATGTGCTTGTTATGGCATCACCTCCCTGATATCATGGTCTTCTTTGAAAATGAAGGATAAAAACATTATTATTATTATTATTATTATTATTATTATTATTATCATTATTCCAGTGATATTAAGAAGTAATGATCCTACAGAGTGTGAAAATTGAATTCAAGGAGATAAATAACTGCATTGAAGCCCTAGTTATTTGCAGTTGACTTTTATAGGTAGTTACTTATTAGCATAAATCTAAATTACAGGTGCATATTCATACAGTAGCTTGTCTACATCCATATTTGTAAGCCTATTATGTTACTAATGCTTTGAAAGAAAAATCTTAAATCAAAAGGCTTGCCAAAGCCCCATCAGATTCTTCAGGGAACTCTTGCTTCACAGGAAGACTAAGAGTGCAAAATCCCAACAGTTTTCATGCTATTTCTTTCTTTGAAGGTACTGACAGCCAGTTCTTGATTAATTGTTGAGAAGAATGGTTTTGAACAGAGTCATTAATTTTGGCTAAACTAGGAATCAGTGGCATCCTTGCAGCCACATGGGGAAGGCCTGCCCTAGAAACAGAGGGGGAGGAGGGAGGTTGCATATGCATTTCTATAATGCCTGAAATCCTGCTGTGAATTCTAAGAAATCAATCACTTATAGTGTTAGCAGGGACAGGGACAGGACTTTCTACCTGAGGTATGGGCATGACCCTCTAAAATGTTTCTGGAAAGAAATGTCTCTGAGTCTAATTAATTGTTTTTATTACATCCTAGACTATAGTTAGAAAACTTTCAAAGTGTGAGGGTGAAGGGGTGCAAGGAAAAACAGAATCAAAAAATTTCCAGCTGGAACAGACTTCCAAGACCATCAAGTCCAAACCATACTTAAAGAAAAATCCCCCTCTATACTGTATTCAACTAGTATGATCACCAAATAGATCTCCACTGAGGGAAAGCAAAGGACAGTTGAAGGAAGACCATGAGAAGAGATGAGAATCCTACTTCCAATTCATAGACAAGAACCTCCTTGAGAGCAGGGAATATTTCATTTCTGCCTTTGGCTTCTTCTTTCCTAGTTGGTTATCAGATATATAAGGCATTAATAATTTGGTTGATTATTTAGTTGATTTGCCAAGGGAGAGATGAATTCCAGGAGCATTTGGGTGAGAGGGATTATTTTTTTTAAAAAAATACTATAAGCTTGAAGCACAGATGACTTTTATATAGCATTTTGAAGTTTGCAAAGCATATTTCTACTTTATTTGATCCTTACAACATCTCTATGAGATAGATACTGTTAAAATCCCCATTTGATGGATGAGGAAACTTAGACTGAAATAGGTTAGCTGAATTTACTTCATATTACTTCGTATTACTACATAATAAGAATGAGGTAAGATTTGAACTGCTTTCCAGAATCCAAATCCAACATTCTATCCATTGCTTTATAAAGTTGTTTCATAACTAAACAATGTTCTAATTTCCTTGCACAGTAGCTTGGATAACTAAGCATAATTTAACTCTGTAATATTTTCCTTTGTTGTTTTAAATCTCTCTATTATTTCCTATATTGTTTAATAGGTTTGAGGGTGGTGAGGGAAGGACCTTTTAAAACTTAAGGTAGTATGATATGCTGCTTTAAGCAACAGACAAAAAAGAAAAATTCTTCATTCCTTTTCTTCTGAAGATGACAACTGAGGCAACTTAAGATATGGATTATAGAAAAGAGAAATCATTAGAATGCTAAGGAAACTAAAACTACATGTTCATAGAAAGAAGAGTGCTCTATGACCTTATATCCATCCATAAAAGGAACATAGGCAAGAGACCAGAGGCTCCAGCACATCTGATAATGGCCATGAGAGCACCAAGACAAAAACATTTCTCTACATCTGCTCTTCCAAAGAATTTTCCATCAGGTAAATTCAAACTATGAATTGTTTCCCTAGAGTCTTTAGAAAAATAAAACTTTTTTGAAGCAATAATTTTTTAGGATTTTGCAAGGCAAATGAGGTTAAGTGGCTTGCCCAAGGCCACACAGCTAGGTAATTATTAAGTGTCTGAGGCCAGATTTGAACTCAGGTACTCCTGACTCCAGGTTGGTGCTCTATCCATTGCAACACCTAGCCGCCCCAAAAAAGCAATATATTCCAAGAGTGGAAGGAGAAATGAACTTAGAATCAAGGAAACTTGGTTTCAAATTCTGCCTCAGATACTAACTGCATGATCTTGGACAAATCACTTAGATTCTCTCAATCTCAGTTTCCTTACCTACAAAATGAAATTATCTGATTTGATGACTTTCAAGATCCCTTTTACCTCAAAATTTGAGATTCTTCAATTTTAAGAACTGTGTCTAGTTCATATCTCCCAGGGGTAAAAGGAATCAAAGTAACAGAGTTCTGCAAATGTTAGTTTTCTAAAGGTGAATTCAATTTGCTTTTGCAAGGACTTAGAACAATTGAGTTTGATATGGATAGATTTAGCTTTAGAATTAGCTGATGTAAGTACAATGTGATGTAGACTCTGAATGAAGGATTCATAGAAAATTACAAAAGACTAAAGGATGCAAAAGAGATTTATATGGGTACAGAAACAAGAAAAATTGATGAGAGAACCAATAGCAGTAAGAGCTCGAGGCAGGAACAATGCATTTTCAATGGGACTGGAGCATGGCGGAGGGGTAAGAAAGGGGGGAGACCTGTTTGTCTTAATCCATGGAGAAGAAAATGGCAAGTTTCTCTTGTATCTTTGCCAAGAAAACCCCATGGGCAGTATGGTTTATGGAATCATGAAGAGACAGATATGACTGAATAACTAAACACTCTAAGGAATGTCAAATACAACATTCTGTGAACAACCCCTGTCTCTCTTCATTCAGTGACTTCACTATCTTTGAAGTTGGAGATTCAAAGATTATCAGATACCATTGTAGTTCTGACCATAAGTGATGTTGACTAGCAATCCAACAGTGTTATTCCCAAGGTCCACCAGGCAGCTTCTAGGAAACCAAAGTCTTTGGATTCCAGGGGGGAGTATTATGTGCATTAATAACCTATCTAGATTTGCATATACCATGTTGTCACCCAATTAGGACTTTGAGTGAAAGGTCTAAACCATCCTGAAGATTAGTCTATTAAGAGGCAACTTGTCACCCAAAAATCTTATACTGGTGCTTTGCCTGATATGTTGGGCACTTTGATTCCTCTCTGATGTAGGAGGGAAAGGTCAAGGACTTCTGTATCATCCAGAGCTTCACTAGAAGTCCTATAAAATTAGGCCATGGGGTGAATCACTTCTGGAAAAGGTAAATGAGAAGGATCTTTTACAGCACTTCTCTCACCATAAAAATCATAATGTGTAAGTCATGTCATCACAAACATTTTTACATATTTGTCCTTTTCCCTTATGACCTATAGGGAAATGCTTCAGAAGTCAAACAAAATTTCTCTTGGAAAATCTCCAGATTTTGTTGCAAATAAAAACATTTTTAAGAACTTCTTCTAGTTACTTATCTGTACTGGAGATGACCTCTGAATTGAAAAAGCTTAAATTAAAAGTTTAAAAACACATGATTTCTTACAGAACAATAGTATTCCATCATATTTCATTACCACAGTTTGTTCAACCATTCCCCAATTGATGGGCATGCCCTCAATTACCAATTCTTTGTCACTTATAAAAAGAGTTGCTATAAATATTTTTGTACATGTAGGTCTTTTCCCCTTTGCTCTGATCTCTTTGGGATACATAACTAACAGTACCAATTCAAAGGGTATACAGTTTTATATCCCTTTGAGCATAGCTCCAAATTGTTCTAAAGAATGGTTAGATCAGTCCACAACTCTACCAACAATTCATTAACATCCAGTTTTCCAATATCCCCTCCAAAATTGATCATTTTCCTTTTTTGTCATTTTTTTTTAGATTTTTTCTAAGGCAATGGGGTTAAGTAGCTTGCCCAAGGCCACATGGCTGGGTAATTATTAGGTGTCTGAGGCCGGATTTGAACTGAGGTACTCCTGACTCCAAGGCCAGTGCTCTATCCACTGTGCCACCTAGCTGCCCCCCTTTTTTGTCATTTTAATCAGTCTGATAAGTTGTTTTTATTTGCATTTCTCTACTCAATTTAGAGCATTTTTTTCCATGACTATAGATAGATAGCTTTGATTTCTTCATCTGAAAACTGCCTGTTCATATTCTATGACCATTTATCAACTGGGGAATGACTTGTATTCTTATAAATCTGATTCAGTTCTCTATATAATTTAAAAATGAGTGCTTTATTGGAAACACTAGCTGTGAAAATTGTTTCCCAGTTGAGCATTTCTCCTTTCTGAGGACAAATTTTTGTGAGTGCCTACTGACTTCTCTTATTTCCCCACTCCACTTCCCAATATTCCAATATTCCCTACAGTATGAGTCTGGGCCCCCTATATTGTAAGTGCATGGTCAAATATTTCTTTATTTTCAAGCAAATCTGTTGGATGCTTGTATATTTGACATTGCTTTATACTTCAGACAGGATGAGATAAGAATTCTCTGTTTCAGGATCCAGAGTCATATTCCTTAGAGAAAAAGAAAAAATGATAATTAACTTAAATTAAAAATTTTGGAGGCTAAAATATTCCCTAATCCTAGACAATTTTGGAACACTAAATCACAATCCATTTCAGATTATTTAAGAACTCTTTTTTTTTTAGGTTTTTTTTTGCAAGGCAAACAGGGTTAAGTAGCTTGCCCAAGGCCACACAGCTAGGTAATTATTAAGTGTCTGAGACTGGATTTGAACACAGGTACTCCTGACTCCAGGGCCAGTGCTTTATCTACTATGCCACCTAGCTGCCCCTATTTAAGAGCTCTTAAGGGAATTGTTTTTGCCTCTGACACTAATTTGGATAAGCATCTTGGTGTTACAATGACTCAATTTCCTTGTATATAAAGTTGAAGGTAGGATTCAAAGAGATGAACTTTAGGACCCTTTCTGCTTTGAAAATAATTGTTTTAAGTTATCCATTAAAAATTTGACAACAATATTTTATTAAGTCCTTTTTACCTTTTCCAGAGCTTAATTAGTACATTACTTCAATAGAAGTAGAATGCTAAGCCTTGGAAGATATATAAATATAGTACCTTAGGTAGTGTTAACCAACTTTTTACTGAACCATCTCTAACCTAATTGTGACAAAGTAGACTATAGACAGAGTAAATCAATAGTGGTTTATTAATTACTTTCTTTGCAAGAAGCCAATTTGTATAGGATTACTCCATTTTGGGGGAGTTACACCTTGCTCTTGTAGAATCAGGTATTTTATATGTAATAATAAGTGAGCAGGGGGATCATACAATAATTAGATTTAGGATTTGAGGAATCTTCCCAGGACAAGCTCACAATACAGACTGACACACTTCACTTATCAAAGGCAAGCAAAGTTCACTGCAGGACTTCCATGACTGAAAGACTCCTTTTTTTGTTTTCCCAGGCCCAGAGTCTGTGAAAATAAGCTTGAGAAACCCATTATTATCATTATTATTAACTTCATTCATATATACACATTTACATGTAGCATACTAATCAATATAATAAAGGTGGAGTCCCTTATAGACTGATGGGTTTATTAAAATTTTTATACATGATGTGACAATTACCTAATAAACTTGACATAGATTTACAAAACTTCTTAATTATAGAAATTTGTTATAAGGGGGGGAAGGAGAATAGTTATTGTAGGACAAGGGAACCCCCCCCCCTTAGTTCTGTTTGATACCAGACATGAGCCTTATCTGATCCAATGAGGTTGTCACAAGGTGTTAAAGGCAAGGCTCAATTTCATGAGGTGGACAATTATCCTTTCTCAGAAAGGAAATAGCATATCAGGGAAATAGAGATGAAAGTATCCTACCTAGGCTATGTCCCAGATTGTCCTCAAAACCCTTTTACCCAAGCATAGACATTCACCTTAACATTCCTCAGACTGCTGCACATGCCATTTTCTATTATTGCCTTTATGACAATTCAGACAATTCAACCATCCTGGTAATCAAAACTCAAAACAAATTTTAGTCCCAAGAATTTATCCTTAAATGTTAAAAACTTATCATTAACTACAATTACAATCTTAAGTATATGTTCAGGAAAAAAAACTGCTACTTCTATGAATCATTAAAACTAGGAGAAAGAAGTCTTAGTTCATAGACACTATAATTGCAAACCTCAGTTCATGTCCAGTTTATTGGGTCTGTGGTCTTCATCAGATGTTGGCTGTTTCTCAGTCTAGGGATCTTGGAACAGTCTACCTCAGATCACCCCATTTAATTTTCAAGGTCAGTACCTTGGGTACCACAATCCCTAGTAGGTGGTGGTGTCCTTTTAAATGCTAGGTGGATCCAGGACTCCACTCCCCAGAATTTGGCAGCAGTGGGCTGCTGAGCAGGACTTCAAAGGGACCTTTCCATCATAGTTCTATCAAGTGTTTTCAGAGATGTCTTTCCAGTAGACTCATTCACCAGGTCAGATCAGGGGCTAAATTTCAGTTGGGCTTTCTAAACAATGTGTCTGTGAGACAAGTTGTTAAGGTTGATTTTCTCTATGCCAACCCAAAACAGTACCACAGGAGGAAGCTTTTAACTTCTATGCTTCTCCCCACAAGAACAGTGACTTTGGGCATCCTGTTACTAATCTCATAGGGATTGAGTTCATTCATGAGAACCAAATGGTCTAGACCCAAGACCTAGAAAGGTAATGGAAGGGCTTTGGGTCAGGGAATATCTATCTAGAGTTCCTCAGATAAATTTAGTGAGGGAGGTCTTAAATATCCCATTAACACTTAATGAATGGGTGTTATAGGCAAAAAGTAGGTGCTGACTAATCGTTCAGGATGAAAGCAATTTAGTTAATAAGTTCCTGTGAAATGGGTACCTCTATAATTATGTATTTCTTTAGGAACCTCCCATGATGAAGTGATTTGTTTTCTAATAGGATTTTTGCCACTCAAGTATCTAGCATTTTGGCAGAGAAACACTTCCTCTCATGAGGAAAAAATGACGACCACAACAAAAATATATTTGCATCCATGGGCAGGTGGCAGCTGGATGAAGTTGATCAGTCAGGTTTCAAAAGACACATCTGGAAGAGGAAACTGTTCTGAAGCTGATTTCAGCGACTTGGCTGTATTGTGCTTCACCAAGTGGGGCATTTCAGTTAGGCAGTTATAGCAGCCCTGTGAAAACATCCCCACCAACGTTTTGGAGTCAGTTCTACCAGCTTGTTGAGTGCCCAATGACCAAATGATTGAAGGTGTTCTATCACAGGGAAGGATAAGCTCCTAGGGAATACTATGAGCCCATTTGAGCCAACCCATAGCCCTGTAGTTTTATCAACTTTACATCCCTTCTTTTGAAGTCTTTCCTGCTTTGTGTTAAGCAATTTCTTCTTTAATTAGGTTAAGAGGCTTAGGCAGGCCTTTGGAGCTAGATGAAAAGGTTAATAAGTCTGCACTTTTGGGGACTTTTACTTCCAAAATTTCCTTAGAAATTTGAGGAGTTAATGCTGCAATTTTAACTGCATGGTCAGCCATGTCATTTCTATGGGCATGAATGGTGAATTCTCAATTATGTGCTGGAATTTCAATTACTGATATAGTCTGGGGAAGCAGCAAATAGTCCAATAGATGGGAAATGTGTTTCTGATTTTTAGTGGGCTATCCTGTAGAGATAAGGAAACTCTATTTTTTCCATAACATCCCAAAGTCACAAACACCCTGAATGCATACCTGCTATCTTTTGCATTAAGTATGAAATGTGCTGAATGAGCATCAAGTAAAAATGAAGCTGCAGTTACTTCTATGGCAATGGTGATGCTGACAGCAACCAAAGTTCTGCTTTCTCATCTCTGAAGCCGAATCTAAGAAATATACAGTCCACTCCTTCTAAAGGAGTTTCCTTCAAGTCCTCTCAAGGGGAAAGCAGCGCATCTAGATATATTACACTTTCCACCTCAGGTAGATAAATGGCAGGACTGAATGTTTTGTATCACCTATATTCCCTCCTTTCTCAGAGGCAAATAAATCTAGAGCATCTGAACCCCACAAACTAGAGGGAACTTGGTTAAGAGCCAGATGGCCTAGAGATAAAGAATACAAGAACTCCTGAGTTCCTCCTGAGTCAAATGGAATGACCTGTTTAGGAGTCTCAGGGACCAGGACAGATGGATGAAAGGCACTGTTCTCTCCAATAAAAAGAGAGAGTAGTTCTTAGACACAGGTTACAATGTTCTCACTAGTAATCTTCACAGGTAAAATACTCTTTTGACTCCAGTGGAGGGGAGTGAAGAAGGCAGAAGAGTTTAAAACTGAAAGCATGGAATTGGTGTCAAATGGTCTTTGGAGCAGACAAACCTACTTTCCTGTATGAGCAAAGAGACATTTTTAACAGAAGTCATGGAGATAACTGGGCATCCCCCTTCTTTTGCCACCTTTCCTACCAGCCCTCCCTGGAATCTAGTCAGGCAGAGAGATCAGAAACCTGGAGGTTCCCTCATTCAGTCCTGGGGTACTTTCAAGCATTAACCTCTAGTCTCCCCTTTCGTAACTCATAACCATGAATTGATACAAATCCATATTCCTGATCTGTATAAACATAGGGTGAACTAGAACTGCTCAGCAAATCCTCCCTGGAGTTGGGATAAACTTTAGCAATAGCCTGCATTCTCCACCCTGTCAGGGCTGGAACCACAAGTTCCAATCAAGTCATTGTCTTGCCCTTTGAACGGGAGCATAGAAACTGGGGAGCCATTAGAGATTTCTGGTAAGGGTGGGTAAATGTTAAGTAGTTGGATAGGTTGGGGATTGTTGAGGAGAAGGTTTTCAAAAGATTTAATCTTTTCCTTCACTGATTCCAATTTAAACCTGTATTCTCTTTCCTTTGCCTAAGTCTTAGTATCAAATTTAAATTCTGGGGGCTTGCTAATAGGAATTGCTGCAACTTTCAACTTTAACAAACAATTGCTCTATTTTAAAAGTTTAAAGGCTCAAAGACAATAATATCACTTGACAATTATACACAATACAAGCACATTGTAAAAGATATAACAACACAGATACACAAGTATACAAATATACAAATACTCAAATACAATTAATCCATACTGTGCTAGCAATCCATTTAAATTACAAGAGTTAATATTCCACAAATCAACTAAGTGCACAGTTAAAGATGTTAATGTCAACCACTTTAACTGCACACACACAAAAAATCGAGTAAGCAATTCTTACTCAAAAATTTATCAACAATATACAACAATAAAAAGAAAAATAAAATTTAAAAAACTCTTACAAAAATTTGATCAGGCAGAAAAAAACAACCTTATCCAAGAGTGATTCTGGTCATGAACAGAGACTTTGCAATGTTCCTCACAAATGAAGGGATGACTTGTTCAAAGGTGTGGCTCAATAGTGGAGTGGGGGTCAGAATTGTTGAACTTACGTTAGGTGAACCAGGAACCTGGAACAAGTTTTCTAGTGCACCCAGTCTCAATTCAGATACTGAAAAGATCAAGGCTCTCTAATTTGATTACTCATTTAATCAATGTCTCTAACTCGATTGTAACAAAACAGGCCAGAGACAGAGTGCCAGTAAATCAACAGTGGTTTATTAATTACTGTAGTTGCAAAGAACCAATTTAAAAATCATGAGATTGTTCTATTTTTTTGGAACTTCTGAGGGAGGTATCACATTGGTATAAAATTTACAGTATATATAAACACAAGTGGGGATATAAACAGTTAGTCCTTGTAGGAAATACAGCTTTTTTGCAAGGAACTTTTTAGTATGACGTGCCAAAAGAAGATTAAACTTTTATCAATCCTACCAGAATTTCTTGTTCTCATGGAGTTTATAATCTATCAGAGGAAACATGAGACCTACATAGATATATAATTTAAATGTTACAAAATGCAGCATAATAAACATATACAATTAGTTACATAAATGGATGGTGGAAAAGATGGAAGGAAGAACATGCCAAGGAAGAAAGGTAGATGTAGGACAAAGAAAAAAAGAAGAAAGGGTAAGAGAGAGAGAGAATGAGAGAGAGAGAAAAGAAGGAAAAGAGACAAGGATTCAGGAAGCTACACATATATGTTAAATTGGATGAGTACCTGAAAACTCTGGAAATGAGTTAGTGGAAAGGAGTTTAAGAATGCTGACAAAGAATGAAGGCATTGTGTAGTAGAAACCTGACAAATTGTTTAGACTTTACTGAGTAGGAAATGTCCCCTGAGAAAGAGGCTTTAGTCAAATGATTAATTTAGTGAAATCTGAATAATGGCAAAAGTTAATCAGCAGTTCCCAAATGGGGTTGAAAAGGGATAAGTCAGAGATTATGTTGGACCAAATTGGCAGAGTAAAAGCAGGGTCTTTCACACAATCCCCCCCCCCAATCATTCTAAATACCTTTAAATAATGATAACCAAATTCTTATGGACAGAACCCATAAAAGGAATGAGTGAAACAATTTTCCAGTCCAAGATAAATTGAAAGATCAACAGGAAGCATCAGCACCAGGGTTAGAAAGGGCCTGCAGCACAGCCAAGAAGGCTCTGAAGAAAACTAGGTCCATGGTGACATTTTCCGGACCCCTCAGCCCAGGGATTGCCGAGGACAATCAGGAAGGTCAGCAGGAATACTTTGCTGCCTCAGAGTGAGAATTGAGCCCAGTTCAGTGCAGACTTCAGCACAGACCCAACTCCAGAGGAACAGGAGCAGGCCTAGGGAACCACCCAGAAGCTTTTTTCCAGAGTGCTCAGCCCATTATGGTAAGGAGGTCAAGGTAGATTGCAGTGATCTTTTTGCTATTCCTAAGGCAGGTTGCTTTGTCCATATTCAGATCCAAGTTGTAGTCTAGGGTCCCAGTCTCAGGAAAAGGAACAGAAGCACAAGAGAGCTTAATGTCTTAGTGGAGCAGGGACCCTCCAGAACAGAAAGGTGTGCTTGTGGTCATGCACAAGCCAGATCACAGGCCAGAGAGCAGTCATGACCTCTTCTAAGACCTTGGAGGAAATGAGAACTTGCAGGTCTCTGAAAACAGCTCAAAAACCCTCAAAATCTTAGGAGTGGGCCTCCACCCTGGAAGCAGGGCCCATAACAAAGAGTTAAATTAAATCATAGGCTAAGAAAATGAGCAAACCTCAGAAGAAAAAAGATCCAACCATGGACAATTACTTTGATCCTATGGAGGATCAAAATGCACACTTAGAAGATAACAGTCAAAGTTTCTGGATCCATCTTCTAGATAAAAATATGAATTAGTCTCAGGCTATGGAAAAGCTCAGAAAATATTTTTGAAAATCAAGTAAAGGAGGTAGAGGAAAAATTGAAGAAAGAAATGAGATTGATGCAGGAAAATCATGAAAACTGAGTCAATAGTTGGTGAAGGAGATAAAATACTGAAGAAAATAATATCTTAAAAACCAGTTTGGTTCAAATGAAAAAAGGATTACGAAAGACCAATGCCTTAAAAACAGGAATTGGACAGAAGGAAAAGGAGATACAAAAGCTCTCTGGGAAAAAAAAGCTAAGGAAAGCTGATGACTTTGTGAGAAATCAAGAAATAATAAAACAAAACCAAAAGAATGAAAACCTAGAAGAAAATGTGAATATCTCATTGGAAAAATAACTGATCTGGAAAACAATACCAGGAGAGATCATTTTAAAATTATTAGACTATCTCAAAGTCATGACCAAAAAAAGAACTTAGGCTTCAATTTTCAAAAAATTATCTAGGAAAACTGCCCTAATATCCTAGAAACAGAGAGTAAAGTAGAAATTGAAAGAATCCACTGGTCACTTCCTGAAAGAGATCCCAAAATGAAAATTCCCAGGAAGATTACAGTCAAATTTCACAATTCCCAAGTCAAGGAGAAATTATTGCAGACAGCCAGAAAGAAACAATTTAAATATTGTGAAACTATAGTCTGTATAACACCAGATTTAGTGGCATTTATAGTAAGGGTTCTTAGGGGTTGGTATATGATATTCCTGAAGGCAAAAGAGCTTAGATTACAACTGAGAATCAACTACCCAGAAAAACCAAGCATACTCTTTTGGGAGAAAAGATGAACATTCAGTGAAATAAGGGACTTTCAAATTTTCCTGATGAAATGACCAGAGCTGAACAAAAAGTTTGATCTTCAAGTATAGGATTAAGGTGAAGCATGGAGAGAGTGAGTGGGAAGATCAAATTATGAGGAATTTAATGATGTTGAACTGCTTGTATTCCTGCATGGGAAGATAATACTGATAACTCATATGAACCTCATTTTATAAGGGCACTTAGCCAAGGCACAGGAAGGAATTAAATTTGAAGGTATAACATATTAAAAAGATGGAGTCAATGAGGGCAAAAAAGAATGTTCTGGGAGAAACAAAAAGGAGAGGTAGAATGGAGTAAGTTATTTTACATAAAAGAGACAAAAAAAAAACTTTTGCAGTAGCATGGAGGAGGGGGAAGGGGAAGGGGAATGAGTGAGCCTTGTTCTCATCAGAATTGGATCGGAAAGGGAATAACATATACCCTCAATTTGGTACAGAACTCTATCTTACCCTAGAGAAAAATAGGAGAGGAAAGCGATGGAAGAAAGGGGATAAGGCCCCCACTCCCAAGAGTGTAGGTGACAGAAGGTAGGGAAGATCATGGAGAAGGTAAATCAGATGCAATTCTTTTTGAGGAGGGATAGGGTAAAAAGGGAGAGAAATAGAATATATGGGAGGGGGAGGAAAGAAAATACAACTAGTAATGTCAGCTATGGGAGGAAAATATTGAAATAAGTTTCTATGATAAAGGCCTCATTTCCTAAACATAGAGAACTGAGTCAAATTTATCCCCAATTGGTGAATGCTTATGAGATATGAACAATTTTCAGATGAGGTTATCAATGCAAACTATTTAAACATGTTTTAAATGTTCTACCTTACTATTGATGGGAGAAATGTGGAACGGAAGAATTCTGCATACTATCTTATACCTATTGGATTGACTAATAGGACAGAAGGAGAAAAATGACAAATGTTGGAAGGGATGTAGAGAAATTGAGACAGTGATGCACTGCTGGAGGAGTTATGAAATGTTACAACAATTCTGGAGAATAATTTGGAACTATACCCAAAGGTCTATCAAACCATGCCTACCCTTCAGATTAGCAGTGCTACATCTAGTTCTATGTTCCAGAAGAGATGAAATACAGGGCAAAAAGAATCTATCTGTATAGGTATATTTATAGCAGCTCTCTTCTGGTGGCAGGAAGCTGGAGATTGAGGGAATGCCCAGTGGTTGAGTAATGGCTCAAAAAATTGTGCTATGTGATTGAGATGAAATACTGCTTATTAAAGGAAGTGATGAACAGGATGCTCTCAGTTAAAAAAAACTCTCACTAGCAGATGCAATGGGAAATGTACCTTATACAAAGAAAAAATCAATACTGCAGGATGATCAGCTGTGAATGACATACCTTTTCTCAGCAATGTTGTGACTTTGAAGGTCTTATAATAAAGAATTCTATCCATCCCAAAGACAAAGCTGATGGTGTTTGAATAAAGACTGAAGCATACATTTTTTTCACTTTATTTTTCTTGAAGTTTCTTTTTGAGAGAGAGAGAGAGAGAGAGAGAGAGAGAGACAGTGTGTGTGTGTGTGTGTGTGCTGTCATCACCATTTCATAACTGAGGCAACTGAAGCAATCAAAGCTTAAATCTTTGTCCAGAGTAATTACAGATAGTCGGTATCCTGAATCAGATTTCAAATTAGGTCTTCCTGACTGTGCTTAGCACTCTATACACCATACCATCTAGGTGCCCCTTCATTCCCATGGGATGAGGTGAGTACTCTGCCCATCTCAAAATTGCCTTGAAGATGGCAACATTTCGTGAAGATAGTAGCAATCAAAAGAATAGCTTTCTCATTTCCTGAAAGTCATTGTCTAATCGATGCCAAGAATGCATTGTTGTTATATAACATAATGATCTACATTGCTTCCTGTGTTCTCTTATTCATACTGGTATGTCTTGTAAAGATAAAAATCACAAAAAATTTCAGCAAGATCATTTTCTATGATTCTAATCTATATTCTGTAAAGTCAACATAGAAAGATATAATCATCATGCTAGGGAAATTACTTGATTTTTCATGTTTTTGATTAAGGTAGTTACCAATCTATCTTCTTTTTTCACTCCAGTAGTTGTGTCAAAACATGTTCTTCTTTGTAATAACTTATTTATTTGGTGTCACAATTTCCTTATACCTACAACACTCTTTCTATAGTCTCTGATACATGCTTATGTTCAAGGCAGCTTGACTGTTTTCAAGGTCTATTCTTATGAAATATAAGCATGTCATGAAGGTAGACTATAGAGTTCAAAATTAGAAAAGTTTTCCCAAATTATATCTCTCAGAAAATTATGTAAAAGATATTATTATGGTTGTTTCAATACCTAAAATAATGAGATTTCTTGGATAGGATCAGTAATGAAAGGAGTTTAGTATACCATGCAAATGGAAAATACCTTGGTAATTCAAGAATAAAAAGAATTTATATATATATATATATATATATATATATTAAAATATATATACATAATATACAAATATGTTTATATTTTAGAAATATGCAGAGGCAAATGATATCCCATTCCATTTGACATGGGAAAATAGTAAAGTACTCCATATAAATTGATTTTATAGAATATTGCTAAAGCTCTTGGTAAAGGGTCAGTGAGGTGAAGCACACTAGGTGTTGATACAAAGTGAGGCACACAAGTGTTGATATCAACTACATTGTTTCTGATAATCAGGTATAACTTTATTGACCATTTTAATATAGATTCAAATGGATAGAGAGTCATTTTCAGTGTCACTTTTTGGCACATAGTAAATAGCATCATTAACAGCCACCTACTGATTACTCTGAGGAGACAAAATAAGTTCACTGTGGTAATTTCCTTCATCAGAAAAGCAAGGAGAAAAGTAAATGTCGAAGAGGTTCTTGAAAGGCTATGTTTGGGGGACTGCAAATAAGGGGTCTTATGTAGATAATAATTAAAAATGTGCAAAATGTAGCACAATAAGCCCATCAAAATAGTTGAATGATAAGAGAAAAGAAGGGAAAATTATACCACAGAAGGAAGGTAGTTATCAAAAAATGAAGAAGGGGAGGAAAGAGGATGTCAGAAGGAGAATGAGATAGAGGAAGGGAAGACACAAAAAAAAGGTGAGAATCAAGAAAACCTCGAGTAGTCTAGAAATCTAGAACTGGGTAATTCCTTGAAACCCCCTAAAGCCAAGTTAGAGGCAAAAAGTTTGAGAATGCTGCAAAAAAAAACAAAAAACCTGCAAGGCAGGACCTGTTTTTATGTTTAGACTTTATTGTGTAGCAGATGACCAATAGAGAAGATGTTTTGAACAGTAGAATGACTTGATAAAATCTCAATAAGATCAAATTCAATAAGACCAATTCCCATGAATAATTAATTAGAAACAGGGACAGATTAAACACAAAGAAACATTTAATAAGACATTATGGTATTCCATTGCAAAGCAAATTCCAATAGGAATTTCCAATTCTAGTGAAGTTGAGAGATAGAATATTACTTGAGGGAGATGGGGCATATGGAACAAAACCAAAATCAGCCAGCCTGATCAATAAGGCATTAATGGACTATTTTTGTTGTTCAATTTTTCTAGAGCTGAAATGACCTTCTATCACTCCATACCAATATTTGTTGAAATATATCCCTTTCCTCCCATCATCCCTTCCATCCCTTCATAGAAAGATGAAATGTTCTTCCTTCTCTTTACAGACATATTTTTGACTATGACTCTCAGATCTATATCAAGAATATTCAGTCACTATCTATAATGGTTTATTGACCTTCATGTCTGCTCTCCCCTTGTTATTCAGGAGTGAATATTTTAACTAAGCCCAGCTTTTCAGAACAAAGAATACAAGTATCAGAGAAAATACAACCAAAAGTTAGTTTGTTCCAGAAATGTTCATGTTACCAAAAAAAAGGAAAACTAATACAGTGGAATAGGGACTTAGTCCTAAGAATAAGAACTTACTCTCAGCAATACAATATCCAAGACAATTCTGAAAGACTTTTGATGAAAAATGTGATCCATCTCCAGAGAGAGAGCTGATGGAGACTGAATGTAAACTGAAGCACACTTTTCATTATTTTCCTTTTCTTAGTTCTTGTCTGTTTTCCTTTTACAATGTCACTAATATGGAAATATGTTATGCATGTCTGCACATCAGTAATCTATAACAAAGTACTCAACTTCTCAATGTGAGGAGGGGGAAAAAGGAAGGGAAGGAGAGAATTTGGAACTCAAAACTTTTTTCAAAATGTTTAAAATTGTTTTTGTTCTGTAATCGGAGAAAGATAATATTTAAAAAACAAGGAATATTACAACCCCTCTAAAAATGTATCATATTGAAAAGTCAAAACTTCAACAAAAACAATGGACATATAAAAAGAAAAGCCAAAGTTTCATTCTTTCTATAGACACATTATAACAAAGAGGAGTGTAAAATACAAACTCCATATATATTCTGAAAATCTAAAGAGTCAGTTTGCAATTAATGAATTGACTACATTGCATGAATAAAGTGACAGAAAAAAGAAAATTTAAAGCCAACATGAATATTCAAAAGTATACAAAATCACTTAAACTAGAAAAATTAATCTTGAATCCTGAAATATATATCAAGCGTTCAAAGATGATAGAATAATTTAAAGCTGGTAGTTAAATGAAATATTAGGTACATGAATTCATTGCTATGAATTTACAACTGTGAAATGGTCCATCCATTTAGGAAAATATAGTTGAGTTAATGAGGGAAATAAGTAGACTCACTGAAGCCTGTTGAGATATCAAAGGGGAAAACTGAAAAGTATCTCAGTAGTCATGTGAAGAAAAAAAATTATTTATATGGAATAGCTGAGAATAGGAGAAAGGGTCATTTATTTTTCTATACTTGTAGAACATAGAAGGAAATCCATTACAAACAATATGGAACTCCTGGAAATTTCTCAAATGTCGATTGAGACTAATGAGTTACTTACTCTTGTAGATACTGAGCATTTCTGTTAAACCAGTGATAGGCCAAGTGCTCTAGGCAGGGAAAGGTACCTCTGGTTCCTGACGTAACAATGCCTCATTCCTACGAATAGGATGCACATTTGTTCTACACAGAGCTCCAAAAAATTGAGAATTTTTTCTTTACACAGTATCATCTCTATATCCTTCCATCATTATTAACTAGTCTTTTAGAAAAAGTCTTTAAGAGACAGTGCATCTCAGTAAACCTGAAATGTAACATATGGCACCAGCAGCTATCAAAGTTATCTGGTATTAGAGTTCAAAATTCTTAGATGGCCAATAGTATTTAATAAGGCACACAAATATATGCCACTAACACCTTCCACTGTTGACTTTTCACTTCTTTCCTTTACACTAATTTCTTTTGGGATAAAATAAAATCCTTTCTGATTCACATACTTTATCATCTTTCAGCAGAGCAGACCCCAGTTAGACTCTCCTCAAATAATCAGATTCCCTCATAGATTCTATATTTCTGAATTAGTTGAACACAGAATGAAAACTTACCTTGCCAAGTTGTCTATTTCCTGAGGAGAGAAAGTCAAGAGATTTAGTGTTCTGCACCTTAATCTACTTCTATAATATTGTCTTTATCAGAGAGACAACCTCCCCCACAGTGCTGTCCTTCCCTTAGAATTCTTTTCCAGGGACATTACTATCTATTCTTAATTTTAGTATGTTCAGAATTGTTTAGAACTAGCCTTTGATTATTCCTAATTGGTTTCATGCCTCTGCACCCCTCCTGAAAATGAAGAAATGACTTAACTGTGAGAGAAGTGTCTTACTCTTCTACCCTTCTTCCTCCCTCCCTTTCAAAAAAAATTAATTTGACAGAGTCAAACTTATGCTTACCCTGAATGAGAGAACAGCCATTAAGGAAGCTGGAAAAGGTTTGGAGAGCTGAAAGACTGATAGTCACCCTTTATGATGATTGGTGTCAGTGGGAAATGGGGGATCTTACACAGAAGAATTTAGAATTGAACCCAAAAGCTCAAATTGAGCTACCATCTAGTACCTATCCTCTAGGTACTTTTGGTATAAGGTTATAACTGTCCCAACACTGTCATGCCAAAACCCAATGAAAGAAAGACATCATCATCCTGGCTTATTCCTACTCGAAGTTTTATTGTTTGTGAGTGAAGGTGAAAATAGAATCTTAAGTTAAAAAAAACCTCCAAATTTATTTAGACATACTGATCGTTCATATATGAATGGTATCTATAGAACTTCACAAATTCAGGCTCCTTTGAAATATATCACAGCAAGGAATTCACATCTACAGGCAGACAGAATTGTCTTGGACAATATCTCTGCAGAGTACAGCCATATCTGTATTTTGATATGGGACTTGGAATCATTAAGACATGAATTTAAATATTACTTCTGATGCTATCTTTGTGAAGAAGGGGAGTGTCTCAATTGTTCAGAAGCTCTGTCATCTTCTGTAGAATGGAGTTAATAAAACTTCTTTAACTTAACTCAAAGGGGACTGTGATGCACACACATCATCAATATTATATTCTTAAACCTCCAAACTACTTTGAGTAATTATGATTATCATACAATTATTACATCCTCTTTTGATAGTAAACCTATCACCAGACAGGTAGCTGTCTGAAATAGAGTACCAGCCCCGGAGTCAGGAGGACCTGAGTTCAAATTTGGCCTCAGACACCTGACACTAGCTGGATGACTTTGACTGCCTTGCATCAGGACCATCTTCAGTCATCCTGATTCAGATCTGTCCACTGGACCCAGGAGGCTCCAGAGGAGAAAGTGAGACTCAGAGCCTCCTCATTCAAATCCATTTCACATGTATGTAGAACAAAGGACAAACAACAACAGACATTAAGTATGTCAGTAGGAATATCACTTCCCTCCAGATATTTCTCTAGGTCTAAAAAGTTTCTGTTTTAAAACTGATGCTCTGGGATAAAGCTTCAGTCTTCTCTCCTATCCAGGACACTTATTTGATCTATTCCTTATCCTTATAACATGCCCTCTTAAATGTTGCACCATGAAGAGAAATCAAGTCTCTAGATTAATTGCTCTTAAATTGGGGGAGAGAGAGGGGAAGAGTTTGCTAGGAATCTCCTAAACCAGGAATTAACTCTCTCCTCACCTCTGTCACCTAAAACCAGGAATTCTTCTATTGCTTAAAGATATAGCTTAACTTTGCCCATTCATGTTCAGTTTTTCCTCCTTTCCTCCTTTCAGAATTTCTCTTACGCTTTAAAAAAATGTGATTGTTCTCTTTCTGTTCATTATACATTTGTTTACTTATGTCGTTGGTGCTGTTCCAAGTACAATTGCCTGCTAATGATCAGGCAGGATTATTTTGTTCTTTTTGCAGTTATTTGCTGGGTATAATTGTATTGGAACTGGCACATAGTAGTTACTTTATAAGTACATAATTGGATGCCTTTTTTTACATTTTTGCTCATAGCATCATATTATGCTTTTCTATAAGCAATTATAGAATATTAACTATTCCTTATGAAAAGGGCCTTCAAGGGGTAATCTACTTCACCCCTTTTTACCAAAGAATGAAATATGTAGTTGCTCTGAAAGAGGAGCTTCAAGCTTATTCGTGTGATTGAAGATTTATATTCAACCCAAGATGGAAAGGTATTGAAACTTATAGCACACTCTCCTGCTGATGGGGCCTGGTCTTTTGAGACTTTTGTTTACATTTTATGATTTAGGAGATTTACATACGAAAAAACAAATTCCATTTGAGAATCTACTGAAAAGCCTGAACTGACCAACTCTATTAAATAGTTCTAAAACTCAGGTCTTAATATTCTGTGGGAGACAGGATACGTACCTTCTATTCTTCATTTCTAAAGCAATAGGATATATACACATACTCACCTGGAGCATTTCCAAGGGAATCTTGTCCAGACTCTCCGCTATTTTTAATATCCTTTGTTGTATATCCTGGATTTGTTGTGTCAGTTTTTGCCATGTTGTCTCTGGAATCCTGGTCCAGTCTTTGCAGATATAGATCTTCTTCATCCAATAAGAACTGGTGTATTTTCTCATATACAGATGCAATTGACTTTATCTTATCCCAAAAGAAATTAGTGTAAAGGAAAGAAGTGAAAAGTCAGTAGTGGAAGGTGTTAGTGGCATATATTTGCATGCCATATTAAATACTATTGGCCAACTAAGAATTTTGAACTCTAATACCAGATAACTTTGATGGCTGATGGTCCCACATGTTACATTTCAGGTCTACTGAGATACACTGTCTCTTTTTTAGGTTTGTTTTTTTTTGAAAGGCAAATGGGGTTAAGTGGCTTGCCCAAGGCCACACAGCTAGGTAATTATTAAGTGTCTGAGACCGGATTTGAACCCAGGTACTCCTGACTCCAGAGCCAGTGCTTTATCCACCATGCCACCTAGCCACCCCTATACACTGTCTCTTAAAGGACTTTTTTCTAAAAGACTAATTAATAATGATGGAAGGATATAGAAATGATATTGTGTAGAGAAAAAATTCTCAAAATTTTACCAGAGATAATTTTTCTCCCTAATATAATTTCATTCCTGTCTGCAAACTTTCTACATACATATAATTTACCAGTAAATCAAAAACAAAGTTGTTCTACTATCATTGTGTCAAATTATTCCCCCAAATAATGACAATATATTTTGTGTTTTGATCATTGATATAAATCAAATAAGAGACAGGAAAAAACCAAACATCTCCTGTCTCTTATTTTTGAAAAGAGAGAAAGGTCTTTCAAGGGACAATATACCTCATACCATCCTGACCAAGGAAGCAGATACTGACCTTACACTGGGTCTCTTTAGTCTCAAACTGTCCAATGAAAATTTAAATTCTATCTCTTTTCTCTGTAGGATATTCCATGTCTCCTGTAGCCTCTCCTGAAAGAAAAACAAAGCCTTATTCAAACCTCTGTTTTCGGCCAGAGAGACCTATACACTTTAAAATTGTTAGCTATTAAGAGCTAGAATTTATATACCTCTTTAAGGTTATCAAATGTCTCTGTGTCTTTTCCATTAGAATGTCATCATAACTAAAAAAGTAAATGGCTATTTTTACTACTGCCATTTTAAAGATGAGAACAGTAAGACCAAAAAGCATCTAAAAGTCCAGTAAAAATAACTGGATTGAGTACTGTCATTGAAATCACAAGTATGAGGCCCCTAGATTTCCCTTTTACCCTTGAGGTTGAGTTACATGTTTAATATAGCAGTGGCTGTAAGGGGTCATAATGAGAGTTGAATAAACAGACAACATGTCAACCATAGGATTGATTGATAGTGAACAGACACTCTTATCTTGCATTTATCAGCAGCCCTGTCCAGGGGAAGGACTTGGTGATCTTTATGCTCTGGGTTGAATGAACAAGACTCAGGAAGGAGTTTCTGGGCTTCCATACACAAAAAAAAGCTTCTCTTTCTCCCCATGTTGATCACATATGGTCAGGCCCACTGTGCTTTTAAGTAAATGATGTCTGATTACTTTGGCAATATTAGAAAGATTCTGCAAGTTCTTATTGGGCATCAAATGGATGATTTCAAAGACTCGTCTGCATTCTGAGCAGATTAAAGTGCCATCATCTCTTTCCCTGCACTGGAGAAGACACTGAGCAAAAGCTATGGCCAAATTGAAGACCCACTGGGTCAGTGAAGTAACACAGGCAGATGGAGCAAGAGAGATCTGCCTGGAGATTTTCAAGTAAGTCTTCGGCATACATGTTCCTAGACCTGGGGAGAAAGAATCAGTGAAAACTTTGACCAGGGAATTCCTATCATCCAAGTCATCTTAGAACTTTTGTGTAGGAGGCAATAGAGAACCTGTAACAGAAGTGATCCCAGATCCACCACACACCCTGATCAGGTCAAATGGGGACCCCAAGAGTCATGCCTGCCTTCAAATAGAACCAGGGAACCTAAGAGTCCTGGGACTCAAATATGTGTGTTTAGGCAGAATCCTCATAAGATCTATCTTACAGATGGACTTTATTCTTACCCATCTTAAAAAGAATAAAGAACTATTTTGTTTTGTTTTCTTTTGCTTTTGGTCTCCAGGGAGTGGATCATGGAACCTAATGAACCCAATTCTGAATAGGATCTCTTTCCTCTATCCTCTGAATAAAACATGCTTATTTACTCTTAAATATCATTGAAATATTATCATTTTAATTAAATATTATTGAGTTATTTATTATTTTATCGAGTGTTTTAGAAATAACTGATGTCATTTCAAAATCTCAGGATAATTACATTTCTGTTTATCTAATCTGGAAAATGTAGGACAATAAAAGCACAATCCAACTCATTATCTCTGTACCCCTAACTTCTCTCCCACTCCAAAAAAAATCTTAATTACAGATTTTTTTTTCCTCCTCAGCATTTAATTTTGTCCCCTCTCCAATTTATTATTTCAATCTTCCATTGAACCAGCCTTTCTTAAAGTGAAATGAGGGGGGAAAAAAGTGTTTTCCCAAGAGAAACTTACCTCTGCTTCTGTCCTCCAATCTACCTTTGAGGATAAATAACACTAATTCTTTCCCTTGAACTTTGGCACCAGAAAGTTTTAGGACTAAGTAGTTGTGTTCTTTTATGTCTTCCTTTGATTAGACTTTAAGTCTACTACTCCACAAAAGGTGAGAATTCCTGTGGTTTGATAGTGTTTCCCATCTCAGACCTGGGCTGAGTTCTCACATTTATCTTTTTCCTTAGTCATGAATTTCCATTCATGATGGTGTTCACAGCTAGGTAGTCTTGCTTTTCCAGTCCTAGTGAAACTAACCTCTCCTTCCTTCTTTCTCAGATATTCTTCTCAGGAGAGATACTGTTAACTCTTTACTTTGAGTTATGTCTGAAAACTTTTTAGGACAATGTTTTTAGGGTCATATAAGGGTTTTCTTCCATTCCATTCATGAGAAGTGAGAGCTCTTATATCCTCATAAGAGCTTCTAGTTTCTACTATTTTACTGAGTTCTCAATTTTGTCTCTTTTTTAAAGAAATGGGTTATAATTGACAATGTTCACACCTCAGCACTTTGGACAAGAGTTTCCTTGCCTTTAAATTAATCAGGTCAGTGGCCACTGGGTATAAATAGTTCATGTTTCATAGTAGATGTTGTTGACAATATTATATTGGTCAAAATATTTTATTTGATGTGATGGTTCTCTGAAAAGGAGGGGGAGGTCAGGAGGAGTTTAAAAACAGGAGGTAGAAAAAAAAAGATTATTTTGAAAAATGTCTTGCTTCAATCTCCTACCTCTCCTTCCTCTACACTTTCCTGTTTCCTTAACCTCAGATGTCATATTTAAAGTATTCTAATGAGTGGTTTATATAGATATCTTATTTTTGCTGATCTGGGATCTTTCATTCAAGACCTAGAAGTTTTTTCATCAAGAGATTGGTCTTGGAAAATGCTTTTGAATGGAATACTTTTCAGTATTAATTGAATTCTACTGGTCAAATGACTGGTGATTTCAAATCAGCATTTTTGAGGGTGATGTGATATAATTGGAAGAAACTGAAAGAGTGAGAAAGAGCAGTTGACTCTTAGTCATAAATAGTGAATTCTGGAGAGCCAAGAAGGAATGTATTAGAAAGACTTTTGATTTCAGTGACTTAGAGGAATTCCGATAAACTCTTTTACTCTCAGTCTTTTCCTGGCCCTTGATCTAAATCAAATGATCTGGAGATAAGGATAGCAGCTAATTCCTTTTCTTTTCATTATTATTTGTTTCTCTGTTCTTTTATTTATCTAGCTTGCTGATAGTTAGCTATATATCTGTTGGATTGTTTATTGGGGAGATGGGGAAGAAAAAAGGATCATATTTTCATTAGATCATTCCTTCTTGATAGCCTAGGAATTACTTATTCATCTCCAGAAATATGCATTTTTACCCATGGCATTCTCTTCCAGTATGGGAAGAAATCTAGCCTGAGACCTGATTAAATATGTGTTCTATATCTATATCTATACCTATATCTATATCTATATTTTCTGATTGTCTAATCTGTCCTATTCCTGCCCACAGTAAAGACCATTCCTACTAGTCCTGAACTTCCTGAAAAAAAATCAATAGAATTTTATTTTTAATTTTTATTTGTGAGGCCCAGAGAGTGAGAATTTGATTCTATGGGCAGTTGATCCAGCTTAAGAACTTCAAATCAGAAACAGAGCAGAAGGGGAATGAATATTGGGAGGGGAAAAGGAGTATAAGCAAGAGAGAAGTTATAAAATGGAATGAGGAAGAGGGAAGAGAATGTATTAAAAGGGGAAAAAGAAGGGGAAAAAGGGGGAAAGGAAGGAGTGAGGAGATTAATTCAGAGAAGGAAGGAGGTAAGAAGAGGAGGGATAGGGGACAGTGAGGTAGAAGGATGATTGAGAGACAGAGTGAAGGGGTAGAAGTGAATGATATAGGTATAGATATAGGTAGAGATAGAGACATATGTGATAATACATATTCCCACAAATACAATTAACAACCTTAGCAAAGTTGCCCAATATAAAATAAACCCACAAAATCCTCAGCATTTCCGTAAATATAACTAACAAGACACAGCAGCAAGAAATAAAAAGGCAAATTCTATTTCAAGAAACTGTAGTCAACTTAAACTACTTGTAGTCTACCTGCCAAGAAAATAGATAAAAACAATTATAAAAAAATTTTCACACAAATAGAATCAAATCAAAATAACTGGGTAAACATCAATTGCTTATGGGCAGGGTGAGCTAATATAATAAAAATAATAATTCTACCTAAATTAAATCCTTATTCAGTGTCATATCAAAATACCAAAACAATTATTTTATTGAAGTAGAAAAAACAGTGACTAAATTCATATTGATGCAGGGAAGATTTGTGTTTGGAAGTAGATTTTGTAATCCTTTATACTGTTAAATTTTGTAAAATGTTATCTGTTCCTGGGATGTAAATTGACTCCTATTGTTTCATTGTTAAATTTGTACCCATCTCTTCATTCCCAACCTCCAGGTTCCAACCTTTTACCTATTCTGGTCACTTAAGGGGGTAGGGATTTCCCCTTTGCCCTCAGTACCCAGAGAATAGGCAAGACTATAAAACCCTGACCTAAACTCTCCTCCTGGCTGGCCCTTCTCCCTGGCTGTCCCCCTCCCCCACCCCACCCCTCTCTCTCTCTTTCTTTCTGCCATGTCTGTATTTGCTTCTGTCTTCAAAGTGCTTGCTGGTTTTTTTAACTAGGAGGAAGAAAGTTTTAATCTCCAAAGGGATCACAAAAAAGGGTAAAACCCCACATGTACAAAATATTTATAGTAGCTCTTATCCTAGTGGTGAAGAATTGGAAATTGAGGAGAGGCCCATCAATTGAGGAATGACTGAACAAGTTTTGTTATATGAATATAATGGAATACAATTATTGTTCTGTAAGAAATCAGGAACAGGGGCAGCTAGGTGGCTTAGTGGATAAAGCACTGGCCCTGGAGTCAGGAGTACCTGGGTTCAAATCCAGTCTCAGACACTTAATAATTACCTAGCTGTGTGGCCTTGGGCAAGCCACTTAACCCCATTTGCCTTGCAAAAACCTTAAAAAAAAATCAGGAACAGCTTAGTTTTAGAAGAGCATGGAAAGATTTGCATGAATTGATACTAAGTGAAGTGAACAGAACCAGAAGAACATCGTACAAGCTAACAAGCAACGTTGTGTGACAATGGACTTGTTCATTTCAACAATATAATAATCAAAGATAATTCTAAAGGACTTGTGATAGACAATACCATCCACATACAGAGCAGGAATTATGGAGTCAGAATGCAGATCAAAGTTTACAATTTTCAGTTTTAAAAATTTCTTTTATATATTGTTTCCCCCCTTTATGATATGATTCATCTTTCACAGCATGATTAATATTGTGTGGGATAAGAATCCACTTAAAAAATATATAGAGACTCCTCTGAGAAAAAAGGAAAGTTTATTTTGGCTTTTCTCTAGAAAAGGGCATCCTCCAAGTTTTACAAAGATAGTGAAGATCAAGGAGTTGCTCTGAGATGACAATCAAGCAAGATTATATGACCTAGCATGATTCCCTCCCCCAGCCCCCTCTCTTCCAACCTGATTGGTTAAGGTTTTCAGTGTTACAATCTTTACGTGAAAAAATCTACCCAGCAACAAAGAGAATAAAAGGTTTTCATAAAATGCTACCTCACCATCCAGATGGCAAGGGTATCAGAAGATTTCTAATGACCTTCTGTTAAATGAAATAATGTCTGAGTATGCAAGGTCTTCTAAGTTTAGCACTTAGCAAACAAGAGAAGGCAGACTACTGTTCTCACAGTCCGTTATCCAAGAGGTGGCTGACTAAGACTGCAAGGTCTCTTCTCTGGAAGTATTCCACTGTTTCCCTCCCTAACAGAATCAATGCAAGGTCTTTCTGGAAATAGTCCACTGTTTCACTCCCTAGCAGAATTGGGAGGGTGTCTGATTTGGAATGCAAGGCCTCTCTCCCTTTTCTAAGAATAGTCTAAGGGTAATAGTTTGTCTTTGTTTTAATGATTTTTAACCCTGAGAGGACTTCACTAAGAATATTAACTCTTAAGAGGGAATATTCCACTCAATATGGATTAATGTTTAATAAAGTTAAATGTAGTTATATGTATAGTTTAACATAGTTATATGTAGTAGATTGTTTTCTGTCAGTGAAAAGGGGGTGAGAAGGAATGGAGGGAGAAAATGTGATGCTAAAAACTTACCAAACAAATGAGAATTGAAAACTATCTTTGCAAGTAATTGGAAAAAATAAAACATTTTTTGAATGGAGAAAAAAGAAACTGAACCACAAGAGGTAAGGTGGAAGAGGAAAAAGAAAAGAGGATCTTAGGTTGGTGAGATGGGAAGATGATGAGTGAGAGGAAGAATATAATTCAAATATCAATTTGATGCTTGTTCAACTATATATAGAAAAGTGATGATAGAGAGAGGCACATTGGTCATGAGATGCCCATTTTGCTAATATAGCTGTTCTCAGTGGAATAACATGTCATTTCTCACAGAAGATACAGTCCTCTCAAAAGCAATTTTGTTAAGGGAAATCTTCTAAGTCACTAATGGAAAAGGGAAGGAGATGATAATAAGCATTTATATACTACCTACTTTTTGATAAGCACTATGCTACGAAATGCTTTACAATTATTATCTCATTTAATCTTCACAACTCTGTCACCATTTTACAGCTGAAGCAACTGAAGCAATCAGAGCTTAAAAGCTTGCCGAGGGTCCTACAGCCCAGGGTCCTAACTAGTGTCCCAGACCAGATTTCAACTGAAGTCTTCCTGATCTGTGCTTAACACTCTAACATTGTATCATCCCAGTGGGAGGAGGGCTCTGCCCTTCTCAAACATGCTTTGAAGAAAGTAACAGTTCATGTGCACTTGTTTCTCATTTCCTGAAGGTTGCTGTCTAGTCAGAAACTAAGAATACATTGTTGTCACATAACATAACGATCTACGTTGCTTCATGTATTGTCTCATTCCCAGTGTTCCTTCCAAAGATAAAGATCATAAAACATTTCAGCATGACCATTTTCTATAATTCTTGTCCATATCCCCCTGTAAGTTCAGCATGGGGAGGTATATTTATCATGCTAGAGAAATTTGTCGATGTTTTGTTTTTGAAGTTAGTTTTCAGTCTTTCTTTTTTCACTCCTATAGTTGTATGAAATCAGATTTCTTTTATATAACTGGTTTATATGGTATCAGTCTATTCATATGTACAATGCACCTTTCTATGTTCTCTTGGATATGCTCATGTTCAAGGCAACATGGCTATTTTCTTTATTTTTTAAAATTGATTAAATAATTTATTTCTTTTTCCAACTACATGGAAAGGTAGTTTTCAACAATCATTGTTTTGGAAGGTTGAGTTTTACATTTATCTCTCTCCCTCCCCTTCCCAACAGAAAGAAATCCAACATAGGCCAACATGGCAATTTTCAAGATCTTTTCTTGTGAAATATAAGAATGTCATGAAAGTCAATTGTTGAATTCAAAATATAGACATTTTTTTCCCCAAATGGTGATGTCTCTCAGAGATTAGCTATCTTAAAGTCATTATTCTAGATGTTTCAATGCATGAAATAATAGTGAATTTCTTGGATAAGATCAATAATATATACATTTACACATATATATTAATGCATAGACATATGTACATATATAACATTTCTATCTTATAAATGCACAATATTTGTAAGTGATATTCTATTCTATTTGCTATCAGAAAATCAGAAAATCTCAAGTATAGATTTATATTGTAGAAAATTGCTGAAATTCTCAGCAAAAGGTCATGTCAATGAGGTGAGGCACACTTGTGAGATATACTAGTGTTGATATCAAATACAAACAAGATAGACTTTATTCTCATTGTTTATTCTCATTGGTTTTGATAATCCATCATAACTTAATTGATCATTTCAAAATAAGTTCAATTGAATGAAAAAGCATTTTAAGAATCATTTTTCAGTTAGTTGTCATTAAGAGTATTCCCACAGCAAACATCATTGATGGTTGACTACTGATTATTCTGAGAACAGATAATACAGTGATGCAGGGATATTTTTGTCATTAGGATAGCAAGGAGAAAAATAAGGCCGAATAGGTCCTTTAAAGGCTATGTTTGGAGGACTGTAGATAAGGCATCTACATGTGACATTGTAAAATGCTATATGTCCCTTTTCATAATCAAGAAAAACACCCACTTTATGTATGGGTGGACTCTGATGAAGACCATATTGTGAATTCCACAGAAAGAATTCATTTCCAAACGTAAAGGCATCTAGTGTTCTTATATCCTCGGATGACAGGGACTGTGCTCCTTTTCTGCTGACTGAATCTTCACAGATGCCCACTGACCACTCTTTCTTATCTCCCACCTCAACTTCCCAATAGTGTTTTCCTGAGTTGAAGGTCTGGGCCCCAAGGACTGTGAGAGCATAGTCAAATCTTTCTTCATTATCAGATACATCCTGTGGTATACTTGTATAATTAAAACTCTTCAAATCTTCAGACAAGTTGAGATGAGAATTGGCTGTTTCAGGATCCAAAGTTATATCCCCTAGAGAAAAAGGAAAAGGTATAATCAGCCTTGGGATACTAGATCACAGTCTATTTGAGACTATATAAGAACAATCAAGATAAAAGGATAAAGATTGGGAAGGAGGGAGGAAGGAAGGAAGGAAGGAAGGAAGGAAGGAAGGAAGGAAGGAAGGAAGGAAGGAAGGAAGGATGAAATCAAGGGAGGAAGGAGAGGAGAAAAGGAAGTAGCTACTCAGGAATCCTATAGATATATATAGATAAAGATATAGATATTGTAGCTATAGACATAGATATGCAGAATTGGATAACTCATTAAAAACCCCTGAAGCAAGGTGAAACCAGAATGTCCATTATCACCACTACTGTTTAACATAATGTTAGACCTGGTAGCTTTATCAGTAAGAGAAGAAAAAGAAATTGAAGGAATTAGAATTGGCAATGAAGAAGCAAAACTTGCATTCTTTGTAGAGCATATGGTGGTAATACTTAGAGAACCCTAGAAAATCAGAGTTTTTAAAAACTACTTGAACAATAAAAATTTCAACAAAGTAGCTGGATATAAAATAATCCCACATAAATCATTAGCATTCCTACATATGAACACAAAGTCCAAGGGGAAGGGAGAGAAATTCCATTTAAAATAACTGTAGAAAATATAAAATACTTGAGAATTTACTTCCCAAATACAAACCCAGAAACTATATGTACGCAATTACAAAAAGACTTTTTCATACAAATAGAGTTGGATAAAAACAATTAGAAAGACATAAACTGGTTAGGTTGAGCTAATATAATAAAAATGACAATTCCACCCAAATTAAATAACCTATTCAGGACCATATCAATCAAATTACCAAAAATATGTAATAAAATTTATCTGGAACAATAAAAGGTCAAGAATATCAAGGGAAGTATTGACAAAAATGCAAAGAAAGGTGTCCTAATTGTTCCAGATCTAAAATTATACTATAAAGCAGCAGTCATCAAAACTGTCTGATGCAGGTTAAGAAAAAGATATGATAGACCAATGCATTAGAATGGGTACAAAAGAAACAATAGTAAATTATTATGGTTAATCTATTATTTGACAAACTCAAAGACATGCTTCTGGGATAAGAACTCATACTTTGACAAAAAATGACTGGGAAAACTGGAAAATAGTATGGCAAAAGTTAGGCAAAGACACATATCTCACATCCTATTTCAAAATAAGGTCAAAATGAGTACAGGATTTAGATATTAAAAGGACAATACTACAGACCAAATCTGTCAGATTTATGAAAAGGGAAGGAATTTATGACCAAACACATTATAAATTATAAAATTCAAAATGGATAATTTTGAAAACATTAAATGAAAAATTTGTACACAAATAAAACTAATGCAATCAATATTAGAAGGAAATCAGAAAGCTAGGAACCAATTTTCACAACTACTGTTTCTGATAAAGGATCCATTTCTGAAATATATGGAGAACTGAATCAAATTTATAAGAATACAAGTCATCCCCCAATTGATAAATGGTCAAAAGATATGAATGGAATGTTTTCAGATGAAGAAATTAAAACTATGTAAAGATATATGAAAAAATATCTAAATCACTTTTCATTAGAAAATTACAAATTAAAACAACCTATCAGATCGATTAAAATACAAAAAAAAAAGAAAATGTGAGTAAACTGGCACATTACTACATTGTTAGTGGAATTGTGAACTAATCCAACCATTCTGGAGAAGAATTTGGAACTATGCTCAAAGGTCAATAAAACTGCATGCCTTTTAAGTAGCATTTTTGTAGTTACAAAGAACTGGAAATTGAGGGGATGTTCATAAATTGGGGAATGTGGTATAATATGGATTACTATTGTTCTGTGAGAAATGATGCATAGCTGAAATTCAAAAAAGTCTGCAAAGACTTGCATGAACTGAGGCTGAATAAAGTGAGCAGAACCAGAACACTGTACTCATCAACAGCAAAATTGTAAGATGGTCAACTATGATGCACTCAGTTCCTTTCAGTCATTCAGGGATCAAGGACAATTCTAAAAGGTTAATAATGGAAAATGCCATCTACATCTGGAGGAAAAACTACAGACTCTGAATGCAGAGCAAAGCATACTATCTTTACTTTTTAAAATTTGTTTTTATGTTTTTTCTTTCTTCTCTTTATTTTTCCCCTTTAGTTTTGATTCCTCTTTTATAACATGACTAATGTGAAAATATGTTAAACATGACTATACATATACAACCCATATCAGATTATTCTCTGTCATGGGGATGGGGAAAGGGAAAAAAGATTGGTAAATATATGACCCTCAAAAGGCAACAAATAGATGAATTGTGAAAAGTGTCTTTTCATGTAATTGGAAAAAATAAAATAATATTAAAATGGAAAAAAAACACAAAAATACTTGAGTACTACAGGTTCTCACCCATCTCCTCCAAAAAGAAGGAAAATCCACAAGTTAGCATCTGAAGTATATCATATATATATGAATTGGTCAAAAAAGATAAAACATAGAAATAGTTTCAATTATGGGTGGAATAAGTAAGATCATTCTGACCTGTTGAGGTATCAAAGGGAAACTCACTTCAATAGTCATGTGAAAACAGAAATTATCCATATGGGGTTAAGGAAAATGATCATTTGTGCATGCTAGCACACACTAAGGAAATCTACTGCAAACAATATGGACACTCTTGGGAATTACCCAAATATCAGTGGAGACTCACGTGTTTCACTTACTCTGGTAGTTAATGAGCATTTCTCTCAGACCAGTGATGGGGTAGGTGCTCCAGCTAGGGAAAGTAATATCTGGTTCTTGTTCTTGAAGTAGCAGCTCTTCATTCCTACAAATAGGATATATTTGGTTACATTTGATCTACAGAGTTCCAGAGCCCTCTCTGATTCACATACTGGTTTTTTTTTTGTTTTGTTTTTTTAGTTTTTGCAAGGCAATGGGATTAAGTGGCTTGCCCAAGGCCACACAGCTAGGTAATTATTAAGTGTGAGGCCGATTTGAACTCAGGTAGTCCTGACTCCAGGGCCAGTGCTCTATCCACGGCACCACCTAGCCACCCCTTGATTCACATAATTTTTCATCTTTTAGCAGTGTAGACTCCAAATAGCCCACCTCAAATAATCAGATTCTCTCATAGATTCTGCATTTTTTAATTACTTGAACACAGCATGAAAACTTACCTTACTAAGGTGTCTTTCCTATCCTGAAAGGGAGAAAATAGAGAGGTTTAGTGTTCTGTTCCTTAGTCTATTTTTATAATATTCTCTTTCTCAGATCCCATCCACCTCCCCATAGTTCTGTTCCTCTCTTAGAATCCTTTTAGGAACATTATCATATTTGCACAGTTTAAGTCTGTGAAAAATTGTTTAGAACTAGCCTTGGATTATTCTGATGGACCTCATGCCTCTAACTCCCTCCTAAGGATGGAGAAATGACTCCATTGTGAGAAGAGTGCTATTCTGCTCTGCCATTCTCCCACCCTCCCATACACAGAAACTGCATTCAAGAGTCAATTGTTTGCTTACCCTGAATGAGAGAACAAACAATAAAAAAAATCTACAAAAGATGTGGGAGTCTCTGAGATATGTAGTCTCCCTTTTTTATGGTTGCTAAGAGTTGAAAACTGAAGGTCCTGAAACCATAAAAGTAAGACCTCCCTTTACAACCAATAAAATTAAAATAGAAGTCAGAAGGTGGAAATGAGATTGCATTCTAGAGTAATTTTGGTTCCCATATAACCACTCTCATTCTTAAGTTCAAAGAAGCAAAGAAAAAATCAGCCCATACCTATCCCCACTGGAAAGATGTTGTTGGATTGGGGTTTTCTTGGGGAGAAGTGAAAAAAAGAATCTTATAAGAAATGATCTCAGTTTATCTAGATCAACTGATCCCTGATACATGAATGATGACTAAAATTTCACAAAGGTAATCAATCCACATTCTGTAAAAGATTTTCCATGGCAAGGAAATCACACATACAAAGGTAGGAAAAATCATTTTGAACATCTCTGCAGAGTGAGAGTATGCCTTGATATGGAATGTTTAGTCATTAAGATATGTTTAAATATTACTTCTGTTGTTATGTGTGTGACCCCAAGGATGCCTCTCAATTGCTCTGAAGTTCACTGTCCTCCTCCATGGGATGGAAATAATGAAATGTCTTCAACTTAACTCAAAGAGAGACTGTAATGCACATAAGTACACACAGGATATTAATTAGAATCTCAAACCTCCAAACAACTTTGAGTAGTTTTGCATCTATTTGAAGTGGTTCTTCCCTCTATTACATAGAAGAACAAATCTATCTCCTAGTGATAGTAAGTATTACTGCTTCTATAGCCTTCATTTCCCTTCAAACACTTCTCAGGTTCTAAAAAGTCTGTTTTTATTGATGCTCTGGGATAGAGATTTCAATCTTCTCTTTGATCCATTCTCTCCAACATGTTGTTCTTGATCCATCCCACATCCTTAATGTGCCCATCAAATGTTGAACCATGAACAGAAAAAAGCTTCTAAACTAATGATTCTTCAATTTTTTGAGGGGGGGTAGAAAGAGGAGGATGAGTGGAGAGTTTACTAGACATCTCCCAAACAAGTAGACCCTCATTCCTTCTACATATATCCAGGAATTCCTCTAATCCTTGAAAATATAATTTAACTGTCATTTCCACCTTTCCAAACTTCTCTGCCTTTCATTTTTAAATTAACATGATAGTTCTCTTTCTGTTCATTCTACCTCTCTTTACTTATGTCCTTGATGTCAAGTAAATTGCTATTTCCTTGCTAGTGAGGATTATTTCATTTACTTTACTGATATTTGCAGAGCATATGGTAGACTATGCTTATATATGTGCTTATTTAGTTGCCTTACTTTTTTTACCTTTTTGCCAAAACCTCATATGTCACTACACCATAAGGAATTATAGAATCATTGACTATTCCTTATGAAAAGAATGATCTACCTCACCCCTTTTCACCAAGGAATGAAGGATGTGATTGCTCTGGGAGAAAGAGTTGATTCAAGTATTTTCCATATGATTGCAAGTTTAAATTCAATCCAAGATGGGTATTGAAACTCAGAGCACACTGTTTAGCTGAAGTGGCTTAGCCTTTAAGAATGCCTCTGCTACACATTGTCTGACTATGGGAGATTTACACTACTCATCAGAAAATATGCATTGAAAAGCCTAAATTAACCTTCTCTAACAAATAGTCCCAAGATGCTTCTCTTCATGATTTATAGGAGATAAGACTAATCATACATATACATATATATATGTGTATGTGTATGTATATATATATTTGTATCTGTGTTATGTAGATATGTAGGTACATATATGTGTGTGTGTGTCTGTGTTTGAATGTTGCACACACTCACCTGAAGCATTTCCAAGGGAGTTTTGCCCATATTCTCCTCTATTTTTAACATCATTTGTTGCATATCCTGGATTTGTTTTGTCAATTTGGTCTTCCTTTCTTCAAGTTTTTCCAGTTTGTGTCTGGATTCCTGATCCAATTTTTCCAGGTATAGACATTCTTCATCCAATAAAAACTGATGTATTTTCTCATACTCTGTTGTTATTGACTTTTTAATAGCAAAAGTATCCTCCTGTCCCAAAAGAAATAGGATAAAGGTAAAAAGTGAAAAGTCATGATAGAATGGGATAGGGACCAACATTTTTGTTCTCTATTAAATACTATTGACCATCTAAGAAAAGTGGATTCTGATACCAGAAGGTTATTCTGACTGCTAGTACATCTTCCATTTCAGTTGTTCTGAGACACAGTCTCTTAAAGCACCTTTTCTAAAGGAGTAGTTAATAATGAAAAGAGTAAAATATGATATTGCGTAAAGGGAATGTACTCAAAAAATACCAGAGATCATTTTCTACCTAAAAATACCCAAATCATTTCAGGAACCTTTTTCTTCATACATGTAAATGATCAGTTTATAAGAAAACTAAGTTCTGTGATCATTAGACGTCATATTATTTTCCCCAAAGAGTGACAATATATTTCATTCTTTGATCATCAATATTAATCACTTTAGTCATTAAAACTTCAAGGGGCAGAATAGGTCTTACCTTCCTGACCAAAGAAACAGACACTGACCTTACACTCTGCCTCTCTTCTTTTCACACTGTCTAGTGAAATTTTAAACTCTTCTTCTTTTTTCTGTAAGATATTCCATGT
Organism: Macrotis lagotis; assembly: GCF_037893015.1. Taxonomy (NCBI): domain Eukaryota; kingdom Metazoa; phylum Chordata; class Mammalia; order Peramelemorphia; family Peramelidae; genus Macrotis; species Macrotis lagotis. The sequence continues at coordinate 90,405,596 of NC_133660.1, forward strand.
CTCCTGGAGTTTGTACTGCAAGAAAAATAAAACCTTAGTCAAATCTCTGTTTTATAGGCCCTTCAGAGGCCCACATGCTTTAGAATTGCTGACTAGGAGGAGGATTCTGGGAAGGTGGTGGAGTAGATCTAAAAATCCCAAACTCTCCAGGTTTCCTCCCCTTACAAATCCAAAAAAGCACCTCAAGGTGACCATGGAATGACCAAAATAAACAAGAGCTGGGGTGGAATAGTGGTCCTTCTGGGACAACCAGAAAAGATCTGAAGAAAGATCTAGGGACAGAGGTTTAGTTCCAAGTAAAATGTAAACTCTTCCAGACTGGCAACCTAACACAATAAGAGACAAGCCCTAGGAGCCAATAGGTTGAGAAGTAACCTCAGTCTTAGCCAGAGGGATATTTACCTACATGACAATGTGGGGAGTTGGTATCAAAGTGAGGAAAGAGAGAGAACCTCTGCTAACAAAGAACACCAGGGTCAGGTGTGCTACGGAGAAGCAGAAGCAGTCCTCGACTAGAAGGAACCAGTGAGGGCAGAAGTGATGACCCTGCTGGCTTTGGACATTTACAGAGAACTGAATTCTTGATCTTGTTCCAGAGGAGAGGCAAGAACTGAAAGGTATAGCCACTGGAGGATTCTCAGGGAGCAAGAAAACTTCCAGGACACTGTGTAGAGGGTCCCAGCTATGGCTTGGAAAGGAGTCCAGAGATTGGGTCCAGGACAAAGTTCCTGAGGCCAGAGGCACCATCCCCCCCCACATCCCAGAACTAGAGGTGAATATGATAACAAGCTGCTAAAAATTAAAAATGATAAAAAATAAAAAGAAACAGGCAAAAAAAAATCCAACTATAGACATTTATATGAGAATAAGGAAGGTTGAGGTTCATTTTCAGAAGAAGATACAGAAGGAAAAAACAACTCTCCACTTCAAAGAGTAACATCAAAAGGCAGCCTGCTTTAAAAGAATTCATGGAAGAACTCAAAGAAAAAGACTTTAAAAGCCAAATAAAACAAGAACAATTCGAGAAGGAAAAAGTTAACAAATTAGAAGAGAATATCAAGATTTTTAAGGATATATTTTCCTTTGGAACTTCATAATAACCATAAAAGCTAGTGACCTTTTTTACTCCCATTTTTAAAAAAGTTAATGCTGAGGCCAAGAAACTTCTGAAAAAAAACAGTAAAAATGACTGGGTTAAATTTTGTTGTTGAAGTCACAGGTGTGAGGTTCCTAGATTTCTCTTGAGGATGAACTGCATGTTTGATATGGCAGTTGGTCATAGAGTTGAATGAACAGACAACATTTCTCTCCTGGGAGGAATTGATAGTGAGCAAACACTCTTACCTTGTACTCATCAGCAGCCTTGTAAAGGAGAAGGTCTTGGTGATCCTTGTGCTCTGGGGCTAATGAACAAGACTCGCAAAGAAGTTTCTGCTCTTCCTCACAAAAAAACTTCTCTTTTTCACCATGTAGATCACAGACACTCAAGCCTACTATACTTTGAAGTAAATGAGAGCTGATTACTTTGCCAATGATTGAAAGATCCTGCAAATTCTTGTTGGGCACCAAATGACTGATTTCAATGACTTGTCTGCATTCTGGGCACATTAAGGTACCATCATCTCCCTCCCTGCACTGGAAAAGACAATCTGCACAAAAGCTGTGACCACATGTGACAGCTATTGGGTCAGTAAAGTAGCCCAGGCAGATGGAGCAAGTGAGATCTTCCTTGAGGTGTTTGAGTAAGCCTTTGACATCCATGTTCCTAGACCTGCAGAGAAAGAGTTAATGAAAATTTTGACCAGAGCATTCCTCTGTCATTCAAAACATCTCAGAACTTTTATCCAAGCTGTGTCAAGGATTCAGAGGCAATAGAGGACTTACAACAGTGGTGATCCCATATTTACCATACATCCTGAGCAGATCCATTAGGATTCCCCATGTCATACCTGCCTTGAAAAAGAACTGGGGAACCTAAGTTCTGGGACTTAGACATCTCAGGCTAAATCAGAATCCACATGAGGCCTGTTTTATAGATGGACCTCATCCCTAACCTTGGGCAAGTCACGTAACCCCCTTGCCTTAAATAAAAAATTAATTTAAATAAATAAATAAATTTGTTCCCAGGGAAGGGATGTTAGAAAATAATACCCCAGTGCTAAATCTGTACTCTTTTCTCCAAGGAGCATAAATGTTGTGGATTCTCTTTTATTAGTTCTTACTCTCATTTTCTCTTCCTCTTGACTTCAGGGTCACCATTTTCTGAAGAAAACACCTTTATTTTCTCTTAAGTACAATTGAAAAATCTATGGTTTGGCTTATCTTATTATATTGAATAGTTCAGGAATAACTGACCTCATTTCAAAAGCTCACAATAATTATATCTCTGATTACCAGATCTGACACAATGCAAAAGCAATCCCAGTTCTTTATTTCTGTACCCCAGCTTCTCCTCAAAAAAAAAATAGACCTTAAACAGACCTTCTCCTCAGCCCCTCATTTTGCCATCTCTCCAATTAATGATTCATTTACTGGCCTGAAGTGTCCAAGTATATAGAGAAAAAAAACATTTTCCCAAAAGAAACTTACCTCTGAATCTGTCCTCCAATATTCCTCTAGCTCTTTCCCTTGAGCTCAGAGACAAAAGTGTTTAAGATTGAGTTGTTGAGATCTTTTTATACTTCTCCCTTTGATTAGCATTACTCCACCCACAAAAGGTGTGAACTCCTGTGGCTTGATAGTGCTTCCCATCTCTGGTTTAGGACTGAGTTCTTACCTTTGTCCTTTTCCATAGTAATGAGTTACCATTCCCAATTGTGTTCATACTTAGTTCATAAAAGTATTGCCCCTCAAATTCAAGTACATCTTTACTTACTTCAATTTCAAATATTCCTCTCAGGAGATAGAATATTAGCTCTTTCCCTTTAGCTCCATCTGCAAAATTTTCAGGACTGTTTTCTTTGGATCTTTTAAAGAGTTTTACTTTACATTACTCACAAAAGGTGGAACTCCTATGTCTTCATATAGTGTCTAGTCTCATAGTACTGGGTATTCACCTTTATCCTTTTTTAGAGTAATGGGCTATAATTAACAATAGTCTTCAAACCTAGGCATCTGGAATCAGAGTTGTCTTCCCTTTAAATTCATTAGGTCAGGGATCACTGTGTATAAATGGTTCATGCTTATATCAGTATGGTTTCAAAGTGATCTACTTGTTGTGATGGCTTTTTGTAAAGAAGGTCTACACAAGAGGAACAGGACTACAGAAACAGAACAAAAAAATAAGAGTTTATTTTGAAAAATATTGCTTCATTCTCCTACTTCTTGCTTTGCATTTTTCTGTTTCCTTGCTCACCCATGTCATATTTAAGACAATCTGGTTATTAATATAGATTTCTTATCTTCCCTGATTTATTGGAACTTCCTGGGGGCCAGTAGGATCCTCTTTTAAATTTGTATCTTACTCAAGGTCTAGCAGTTTCTTGGTCTAGAAATGGAACTTAAAAAATCTATTTCAATGGAATCTATTTAAGTTTTAATTGAATTCTACTGTCCAGGTTATTGGTGATTTCAGATGAGCATGTCTGAGACTGATGGGGTATTAGCTGAAAAAATTGGCAGAGTCAAAGAGAGTCCTTGGTAATGGATTCAGTGAACTCTGGAGAATAAAAAGATAAAGGATTAGTAAGACCTTGGGCTGCCATGAACTTAAAAATTCCTAAAAGTTCTCTCTTTTACCTGCAGTCTTTTCCTGACCCCTGAAATAGACTAAATGATCTGAAACTGAAGTTAAGGAAAACAGCTAGTACCTTTTCTTTCATTATTGTTTGGTTCTCTGTTCTATCGTCCAACATACCTTTATTTGTCTAGAGAGGCAGCTAGCTATCAGCTAGCTATATATCTATTGGATTGTTTATTGGGGAAAGGTCGAGGGAGAAGGGGAAAAGAAGTATATATTCATTGGTCCATTCCTTCTAGGCAATCTAGGAATTACCTAATGAACCCCAAGAATTTGTATTCTCACCTGTAGGCATTCTCTTCCAGTATGGAACCTAGCCTAAGGATCACCATGGCCTTTAAACATGAGTTTCTAGCTGGAAAGGATGGATCCAAGGAAGCAGGACAGATTAGTCCTATTTCTACCCACAGTAATGCTCACTTGCACTAGGCCTGAACCCCCTGGCAAAAATCAGTGGTATTTTATTTTTATTTTTTCTTTGTGAGAATCAGAGAATGAGCATTTGGTTCTCTGAGCAATTGGTCCAGCTTAAGAATCTCAGAGCAGAAGTACAGCAGAGGGAGAAAAGAAGGAGTAGGGACAAGAGTGGAAATAAAAAAAAAATTGAGGAAGAGGGAAAAGGAAGTTTTAAAAAGGAAAGAGGAGAAGTTAAAGGAAGGAGGATTATGGAGACTGTAATGAGAGGTGGAGTGATCACAGACATAGGGATAGATATGGAAAAATGTGAGAATACATATTCTCCTAAATACAAACTCCATTCACTTTGTTTCTTTGCATGTGCAATGTTAAGCCAAAATCATCTGAGGTATTACAGATATTGTCAAAAAAGTAAAGTTTTCAAACAGCACTTGAAACAACTAGACTTTCCCAGTCTGACTCATCAAGGAGACATTGCTATTTAGAGGAAATGTTTGTCGATTTGTACTCTATCCTGGATTTCCATGCAGAGATTCTTACCTTGAAAAGCTTATCTTCCAGAAGTTCATGAAAAGATGCATTGTGATGGTAAGCAGATTGAAACTCTTCATAATCAAGTACTTATAAAAGAGAGTCTTGGATTCAGGATAGATGTAAAAAGAGGATAGACTAGCAACTCAATATCTTTACATGTAAAGATGGTTTTTGGAATTCATTTTTAAAATTTTGAGTGCCAAACTTACTCCTTCCTTTCATCATTCCACCTCCTTTGATATAGATAATGTTCATCCTTAATGTAACAGATATTCTATATAATGCTCTCCTGGTTCTGCTCACTTCAATTTGCATTGGTTCATGCAAACCTTTTTTTGGGTTTTCTAAACTCCAACTGGTCAATATCTCTTTTAGCATAATTCCACTATAAGAAACATAAAGATTTTAAATATATATATACACATATACAAAATTTATAGCACACTTATATTATATTTATCTTATTCATATACTTCACCTCATTCTGCCATTTCCCAATTGATAGACATACCTTCAGTTTCCAGTTCTTTGCCACCATAAACTTCAACATTAATAATTATGGCTGTAAGGAAGATCAAACCTATCTGCTCTTAATCTTGAAGCTATTTTTTAAGCTTAATTTAATTTTTATTATGAAATGAAACAAATATTTCCATTACACAGTAGAATTTTTAAGAAAAGGATGATTAATGGGGCAGCTAGGTGGCGTAGTGGATAAAGCACCGGCCTTGGAGTCAGGAGTACCTGGGTTCAAATCTGGTCTCAGACACTTAATAATTACCTAGCTGTGTGGCCTTGGGCAAGCCACTTAACCCCATTTGCCTTGCAAGAAAACCTAAAAAAAAAAAAAAAGAAAAAAAGGATGATTATATGTGAAATTGCAAATCACTTATAACTTAATATTCCTTTTAAATATATTATAAAGTTATATAAATTTTTGTTTAGCTTTTTTAATTCAAACAAAAACTTTTTAAAATTTAAATGTAAAAATTATGCAATTAGTAAAGCAACTAAAAAAACTGAAGTTTGAAGATGATTTTTAAAATGAAAAACCACTAAACTGAAAAAAACATCTATATATATGTATATATATATACATATACATATATATATATATATATATATATATATATATATAAAACTAGATAACTAGAATAATATCCAGCACTTGAATAAAGGCAGCATTCTAGTCTTCTTGTAAATCAATATTAAGTTATCATGTAGCCAATAGTCATGTAACATTCATTTTTTAAAATGTAATTTAATTTTATTTTTTGGTTTAAACTTTTTCCCATTTGCATATAAGAATAGTTTTCAACTTACATGTTTTGTAAGATTTTTCTCCTTCTGTCCTTTGCCTTCCCTCTTCCCAAGACAGCAAGTAATCTGATATAAGTACAATCTGCATATAGTATTTAAGAAATGAAAAGGGATACTAAAAAAATTTTCTTTTGATCAGGTAAACAATAAGAGTTTTCTTAAGAACTATGTCTATCATATCATCATATTTTTACCTTAAAACCTCATTCTAAATAATAATAATAATACATACATACATACATACAATGTAGTAGATGATGGAAGACTCTACAGTGACAACTAAAGGATAGACTCTGGTGTCCATAGGATCTGGTTATTGGTGTGTGCTACTATTCCCTAAGTCTATATTCTAATACTATTCTTCCTATAACATTTTTGTATTCCTTTTTTTTCCTTTTTAAAAGGCAATGGTGCTGTGACTTGCCTAAGATCACACAACTAGGTAATTATTAAGTGTCTGAGACCAGATTTGAACCCAGGTACTCCTGACTCAAGGGCCAGTGCTCTATCCACTATGTCACCTAGCTGCCCACCCAATCACATTTTTTAAAAAAAACAATAATCAAATCAGCTAAAATGGTCATTCTTTTGAGAAACTTAATCTTGGGGCAAAACCAAAATGGCTACAGGAAAGGACCATCTCTTAGATGCTCTCGAACAAAACTTATAAGCTAAGGACTCTAACTACATTTTCGAGAGACAGAGCCCACAGAGGGATCCAGTGAGGCAGTTCTCCAACCCAAGGTAACCTGGAAAAGAGCAGAAAGGCTCAGCTCCACGGGGTCGGAGGGGTGGCACACCAGAGGGGCAGCCCGCCAGAGTGAAGAAACTTAATCTTGCAGTCTGATGAAAATAAATTGAAAAGAAACAGTTCCTAAATATAGTAGCTTTTCTTCTAGCAGGAATTAACTTCATTTGAATTCTCTTTTCCATGACATAACAAGTCTGTGAATTTAAAACTATTCTAAGACCTTTAATCCAAATCCAATGTATATGGCTTTTAAGAGTTTAAAAGTAAGATCAAAATACACTTTTAAAGGTAATGACACCTACATGGGTAATAAGCTTAATATGCCATTCCTTTCTTCCTTTAATGATATTTACTTGTCACAGCTTGGTCTGCTCAAACTTATCCATTTTCCAACTATTTTGGCAAATATATTAAATAATCCTTTCAGAAGTATAACCTATTTAAATAAAATAATTCTGAAAGAAGATTTACATATTATAGAATGAAGACAGATGAGTTTATAGCTTAAAATTTTCCAAATTTAATCTTGCATTAAATGTTTAAATATTTTTTCATCTCCTTTATTATGATACATACATCCTTTAGAACTTTAATTGTCACAAGGAAAACTGAGTTCCTCCAATAATTTATCAAATATTTGTAAGCTGTTCTTTCACCAATAGTTTAATTTATATATAATTCAGGACTGGCAAGAAGAAGAGTATGTTGTCAAATATGTCTTACTTCTAAAACTTACCCCAAGTTGTTTTCAGAATTGCCACATCCAATACAGGTGCAACTAAAAAAAGGGAAATCTCACATAATTCTTAAGGAGTTTTTCTAAATGAATCTACAAATTAAAATATTTATAAAGTTTATAATGATAATAGCTAATGCTTTGTTTTGTTTCATTAATGGTCTACCTAAAATAATATAATATTAGTAGAAGTATTGAGTAAGTTGTCTTTATTTTGAATAATCAACAAACTTGATGGGAAAGGGAATAGAAGCAAAACTTGCAATTCTGACTGATGTTTTCATTATATTTAAAGATAGATGTGTATTGCATTTATTTACATGTATTTATCCCTTGATATTGTAAAATCAAAGTAATACTTTATTAAATGAATTATTTTACAAGATATGAACATCAATATAATTACAATTGTAAAAAAAATTTTAACAAGAGTGGATTGATTTTCAAAATTTCTGAATCAAGCCCCAACTATACATTTAAACAGAATTGCCTTTACATGAAGTCTAAAAAGGAATTTAATAAACATGGTTATTTCTTGTAGCCCCTTTATGTTTGCTGACCTGTTAAAAAACAACTTTAAGTTTATTGCCTAAAGTCTGAGATAGTAGATGAGTCAATAAATTCCATGAATTCACCTGAAAAATAGTTTATACCTAAATATCAGCCAATTCTGGAAAATGAGGAGTCTTCAGCTCTGGCATTTGTGCCCTATAAATATATCAAGGCAGCTTTAGCTGTCACCTTCTGATCATGCCCTTGTTTCTTTTTAAGACCAGTTTCTTTTTTTGTATTTTTCCATTGAGATTGAGTCCTCTACTACCCACAAGTTATATAAAGACTGGGACAGTCCAGTGTCTGAGGCATTTCACTTTTTTTTTTAAACTAGTTTTTCCTTCTCTCACTCCATCCTTCCCCATCATAGAGATGTCTATATTTGTAAAAATCATTCTATACATACTTCTAATTATCAGTTCTTACTTTTGATGCAAATAGTCTATTCCTTCATAGGTCCTTCATAACTAATTTGGTTATTTTTAATATTCAAAATGGTTGGGGAACCTAGGTGGTGCAGTGGATAGAGCACTGGCCCTGGAGTCAGGAGGCCCTGAGATTAAATCCAGCCTCAGACACTTAATAATTACATAGCTGTGTGACCTTGGGCAAGTCACTCAAACCCATTGTCTTGTAAAAACCAATAAAAAGTATTCAAAATGGTCTAATTACTCAAAGTTGTTCTTAAAACAATAGTGCTATTACTGTATACAATGTTCTCATAACTGTTCATTTCTCTCTTCATTATTTCATGCAAATTTTTCCTATTTTTCTAAAATCAATGAGCTCATTTCTTATGGCATAGTAATCTTCCTTCACAACTTGTTTAGCCATTCCCCAATTGATGAACATCTCAATTTCAAGTTCTTTGCCACCACAAAAAAAGAGCTGCTATAAATATTCTGGTACACATAGATCCTCTTCCTTTTCATTTGAACTCTTTGGAAATAGATACTAGTAGTATTCCTGGATTAAAGCGTTTTAAAAGATTAATAATTCTTTAAGGATAATTCTGGATTGAATAGTTGAATCAGTTTACAATTCCACCAACAGTGTCCCTGTTTTTCATCATCTCCTACTATGTCACTCTCCCTTCAAAAATATTAACTAAATGATATATAATGATATTTCAAGGGTTTTTTTTTACTTGTATTTCTTCAATCAATGACAGCATTTTTTGTGTAACTATAAATAGTTTTGATCTCTTCTTTGGAAAACTGTATCATTTGACTATTTATCAACTGAGGAATCATTTGCAGTCATAGATTTGACAAAGCACTTCATATATTGGAGATATGAGAGATTTATATAAAAGTTTCCCCCCAGTATTCTTCTTTTCTTCTTATCTTGACTAACCTCGTTTTTTATGTAATTTTTTAATTTATTGTAATTCAAGTTATATATTTATATCTCACTCTGTTCTCTTATTTATTCATAAATTGATTACCCATTCATAAGCCTGATAGATTCCATGTTTTGCATGTTTTTTCTTGTAATATCTCTTTGTATCTCTATCAAGTATCCATTTAGACCTTATCTTGGTAAATGGTGGAAAATATTGGTTTATGCCCAATTTCTGCAATACTGTTTTCTAATTTCCTCACCAATTTTTATCAGATAATTAATATTTATCTAAATTCTTAAATCTTTATACTTGTCAAATGGTTAATATAGTTATTTATTGCTTTATATAGTAAGTGTACTCTATTTCTCTGTTCTACCTTACTATTTCTAAGTCATTGATTTATAATATAGTTAAGATCTAGTACTTCTAGACCTCCTTTCTTTACATTTTTTCACCAGTTCCTATGATATTCCTGAATTTTTGTTCTTCCAAATTAATTTTGCTATTATTTTTCTAATTCTGTAAAATAATTTTTTGGCAATTTTATTTGGGTGGCATTAAATTTACAAATTAGTTAAGGTAAAATTTTCATTCTTATTATATTGACTCTACATACCCATGAACAATTAATATTTATGCAATTATTTATATCTGGCTTTATTTAAATAGAAAGCATTATTTTCTAGTTTGGTTTAAATAGTTCCTGGGTTTGTTTTGGCAAGTGTACTAGTAGATATTTTATGCTGTCTAGAGCTATTTTAAATGGGGTATATCTGACAATCTCTTCTTATCGGGATTTTTTGTGACATGAAGGAATTATGATGATTTATGTGTTGCTTTATATTCAGTCACTTTGTTAAAATTTTTGATTGTTCACCTAACATTTTAATTCATTCTTTGGGATTTGCTATGTCATCAAATTTTCTGCAAATAGAGAAATTTTATTACCTCATTTCTTTTTCTGACTATTCTATTTTTTTTCTTTTCTTATTGCTATTACTAGCAATAAGTGAGCTTCCTTATTTCAAAACTGATTTTACTGGGAAAGCATTACAAATAATTACAAATTTTATTACCAAAATGTAATGCGTGCTGATAGTTTTAGATAAATGCTTTGTGTCAATTTAAGGAAAAATTCTGTTATTGCCTATACCTTCAAACACTTCAAAAGTGTTTTCAATAGAAATGAGAGCTGTGCTTTATCGAAAGCTTTTTCTGCTTCTTTTGATACTCATAAGTTTTTGAAATTATTTTTGCTGATATAATCAATTGTTAATGGTTTTCTTTATATTAAACATTATATTAAGCATTCATGATATATATATCTATATAAATCTTACAGGTCATAATGCATAATCTTTATATAATGTTTTTAGGCAGTATTTTATATAGGATTTTGCATAATATTATTTGTTATGGAAATGGGTCTATAGTGTTCTTTATAAGTGTTTTCTTCTTCCAAGTTTTGGTACTAGGATCATACATTTTTCCTAAAAGGAGGTTAATGGGAGCCTTCTTTGCCAATTATTTCAAATAATTTATTTAATTTTGTGATCAGTTGATGTTTAAATGCATGATAGAATTCATTTGTAAATTCATCTGATCTTGATGTCTTTTTTTTCCCTTTATGGACCTCCTTTATGATCTGCTCAATTTCTTTTTCTAAAATAGGTTTATTTAGATATTCTATTCCCTCTTCTAATACAAACAGCTTATATTGTTGCAAATAGTCTTCAATTTCACTTAAATTGCTAAATTTGTTGGCATATAATTATGCAAAATAACACCTTATACTTGTTTTCATTTCATCTTCATTAGTGATAGATTCCTTTTTCATTTTTAATCCAGTAGTGCCTTTTTTAATCAAATTAAACAATGGTTTATCTACTTTATTGGTTTTTCATAAAATCAACTTCTAGTTTTATTCAGAAATTCAATGTTTTTTACATTCAATTTTATTAATCTCACCTTTAACTTTTAGGATTCTTTTTTGTATATTCTATTCTTACTGTCTTATGCCCCACCTTCACTTCCCAATAATTTTCCTCTGAGGTGAAGTTTTGGGCTTCTAATGTTGAAAGCATAGTCAAATCTTTCTTGATTGTCAACCTGTCTAGGTTCTACAGAGCACTAACATACTTAGCATTCTTCAAATCATTTGAAAAGAGGAGATGGGGATTGATTATTTCAGATTCCAAAAGTTGTGCTTTTTTATTTTAATGTTATTCTATTATATTTTTTGAGTTAAATGCAAAAATAGTTTTCATCATTGATGTTTTTGTAAGCTTCTGAGTTACACATTTCTTTACTCTTTCCTTTCCCTCCCCTCTAACCATGACAGTGAATAATCTGATATAGGTTATATACATATTTTAATTAGATAGATAGATAGATAGATAGATAGATAGATAGATAGAAATAAAACATATTTGCATATTAGTCATTTTATGAAAGAAGAACTAAAAACTAAAGGGAACAAATAGAAAAAAAGAAAAAAACATAAAACAAGTTTCAAAAAATGAAAATAGTATGTGTTGGTCTGCATTCAGGCTCTAAAGTCTTTTCTCTGAATGTTGATGGAATTTTCCAACACAAGTCTTTTAGAATTGTCCTTGATCATTGAACTGCTGAGAGGAAGTAAGTCCATCATGGTTGGTCATTACATAATGCTGCTCTCAGGGTGCATAATGTTCTATTGGTTCTGCTCACTTCACTCAAGTCTTTGCATCAGTTCATTCAAGTCTTTCAGTCTTTCCTGAGATCTGCCCACTCATGATTTCTCACAGAACAATAGTACTCCATCACATTCACATAGCAAAATTTGTTGTCATTCCCCAATTGATGAGATTCCCCTCATTTTCCAATTCTTTGTCACTACAAGAAGAGCTGCTATAAATTATTTTGAATATGGGGGGTTTTTCACCTTTTTATGATCTCTTTGATATATAGACCTAGTAGTAGTATTGTTGGACCAAAGAATATGCAGGTTGTTTTGCTCTTTAGATATAGTTCTACATTACTCTTCAGGACAGTTGGATCAGTTCACAACTCTACCAACAATGCATTATTGTCCCAGTTTTCCACATCCCCTCCAACACTGATCATTTTCTTTTTTTTGTCATTTTAGTCAATCTGATAGGTTTTTTTTAATTTGTGTTTCTACAATAAAAATTGATTTAGAGCATTTTTTCCTATTTCTATAAATAGTTTTAATTTCTTCATCTGGGAATTGCCTGTTCATACCCTTTGACCATTTATCAATTGGGGAATGATTTGTATTCTTATAAATTTGACTCAGTTCTCTATTTATTTTAGAAAGTAGTCCTTTAAAACAAACCCTAGCTTTGAAAATTGTTTCCCAGTTTTCTGCACTCCTTCTAATCTTGATTGCATTGATTTTTATTTGAATCATAGATTTTCTTATGAATATTCAATCTCACCCTCTATATTCAGTCATTGACCATAAACTATAGAACAAAGGACTGAGTCTTTATAAATAGGCCAGCTTCCTTGGTATAATTAAGGACTGAGGTGGGGGGGGAGGCACAAAAGAAAAGAAGAAAATTAAAAGAAGATATCATGAAATTAATCTTCCTGTACTCTTACCAGAACACTCATAAAAGACTGAATGAATACTAAAGAATTTCCAGTATAAAGGAATGACTATCTCTAGATTTCAATGGCAATACTATGAGATATATCCAAGCTCTTATATTAATCTCCAATAGAAATATGACATTCACACTTCATAGAGACTCTTTCTAATTTTGTTGCTATGTAGTTTTTCCTGTCCTCTCAAACTCACTATGACCCTATGTGCAGTTTCCTTGACAAAGATACTAGAGTGGTTTGCTATTTCTTTCTCCAGTTTATTTACCAGATAAGGAAGCTGAGGCAAATGGGGTTAAATGACTTTCCCAAGGTAAAACAGTAGCTGTCTGATGTCAGATTTGAGCACAGATTCTTCCCCATTCAGGCCCTAGACTTTATCCAGTGACTTTCACTTATTCATTCATTGATTTGTTAATTCATTAGTTTGTTTATTTATAAATTGATTTATTTGGGGAGCAGGGTAATCTAGACATAATCAGGCAATCCTTCTAAACAGTCTCAGAATAATCCATTGACCTATAGAATTCTGTGTTCACACCTACAGTCCCAGAATGGGATTTGGCTAGAGCCAGAGGCTCACCATGGTTTGGCTCAACATTTGTTTCTAGACAGCAAAACTGAACTGGAGAAGCAACAGTCAGCACCAACCAAAATTTATTTTACATTTTATTTATTTATTTATTTACTAGTTTATTTTCAAAAACATCTTAGTGTAATCTCATATCTCTGCCATCCTCTGCACTTTGCCATTTCCTTGCTTATAGATTTATTGTGAAGTAAATCTCTTAACTAAAACAGCTGTTTTTGTAGATGTCTTATATTCCTTGATTTGATTGAACTTCCTTGAGACTTGTATGTCTAGCTTTGGCTCTTACTCAGGGTCTGGCTGCCTCTTACACCAGAGATGAAGCTTAATAAAGGTTTTTTGCATCTTTGGCTCATAAAACCCTTCCTTTTGGAGAGCCTAGGATTAATGTATTATCCAGCAGAAATTTGTGTACATTCCTGTAGTCACTTTTTTCCAACATTGGACAGAGGAAGAAGATAGCCTGAGACTCACTAAGATTTGACCTAACACATCTTTCTGGTCTACAATGGAAGCTGGGGCCATCCTCCACTGATCAATATAATCACTCTCCTCATCTAAGCTATCCTTGTCCTAGAAAAGGGTTATTGTATTCTACTTTTATCTTAAGAGGAGTGGGATTGAGTATTCAGGTTTTTGGGGTATCTGACTTTGCTTAATAATTTTAGAGTAGAAAAAAGGAGTTGGGGACAATCAGAAGAGGGGAAAGTGTAGAGGCAGAGTGAGAACATGAAAAGGGAGGAGGAAGAATAGAAAATTGAGTTACAAAGGGGAAAGAAGAAGAGAAGAAGGAAGAGAAGAGGGAAAGGGGGAAAGGAAGGTAGAAGAAAATGACACAGATTGATTGGAGAAGGGTCATAAGGTAAAGTATATAATTGAAGTAATTTTGATGCTTCTTCAAGTAAATATAGAAAAGTGGTGTTGGAGAGAAATATCAGTAATGAGCTATCTCTTTTGTTACTGTAGCTATTAGTCATATTCAGATACTCTAACAAATAAAAATGAAATAGACTATTTGATCTTGTTTCTCACAGAAGTCACTGTGCTTGTATAAATAACTTTCTATTTGGGGAAATCTTCCAAGTCACTAATGGGGAAGGAAAGGAGAAAGGAATAAGTCTTCATATACTAACTGCTAACCCTATTACAGGCCCTGTGTCTTACAAATATAATCTCATTTAATCCTCACAGCAATTCTGCCAAGTAGATGCTGTTACCACCATTGTACAGCTAAAGCAATCAGAGGTTAAATGCTTGCCCAGAATCATACAACTAGTATGTCCTAGGCCAGATTTCAACTAAGATATTCCTGACACAATGCTGTCCCCCTCAATTTAATAAGGGTTTGCCCTTATTAAAATTGTCTTGAAGACAGTAGCATTTCATCCATACTTATCAAGATTGCTTCCTTATTTCATGAAGTGAATGGATTGGAGAACCCAAAAAGGTACTATTGTCATATAAAACAATAATTCATATTTGTTCATTTATGATTTCACTCAAACTTCTACAGATGGAGACCATAAAATATTTCTTGTTCTTCAGTTGTTCAGTCATTGTTCTATCTTTGTGACATTTCAACATAAGTTCAAATGAAAAGAAAGTCATTTTCTGGGTCATTTTTCAGTCACTGATTAGTGAATTTCCCAAATTAATTAGGGTCATTGGTGGCCATTTCCTGATTCCTTCAGATGCATTCAAGGATATTTTCTTTATTAGGATGGCAGGAAGACAAGAAGAGATATGTGAAAGGTTATATTTGGTGACTAGATAAGAGACATTTCTAAAACATTATAAAATGCTATATGTCCCTTTTCATAATCAAGAAAAACATCCAACTTGTTGATATGTAGGCTCTCACGAAAATCACCTCATGAAATCCAGAGAAAGAAATATTTTCATATTTGAAGTCAACTCAAGTTATTATATCCTTGGATAAGAGGGAGAGTTTCCCTTTTCAATTGATTGAATCAGTACAGATACCCACTAACCATTCTGTTTCATCTTCTACCTTTACTTCCCAATAGTATTTGCCTGAGGTGAAAGTCTGGACCCCCAAAACAGAAAGTGTATAGTCAAATCTTTCTTCATTGTAAGATACATCCTGAGTGACACTTGAGCAATTGACATTCTTCCGATTTTTAGACAGACTGAGATGAGGATGGGCTGTTTCAGGATCTGGAGTTATATCCCCTAGAGAAGAAAGAAAAGAAGATAGCCTTCAGTTGCAGACTTGGGAGGTTAAAAATAAAGAAAAATTAATTTACTGCTGCTCTAGCTAAGAAATGGTCTATTTAGAAAAATAGTTGAACTAATTAGTGAAATAAGTAGCATGTTTCAGGACTTGAGATATCAGAAAAAAAATTTGGAAACCATTTCAGAAGACATAAGAAGACAGAATTTATTTATATGGGATAGCTGAGGAAAAGGTTCATTTGTGTTTGCTTTCATGGACTAAAGTAGTCCAATGGAAACAATATGGAAACTCTTGTAAAGTTCCCCAATGTCACTTGAGACTAATATGATGACCTATTCTGGAAGCTCATGAACATTTCTCTTAAGCCATTGATGGTATAGGTACTCCAGGCAGGGAAAACTATGAAGTAGCAGCTCCTCTTTCCTTCAAACAGGACACACTTGGTTATATTTATTCCACACAGGGCTCCATAGCCCTATTTGAATCACACATTTCATTATGTTCCAGCAGAATAGAGTCCAATTAGCTCCTTCAAATAATTAGATTGCTGCATAGATCCTGTATTTCTGAATTAGTTGAACGTAGAATGGAAACTTAACTTGCTAAGGTGTCTTTCATATACTGAAAAGAGAAAATACAGAGATTTAGTGTTCAGCTCCTTAGCCTATTCCTATAATGTTATCTTTTTCAGGGAGTTCTTCCCTCCCTTAGAAGTCTTTTCCAGGAACATTACCAAATTTGCATAGTTTAAGTCTGTGCAAAATTATTTAGAACTGGCCTTTGGTTGTTGTCTGATTGATATCATCTCTCCTCCCCCCTCCTGAGGATGGAGAAATAACTTCATTGTGAAAGGAGCTCCATTCTGCTCTGTCATTCTCCCTCCCTCCCATACAGAGAAACTTCATTTGACAGCCAAACTTCTGCTTATAATGAATGGAAAAACAACCAGTTAAAAAAGCAGCAAAAGTTTTAAGGGTATGAAAGATTGGTATTTATCCTTTTTGATTGTTGATGTGGGTGGGAAATGTGGGTTCTGAGACCATACAGACATGTTTCATCTTACAGAGTTAATTGAAATAGAACTTAGAAACTCAAATTGAGGTTGCCTACCAGGGTACTTTGGTAGTGAGGCTCTGTCTGAATTGGAATGACAATTCCACAATACAAAGAAGCAAAGAAATCATCGGTCCACATATATCCTCCACTAGAAAGGTGATATAGGGGAAGGGGGGTAAAAATAAAATCTTAAAGTTTAAAAGACCTCAGAAATTATTTAGACCAATTGAATCCTGACATATTAATGGTATTATGGAACTGTACAAAAGTTGTCAATCATCTTTCTTTACTTTGCTGTGAGTTTATGACTAAGGAAGAGTTGGAGAACATCACCAAAAGCCAATTAGATGATTTTGATTACATTAAATTAAAAAGCTTTTGCACAGATAAAACCACTGTAAGATCAAAAGAAATGTAGTAAATTGGGAAACAATCTTTACAACTAATGATTCTGACAAAGGACTCATTTCTAAAATAAACAGAGAACTGGGTCAAATTTTTAAAACAAAAAGCTATTCCCCAATTGACAAATGGTCAAAGGATATGCAAAGGCAATTTACAGATGAGGAGATCAAAGCAATCCATAGCCATATGAAAAATTGCTCTAAATGATTATTAGAGAAATGCAAATTAAAGCTTCTCCGAGATACCACCTCACACCTCTCAGATTGGCCAATATCACCAGAAAGGATAATGATCATTGTTGGAAGGGTTGTGGGAAATCTGGGACACTATTACACTGTTGGTGGAACTGTGAACTCATCCAACCTTTCTGGAGAGCTATTTGGAACTTCCCCCAAAGAGGAACAAAAATGTGCATACCCTTTGACCCAGCAATACTACTACCAGGTCTATACCCTGAAGAGATGATGGAAAAAGGTAAATACATCACTTGTACAAAAATATTTATAGCAGCCCTGTTTGTGGTGGCAAAGAATCGGAAATCAAGTAAATGTCCTTCAATTGGGGAATGACTTAGCAAATTGTGGTATGTGTATGTCATGGGACACTATTGTTCTATTAGAAACCAGGAGGGATGGGATTTCAGGAAAGCCTGGAGGGATTTGCATGAGCTGATGCTGAGTGAGATGAGCAGAACCAGGGGATGGGATTTCAGGAAAGCCTGGAGGGATTTGCATGAACTGAAGCTGAGTAAGATGAGCAGAACCAGAAAAACACTGTATACCCTAAAAGCAACATGGGAGTGATGATCAACTTTGAAGGACTCACTCATTCCATCAGTGCAACAATCAGGAACAATTTTGGGCTGTCTGCAGGAGAGTGCCATCTGTATCCAGATAAGGAGATGTGGAGTTTGAACAAAGTTCAAGGAATATTCCCTTTAATTTAGAAAAAAAACAGATATCTTATTGTCTGATCTTGTTACCTCTTAGACTTCTTGTCTCTTCTTTAAGGATATGATTTCTCTCTCATCACACCCAATTTGGATCAATGTACAACATGGAAACAAAGTAAAGACTGACAGATTGCTTTCCATGGGGGGGGGGGGAGAGTAAGACTGGAGTGGAAAATTATAAAACTCAAATAATATCTTTAATAAAAATAAATTTTAAAAAAAGCTTTGCTGTGGCAAGGATATCACATCACAAGTAGACAGAATCATTTTGGAAAACATTTCTGCAGGATGATACTAGGGCTTGATATGAGACTTGGAATCATAAGACATGAACTTAAATATTACATCTAGTTCTATCTTTGTGATCTCAGGGTAGTCTCTCAATTGCTCTGAAGTTCACAGACCTTCTCTAATGCAAAGATTCTCTTTAACCTAATTCAAAGAATAACTGTGATGCACACACACACAATTTTATGTCATCCATATTAGAAACTCAAATCACCAAATTCCATTGAGTAACAACAATTAGTTTTTAACCCAATTCATTTATCCTAGTTCTGCCCCCAGAACCTGGAAGAAAGAGTCTAATTCCCTGATTAGACAGTCAAATACTTTAATACACATATCACTTCCCTCCAAACACTTCTCCAGTTCTAAGCATTGTTTTTAAACTGATTTTCTGGGACATAGAATTGGCTATTCTCTCCCACCCAGGACATTTCTTTCTTGACACATTCCATATCCATGAGACCCCTCAAATGTCATATCATGAACAAAAACCATTAATGAGTCTCAAATTTATTTAGGGAGATCACTGGAAATCTCCTAAGCCAGTAATTGACTCTCCTTACTTTTCTCATATAAGCCAGTAATTCCTCTATTCCTTGAAGATATAGCATAACTTTTCCATTCACCTTCATATTTTTTCCTTATTCCCTCACTCAATTTCTCTGCCTTTCCCGTTCAAACTAACATGGGATAATTCTCTTTATGTCTATTTAATATTTACTTATATTCTTGATGGCTTTTCAAGTACATTGCCAGCTAGTCATCAGGCAGAATTGCTTTATTTTCTTTATTATTATTTTCAGAGCCTAATACAGTACCTGTCACACAAAAGGTATTTTATAAGTGCTTGATTGTTTTCCTGTTTTGTTTTTGTGTTTTTTCTCATGATTTCATATTGTTTTTTGCTATAATGAATTATAGAATCATTAACTATCCCTTATGAAAAGTATCTTCAAGGGACAACCTACCACATCCCTTTTCACCAAAGGGTGAAGTATGTGGGTGCTCTGAATGAGGAAATTCAAACAAGATTAGGTGATTAAAATTCAAATTCAATCAATATGTGACAGGTATTGAAACCCAGCACACTCTTGTTTGGAAGTGGTCTAGCCTTTGAGAATTCTAGTACTACATATTGTCTGGTCCATTGCCTGAGAGATGAAGACACAATCCTCCTAGTCAGAAAACAAATGCATTTATAGAATCCATTGAAAAACCTGAAATGACTCACTCTACCAAATGTTCCTGAGACCTTTCTCTTAGTGTTATGCAGGGTACAGAATATGGACCTTCTCCTCATTTCTAAGGCAATAGTATATATCTGTTTCACACACTCACCTGAAGCATCGTAAAGGGAGCCTTGTCCAAATTATCTTCTATTTGTAGTATCATTTGTTGCACATGCTGAATTTGTTGTGTTTTCTTCTCCTTGATTTCTGCCAGGTGATCTCTGGATTCCTGATCCAATCTTTACCAATAGTCTTCATCCCTTAAAAACTGATGCATTTTCTCATATTCTGACATTAATAGCCTATTTAACAATATATTTATCCTTCTGTCTGAAGAAAAATTAGAATAAAGGAGAGGAAAATTCATGATGAAAAGGGTAAGTTACCAATTTGTGTTCCCTATTAAATACATTTGGTCATTAAAGAAGATCCCTGGACTCTGTTACCAGCCAGGTTGTTTGGTCCACATCTTCTATTTCAGGACATCTGAGATACATTGTCCCTTAAAGGACCTTTTTTGAAGGAGTGGTTAATGAAAAAAATTAGAAAAAATGATACTAGGTAAAGGAAAAGTCCTCAGAAACATAGCAGAGATCATTTTCTCCCTAAAAATCTCCAAATCCTGTCTGGAAATTGTTTCTTTATAAATATGATTCAGCAGATTACTAGAAAACAAAATTCCTCTACTTTCATCAGCTGTCAAATTATTCCCCTCAAAGAGTGACAATACATTTCATCATTAATAAAACTCTCTTCACAGGAAAAAAGTACTATTTTCCTACAATTTTCATCATTAATTCTTCCTCACCAAGAAAACAGACCCTGACCTTACAGTGTTCTTCATTCCATTTCATATTGTCCAATGAACTTTTAAATTCTTCCTCTTGTCTCTGTAAGATATTCCATGTCCCCTGGAGCTTCTCCTGCAAATAAAACAAAGTCTTACTCAAACCAATCTGAGATCAAAGCGTCTCACGTGCTTTATAATTGTCAACTAGTAAGAGACAGAATTTATATGCCCCTTGAGGCTATTCAAGGACTATATGTTTTTTTCCTTCAGAAACTCACAATAACCATAAAAGCTAGCGGCTATTATTATTACTGCCATTTTAAAGATAAGGACATCAAGATCAAGAAGGACCTGGAACACCAGTAAAACTAAATGAGTTGCATATTTGTTTTTGAAGTCATTGATGTGAGACCCCTAAATTTTCATTGTACGCATTAGGTTGAGCTGAATGTCTAATATTGGGGGCAACTAAGTGGCACAGTGGATAGAGCACCAGGCCTGGAGTCAGGAGGATCTGAATCAAATCCGACCTCAGAAGCTTAATAATTACCTAGCTGTGTGACCTTCGGCAAGTCACTTAATCCCATAGCCTCAAATAAATAATATTTTTTAAAAAGAAAAGAAAAGAAAAGAAAAAGAATGAATGTCTAATACTGAGATGTTCATAAGGGAACCATAAAGAGAACTGAATGAATAGCCACCATTTCTACTCTAGGACTGCTTGATGGGAGCACACAATCTTACCTTGCATTTGTCAACAGCCCTATCCAAAGGGAAGGACTTCTTGAGCTTTGTGCTCTGGAGTTAAAAAAACAGGAATCAAATGGATCTCTGATCTTTTTCATAAAAGAACTTATCTTGTTCCCCATGTTGATCACAGGTACTCAGGCCCACCATGCCTTGAAGTAAATAAGTTCTGACTTTTTGGCCAATAATAGAAATATTCTGCAGGTTCTTGTTGGATACCAAATTACCAATTTGATTTACTTGTCTGCATCCTGGGCAGATTATGGTGCCATCAGCTCCCTCCCTGCTTTGGAGAAGCCACACTCAAATGTGGCTATGGCCACATTTGACAGTCACTGAGTCATTGAAGTAGCACAGGCAGATGGAGTAAGTGAGATCTGCCTCAAAGTTTTCAAGCAAGTTTTTGGTTGGAAAAAAAAGAGTAAGTGAAAATGTTGCCTGTGTCATCCAAGACATTGCAGACAACTTCTATGTAGGTAATGCTGCAAAGATTCAGAGACAATTACATGGCCTGAAACAGTGGCGATTTTGTATTCACCTCACATCCTGAGCAGGTTTATTAGGAATCTCGAGGTTTTTTGGTTTTGGGGAGGGGGGGGTTAGGTTTTTGCAAGGTAAATAGGGGTAAGTTGCTTGCCCAAGGCCACACAACTAGGTAATTATTAAGTGTCTGAGGTTAGATTTGAACTCAGGTACTCCTGATTCCAGGGTCGGTGCTCTATCCACTGTGCCACCTAGCTGCCCTGGGATCTCAAGTTTTATGCCTGCCTTCTAATGGAACCTAACCTAAAAGTTGTGGGATTTGGAGATCATATACTACATAAAGTTATCTTACAGGGTGTCTCATCCATCATCATCTTGAAGAGGCTAAAGAGATATATATGTATTTGATATGGGGTCAGTTTTTCTCCTGAGGACCATGGAAAATTGATGTTCTCACTGCTAAATCTGAGTTCTTTCCTTCAAAGAACACAGATGATTTGGATTCTCTTTTACTATTTCTTCCTCTCATTTTCTCTTCCTCTTACTCCACATGTGCATCAAGGTCATCATTATCTGAAGAAAAGAACTTTATTTTCTTTATGAACTTACTACTTTCCTGAGAAGTTTAAGAATAATTGGTTTTATTTCAAACCCCATTTCTGATTATATATTATGACAAGGCAAGGAAAATCCCAACACACTATCTCTGTGCCCCTTAACTGTCCCTCCCCCCAAAAAACAGACCTTAAATACTTTGTTGCCTTATGCCCAACCTTCTGTTCAAGTACATTCTCTCCAGCTGTTCTAATAGAAGTACAACCCTCAAGAGTTAAAAATGGCATCACATCACAATCAATTTATACACACTTGGTACTAGATGAAAAATTATCTGTTTTTAACTAGAGACATAGAGAAGGTATGAATATTATTTTAAAATATCTTCTTTAGGGGAAAAGTCAAGATGGCAGAGAGAAGTCAGGAACTTTCCTGAGCTCTCTCCAACATCCATCAAAAAACAAAATAAATCAAGCCTCTCAAAGGACTCTGGAGCAACAGAATCCACAAAAAGACAGAGTGGTGCATTTTCCAGCTTAAGATGTCTTGGAAGGACTTCAAGAAAGATCTGCTTCTGTCTGGTATTGGCTCAGAAATAGTGGTAGACCAGTGGAATAGACTAGGTGTAATTGCAGGAAATGATTATAGTAATCTGCTCTTTGATAAACCCAAAGAGTCCAGCTATGGGAATTAAAACTCTCTCTTCAATAAAAGCTGCTGGGAAAATTGGAAGTTAGTATGGAAGAAACTAAGATTAGACCTACATCTCAAACCCTATACCAAGATAAGATCAAAATGGATATAGGATTTAGACATAAAAAACAATATTATAAGAAAACTAAAAGCTCAAGGAGTAGTTGATCTGTCAGATCTATGGAAAGAGGAGTAGTTGATGACTAAGGAAGAGATGGGAGAACATCACTAAAAATAAACTAGGTGATTTTGATTACATTAAATTGAAAAGCTTTTGCACAGACAAAACCACTGTAACCAAAATCAAAAGAAATGTAGTAAACTGGGAAACAGTTTTTACAATTAGTATTTCTGACAAAGGACTCATTTCTAAAATATACAGGAACTGAGTCAAATTTTTAAAAAAAGCCATTCCCCAATTGACAAATGGTCAAAGAATATGCAAAGGCAATTTACAGATGAGGAAATCAAAGTGAACCATAGTCATATGAAAAATTGCTCTAAATCATTACTTGTTAGAGAAATGTAAATTAAAACATTTCTGAGGTACCACCTCACACTTTGCAGACTGGCCAATGTGATCAGAAAATACAATGATCATTGTTGGAAGTGTTGCAGGAAATCTGGGACACTAATACATTGTTAGTGGAGCTGTGAATTCATCCAACCTTTCTGGAGAGCAATTTGGCATCATGCCCAAAAGGCAACAAAAATGTGCATACCCTTTGACCCAGCAATACCACTACTGGGTCTATACCCTGAAGAGATAATGAAAAAGGGTAAAAACATCACTTGTACAAAAATATCCATAGCAGCCCTGTTTGTGGTGGCAAAGAATTGGAAATTAAGTGAATGTCCATGTCCTTCAATTGGGGAATGGCTTAACAAACTGTGATATATGTATATCATGGAACACTACTATTCTATTAGAAACTAGGAGGGATGGGAATTCAGGGAAGCCTAGAGGGATTTGCATAAACTGATGCTGAGCGAGATGAGCAGAACCAGAAAAAACATTGTACACTCTAACAGCAACATGGGGGGTGATGATCAACCTTGATGGACTTGCTCATTCCATCAGTGCAACAATCAGGGACAATTTGGGGCTATCTGTGATGGAGAATACCATACGTATCCAAAGAAAGAATTGTGGAGTTTGAACAAACACCAAAGACTATTGCCTTCAATTTCAGGGATAAAAACAACATTATCTCATTATGTAATTTTGCTATTACTTATATTTCATTTTCTTCCTTAAGGATATGATTTCTCTCTCATCATATCCAACTTGGATCAATGTATATACCATGGAAACAATGTAAAGACTAGCAGACTACCTTCTGTGAGGTGTAGGCACAGGGAAGCAAGAATAAGGGGAAATTGTAAAAATCAGAATAAATAAAATCTTTCTTAAAATTTAATAAATAAATAAATAAATAAAGTGATAAGGAACTGCATCTTCCTAAAAGTTAATATAGGCAATGAAGTAATATCAATATTAACCACAAATGCTCCAAATCATACAATAGTCAATTCTTACAGGAGAGATTCCATGAGATATAGGAAGACAAAAACAGCAAAACTATATTTGGGGGGGAGGAACTCAATCTCCCTCTTTCTGAATTAGATGAATATAACAAGATAAACAAGAAAGCTAATAAGGTGAAAAGAATTTTAGCAAAGTTAAATACGATAGCCCTCTGGGGACAATTGAATGGGGATAGAAAGGAATATACCTTTTTCACTGTGGTTCATAGTATATACACAAATATTGACCATACATTAGGCCATATAAGTCTCATGATCAAAGACAGAAAAGCCATAATATTAAATGAATGCTTTCCAGAACATGATGCAATTAAAAATGCCTATAAGATTAGGGGTAAAGCAAGAATTCCCATACACATCACTATTATTCAATATTGCATTGAAAATGCTAGCTTTAGCAATAAGAGAACAAAATGAAATTGAAGTAATTAGAATAGGCAATAAGAAAATAAAACTCACTATTTGCAGATGATATGATGGTATGATATGATATTTAAAGAATCATAGAAAATCAAATACTTATAACAATTAACAACTTTAGCAAAGGTACAGGATACAAAATAAACCTATACAAATCATTTCTTTATATTATCATTAAAACCCAGCAGAAAAAGATAAAAAGAGAAATTCCATTAAATTAAAGTAACTGGCCAAGATGGCGGAGAGAAGACAGGCACAGTTCTAAAGTCTCCTGATCTCTTCCCCATCTATCACATGAAACAAACCTCTTAAAAGAAATCCGAACCAGGAAACCCAGAAAGAAAAGCCAGGAGAGGAAAATCTACCTCAGGATTTGTCTCCCCCAGCAGCCTTGGCTGAGTAACAGCAGGTGAGTCTGAGCTCCCAGGGAAGATGAGCCAGACCAACAGCTGAATCGGAACCAGGAGTCTGAGGGCCCGAGATCAGCGGTGGGGCTGGATGAAGGGGGCTTGGGTCCGCGGGGAAGGAGAGGCACTGGTGTTGGTGCTGTCCCCCTGGAGCTTAGGGAAGGGGCTATGGGAGAGAGGTCTGGTACAGGAGAGATGTGGACACCATCCCTGGGCTCCTCAGGTCTGAGAAACTCTGAGCCCATGCCTCCATTGCACTGAGGTCTCCTCCTAAACAAATGCAAATTATTTCTGCCTCAGGCCCAGGTGTGTGAGCAAAAGAACCAGCCCAACTGAGGAATCACCTCACGCCAGGGTAAAGCCCAACATTGACTGAAGGCAAAAGAATTCAATAGCTCCAATTCCCTCCCTCAAGCAAAGGGAGAAGGCCTCCCAACCAAGGTCACAGACACCCCAGAGAGGGCAACCAGCACCTCCTACTGGCCATCCAGAGAAACTGCACGTAGTAAAGCCTTTAGAGATCCCAAGCCCAGGTGAACCAGCCCCACCCAACTCAAGGTCTTAGCATAATGAAGAAGGGTCAGTGAAAAGGTGGATACATAGAAAAATTCCTGGAAGGGAAAGACCCCAAACCAGAGAGACCTGGAACCTCTGAGGAGAATACAATCTGGTCTCCAGCACAAAAAGACTTCCTTGAAGAAATAAGAAAGGACTTTAAAAATCAACTGGAAAATTTGGGGGAGACAATTAATACCTTGCAAAATGAGAATAATTCTCTCAGATCCTCAAATGAGCAAATGCAAAAAGAAATTAATTCTCTCAAAACCTCAATTGGTCAAATGGAAAGCTCTTTCAAAAGTAGAATCGACCAACTGGAAAAGGTTAATGAAGAAAACTCCTTCCCCAAAAAATAATGGAATCTATAGAAACTAATGACTCCACAAGACAGCAAGAGTCAGTTAAAACAAAATCAAAAAAATAGAAAAAATAGAAGCAAATATGAAATACCTCATCAACAAAACCACTGACCTTGAGAATAGATCGATGAGGGGCAACCTGAAAATTATAGGACTTACTGAAAACTTTGAAGAGAAAAAAAAGCCTGGACTTAATATTATAGGATCTAGTGATGGAAAACTGCCCTGACATCATGGAATCGGAGGGCAAAGTAGTTATTGAAAGAGTACATCGATCCCCACCAGAAAAAGATCCTAAAAGGAAAACACCAAGGAATGTTGCGGCCAAACTCCAGAACTATCAGATAAAAGAGAAAATCCTGCAAGCAGCCAGAAAGAAACAATTTAAATATCAAAGAGCCACAGTAAGGATCACGCAGGACCTGGTTGCATCAACTTTAAGGGACTGAAGGGCCTGGAATGAGATATTTCGAAGAGCACGGGAGCTTGGAATGCAGCCAAGAATCTACTTTCCTGCAAAGCTGAGCCTTCTCTTCCAGGGAAAAAAGATGGACATTTAACGAAATGGAAGAATTCCAAAAATTTCTGATTAAAAGACCAGAGCTAAACAGAAAATCTGGATATCAAACAGGAGGTTCAAGAGATACATGAAAAGGTAAAAAAAAGGGGGGGGGGCGGTAAAAGAAAAAAATGCAATCCAGCAAGTTGAAACTGGTTATATCCCAGCATGGGGGGGCGGGGTAGAGACTCTCATAAATCCTGAGAATCCTGAGAAATGTAACTCTAACAGAGAGAATATACATAGCCAGAAATGCTGGACATCCATGACCTATCCATGAGACTAATATCTAATGGGATGTAACTGGCTTTAACTCCACTGGGGAGAAAGACTCTAATAACTCTCAGGAATTTGGACTCTATTCAACAGAATATACTGAACTAGAAGGGGCAGACACTCAGAATTTGCTATGACTTAAATAGAATGATCTAAAAAAAATACACTACCTCCCTAAAAAGGGGGACAGGAAAGAGACGGGAGGAGGGAGGGGATTGAATGGGACAAATCTCATTGCACTAAGAGGTACAAAAAACCTGTGGTAATAGAGGGGAAGAAGGGAGTAGAAGAAAAACACCTGAATCTTCTTCTCATCAGACTTGGCTTAAAGTCAACCTACACATACTCAGTTAACTTATAAAACATCTAATCTTTCAAGAAATAAAAGGGGAAAAGAGGAGGAGGGATAGAGAAAGGGAAGGGGAGTGGAGGAAATAAGGGGAAATAAAAAAAGGAAGGGAAGGGAACAGGGAAAGGGGAAAGAAAGGGGAGGGAGTGATATAGGAGGGCAAACACACTGAAGGGGGTGGTATTCAAAAACAAAATACTGGGGAATATGGATAAAAGGGGGGAAGGGGGAAAAATACAAACAGAGGGAAGATAGCACAGAGGGCAATAAAGAATTAGTAATCATAACCTTAAATGTGAATGGGATGAACTCTCCCTTAAAACGTAAGCAAATAGCAGAGTGGATTAAAAAACAGAATCCTACAATATGCTGCTTACAAGAAACTCATTTGAAACAGAGAGATACATATAGAGTAAAGGTAAAAGGTTGGAGCAAAATATATTTTGCTTCAGCTGGAGTAAAAAAAGCAGGGGTAGCAATCCTATCTCACACAAAGCAGCAGCAAAAATAGCGTTAAAAGAGATAAGGAAGTAAACTTTATCCTCCTAAAAGGTACCATAGAAAATAAAGTCATTTCAATATTGAATATAGATGCACCCAGTGGGACAGCACCCAAATTCTTAGAGGAGAAGCTGAAAGAATTACAGGAAGACATAGACAGCAAAACACTACTAGTAGGAGACCTCAACCTCCCGCTATCAGATCTGGATAAATCAAATCGTAAAACAAACAAGAAAGAAATTAGGGAGGTAAATAGATTGTTAGAAAAAGTAGATATGGTAGACTTATGGAGGAAACTGAATGGGGATAGGAAGGAATATACCTTTTTCTCTGCAGTACATGGAACTTATATAAAAATTGACCATGTACTAGGACATGAAAACCTAATGATCAACTTCAGAAAGGCAGAAATAGTGAATACATCTTTCTCAGATCACAATGCAATAAAAGTCATATGCAATACTGGGCCAAGGAGATATAGACCCAGAGCAAATTGGAAAATGAATAACCTCATCTTAAAAAATGAGTGGACCAAAAAACAAATTATAGAAAGAATTAACCATTTTATCATAGATAATGATAATAATGAAACAACATACCAAAACCTATGGGATTCATTCAAAGCAACTCTCAGGGGATATATTGTAGCTCTAAATGCTTATATGAATAAATTGGAGAAAAAGGAAATCAATGAACTAAATATGCAACTAAAAAAATTAGAGAAAGAACAAATCAAAAATCCCCAATCAAATACCAAATTAGAAATTTTAAAAGTCAAAGGAGAAATTAATAAAATTGAAAGGAAAAAAACTATTGAATTAATAAATAAAACCAAAAGTTGGTATTATGAAAAAACCAATAAAATTGATAAACCTCTGGTCAATTTGATTAAAAAAAAAGAAAGAAGAAAACCAAATTGCTAGTATTATAAATGAAAAAGGTGAACTCACCACCAATGAGGAGGAAATTAAAGTAATAATTCGAAATTATTTTGCCCAACTTTATGCCAATAAATTTGATAATCTAAGTGAAATGGATGAATATTTACAAAAATATAAGTTGCCCAGGTTAAATGAAGAAGAGATTAAATACCTGAACAACCCTATCTCAGAAAAAGAAATTCAACAAGCCATTAGTGAACTCCCTAAAAAAAAATCTCCAGGGCCTGATGGATTCACAAGTGAATTCTACCAAACATTTAAGGAACAATTGGTTCCAATCCTATATAAACTCTTTGGAAAAATAGGGAAAGATGGAACTCTGCCTAACTGTTTCTATGAAACCAATCTGGTACTGCTACCTAAACCAGGAAGAATTAAAACAGAGAAAGAAAATTATAGACCTATTTCCCTCATGAATATAGATGCAAAAATCCTTCATAAAATCTTAGCAAAATGACTACAACAAGTCATCACTACGATAATACATTATGATCAAGCAGGATTTATTCCAGGAATGCAGGGTTGGTTCAATATTAGGAAAACTGTTAGTATACTCAATTATATCAATAACAAACCTATCAGAAACCATATGATCATATCAATAGATGCTGAAAAAGCTTTTGACAAAATACAGCATCCATTCCTATTAAAAACACTAGAGAGTGTAGGAATAAATGGACTGTTCCTTAAAATAATTAGCAGTATCTATCTGAAACCATCAACAAGCATTATACTCAATGGGGAGAGGCTAGAGGAATTCCCAGTAAGATCAGGGGTTAAACAAGGGTGCCCATTATCATCACTACTATTCAATATTGTATTAGAAATGTTAGCATCAGCAATTAGAGAAGAAAAAGAAATTAAAGGAATTAGAATTGGGAAGGAAGAGACAAAACTCTCACTATTCCCAGATGACATGATGGTCTACCTAGAGAATCCCAAGAAATCATCTAAAAAACTACTGGAAACAATTAGCAATTTTAGCAAAGTTGCAGGTTATAAAATAAACCCCCATAAATCCTCAACTTTCCTATATATGACTAACAAGAAACAGCAGGAAGAGCTAGAAAGAGAAATTCCATTCAAAGTAACCTCAGACAGTGTAAAATACTTGGGAGTCTATTTGCCAAGAGAGACTCAGAGTCTTTTTGAAAACAATTATAAAACACTTCTCACACAAATTAAATCAGATTTAAATAACTGGGCAAATATCAACTGCTCATGGATAGGGAGAGCTAATATAATAAAAATGACAATTCTACCAAAACTAAACTATCTGTTTAGTGCCCTACCAATCAAAATTCCAAAAAATTACTTTAATGAGCTAGAAAAAATTGTAAGTAAATTCATATGGAGAAATAAAAAGTCAAGAATTGCCAGGAGCTTAATGAAAAAAAATGCAAACGAAGGTAGCTTAGCACTACCAGATCTAAAATTATATTATAAAGCATCAGTCATCAAAACTGTTTGGTATTGGCAAAGAAATAGAGTGGTGGACCAGTGGAATAAACTAGGTGTAAAAGCAGGAGAGGATTATAGTAATCTGCTGTTTGATAAACCCAAAGAGTCTGGCCATTGGGATAAAAACTCCCTCTTTGATAAAAACTGCTGGGAATTGGAAGTTAGTATGGAAGAAACTTAGATTAGACCAACACCTCACACCCTTTACCAAGATAAGATCCAAATGGTTACAAGGACATAAACCTAAAAAACAATATTATAAGCAAATTAGAAGATCAAGGACTAGTCTACCTGTCAGATCTATGGAAAGGGGAACAGTTTATGACTAAGGAAGTGTTGGAGGACATCACTAAAAACCAATTAGATGATTTCGATTACATTAGATTAAAAAGTTTTTGCACAGGTAAAACCAATGTAATCAAAATCAAAAGAAAAGTAGTAAATTGGGAAACAATCTTTACAACTAATGGTTCTGACAAAGGACTCATTTCTAAAATATAAAGAGAACTGAGTCATATTTAAAAAAAAAAGCCATTCCCCAATTGACAAATGGTCAAAGGATATGCAAAGGCAATTTACAGATGAGGAGATCAAAGCAATCCATAGCCATATGAAAAACTGCTCTAAATCATTAATTATTAGAGAAATGCAAATTAAAGCTTCGTTGAGGTACCACCTCACACCTCTCAGATTGGCCAGTATGACCAGGAAGGATAATGATCATTGTTGGAAGGGATGTGGGAAATCTGGGACACTATTACACTGTTGGTGGAGCTGTGAACTTATCCAACCCTTCTGGAGAGCTATTTGGAACTGTGCCCAAAGGGCAATAAAAATGTGCATAACCTTTGACCCAGCAATACCACTACTGGGTCTATACCCTGAAGAGATGAGGAAAAAGGGTAAAAACATTACTAGTACAAAAATATTTATAGCAGCCCTGTTTGTTGTGGCAAAGAATTGGAAATCCAGTAAATGTCCTGCATTTGGGGAATGGTTTAGCAAACTGTGGTATATGTATGTCATGGAATACTATTGTTCTATTAGAAATCAGGAGGGACAGGATTTCAGGGAAACCTGGAGGGATTTGCATGAACTGATGCTGAGTGAGATGAGCAGAACCAGAAAAACACTGTGCACCCTAACAGCAACATGGGAGTGATGTTCAACCTTGAAGGACTTGCTCATTCCATCAGCGCAACAATTGGGAACAATTTTTGGCTGTCTGCAAAGGAGAGTACCATCTGTATCCAGATAAGGAGCTGTGGAGTTTGAACAAAGTACAAGGACTATTCCCTTTAATTTGGAAAAAAAAAACCCAGATGTCTTATGGTTTGATCTGGTTACCTCTGAGAATTCTGTTCTCTTTAAGGATATGATTTCTCTCTCATCACACCCAATTTGGATCAAGGTACAACATGGAAACAAAGTAAAGACTGACAGAGTGCTATCTGTGGGGTGGGGGTGGGGGAGGGAAGCAAGATTTGGGGAAAACTGTAAAACTCAAGTAATATCTTTAATAAAAATTTAAAAAAAAAGAAACTAAAAAAAAAAAAATTAAAGTAACTGTAGAAAACAAAAAATACTTGGAAGTCTACCTGCAAAGAAAAACTCAGAAACTATAGGGACACAATTACAAAACACTTTTCACCCAGATAAAGTCAGATCTAACAATTGATAAGTTTTCAGGGCAGTTAGGTGAAACAGTGGATAGAGCACTGTTCCTGAAGTCAGGAGGACCTAAGTTCAAATGTGGCCTCAGACACTTAATAATTACCTAGCTGTGTGACCCCATTGCTTTGCCAAAAAAAAAAATCAGTTACTCATAGGTATAGTGAGCTGACATAATAAAAATGTCAATTCTTGCTAAATTACTTATTAAGTGTCATATCAATCAAACCCAAAAAATTATTTTATAGAGCTAGAAAAAATAGTAAACAAAAATTCATCCAAAGGTACATTAATTCAAGGAATTTAATGAAAAAAATGCAAAGGAGATGGCCTAGCTAAAACTATATTGTAAAGCAGTAATCATCAAACTATTTGCTACTAGCTAAGAAGAGGTATATAAGTACAATAGATCAGGTTCAAAAGAAATATTAGTAAATGAATGCACTAAGCCTCCATTTGATAAACCCAAAAACCCCAGCTACTGACATGTCACAATTTGATAAAAAAAAAAAATGCTGGGAAAACTGGAAAATAGTATGACAGAAACTAGGCTAGACCAACATCTCATATTCAAAGATATGGTTGAAATGAGTGTAGGATTTAGACATAAAGGATGATACCATAAGATGATTAGGAAAACAAGGAATAATTTGACTATTAGATCTATGGAGAGGGGAAGAATTTATGACCAAAGAGGTGATAGAGAACATTATAAAATGCAAAAAGGATCATTTCAATTACATTAAATTAAAAATGTTCTGCACAAATAAAACTAATATGACCAATATTGAAAGGAATGCAGAAAACTGGGAAATAATTTTCACAACTAGTGCTTCTGATAAAAGACTCGTTTCTAAAACCTATGGAGAACTACATCAAATTTATAAGAATACAATGGATAAATGTGCAAGGGTTTGTATAGGCAATTTACAGATGAAGAAATTAAATCTATCTATAGACATGAAAAAACAGTTGGTCATTATTTATTAGAAAAATAAAAATCTTAACAACTTGAGGTACCACCTCAAACTTATCAGACTGACAAAAATGGCAAAAAATCAAACTGAACAATCATGGAGGGAATGTACATAAACTGGGAAATTAATGCATTATTGGTGGAATTGTAGAACTGATTCAGTCATTCTGGAGAGTACTTTGGAACTATGCCCAAAGCACAATAAAACTGCATAGCCATTGATCCAGCAATACAACTGCTAAGTCTATATCCCAAAGAGATCATAAAAAGGGGAAAAAACCACATGTACAAAAATATTTAAAGTAGCTCTTTTTCTCATGACAAAGAATAGGATATTGAGGGAATGCCCATCAAGGGGAATAGTTAAACAAATTATGGTATATTAATGCTATGACTATTATTCTGTGAGAAATCATGAGCAGGTGGATTTCAGAAAAGCCTAGAAACTTATGCTGAGTGAAGTCAACAGAACCGGGAGAAACATTGTACACCCCAATAATAACATTGTGTGATGATCAACTATATTGGACTTTGTTCCTCTCAGCAGTTCAGTGATCAAGGACAATTCCAAAAGATGTTTGAAAAAAAATGTCATCCACAAGCCAAGAAAATTATTATAATGTCTTTTTACTTTTTAAAACTTGCTTTCTTTCTTAATTTTTTTTACCCTTTAATTCTGATTCTTATTTGCAACATGATTGATATGGATATGTAATAAGTATTATTGTAGTGTATATATGTGATGTATATATCAGATTACTGGCTGTTGTGGGTGGAGAGAGGGAAGGAAAGGCAATAGAAAAATATGGTACTCAATACCTTACAAAAACATTAATATTGAAAACTATGTTTGCATGTAATTGGAAAACATAAAATAACATTCAAATTAATAAAAATAAAATGTCTTCTTTAATGTGATGACTGTCTGAGAAGAAGAAAAGGAAAGTCTGCAGAGGAAGAAGAGTATTTAAAAACTGAAGAAAACAAAGTTTATTTTATGAAATTCTCATCTCAATGTCCTACTGTCCTATCTTCCATTCATCTGTTAAGGTCTTAATTATAATATTCTTTCATAATACATTTATCATTCCTCATTCAATGGAAGTTCTTTGAGGTCACTGTGGTCCTTATTTTGTCTTGTCTCTCTCAAGATCTAACTATTGTGATATAGAGTTGAATTTAGTAATTTTTTTTAATATCTCCTTTTAAATAGCACTTGAAATCTTTCCCCAAGGTACCTATTGATCCCAATTCAGCTTTTCTCTGAATATCATTTCAGGAAAGTGGTATATTGGTAGAAGATTGTTGGTTCTTGATCATGAATTTAGCTCACTCTGAAGAGTAATGGGAGAAAGGTATGGAAAAAGATTACGATGGAAAGACTTGAAGCCCTCTGTCTTCTAGACTGTTTTACCATCAAATCTAGTCCTGGTCCTAGCCCTGGTCCAGATGATCTGGAGCTGGGTTCCAAAATAGCAGTCATTGCCTTTCTTTATCTTTGGCATTTGGTTCTATCATCCAATTTTCATTCTTTACTCATGTATTTATCTACCTACCTATTTAAATTCTATGTGTCTATCCATCTATCTAAATTCCTTTGTTTATTTTGTTTGTTCATTCATTCGTTTATTTGCTTGTCTATCCATGCATTTATGTATTTACTCCTTTATGTGTTTATTAACAAGCTACCAGTTCTTAGGCTATGTTGAAGCAAACTCTGAAGAGTGACAGGAAAAGAGAATTAAAAGGTGTTTGGGATGCAATGGTCTGGAGTTATATCTTTAACTGTTTACTTGAGCCTAAATCTGGTTTTGATGATATTGAGCTGTGTCAAGGACAGTAGCCTCTACACTACCTAATCTTTGTAAGAATGTTGACCTCATCACCAATTCTACTAATTTTTTAATTCAAAGCCAATTCAGGCCTTTTCCTCTGAAAAGACTCAGACTAACCTATAAAGATACAAGAGTCTGTGTTTACACCTTTTCCTATTTTCTTCCCATTATATGTGCAGGAGAATGAATCAGAGTCTCAGTATGCCAAACTCAGTATGTGAAAGATGACACATGAAATAAAACCATATCTCCCAGTCCCTATCATTAGCCCCTCTCTTCTCACCCTTTCCTATTACTATCAATCTTTAGTCCAAATATTTTTTAATCTTTATTTGTAAGGTGGTATAATATAGGGTACAAATTTTAGTATTTCACTTGACTTAAGAATCTCAGGTTAGAGGAAGGGCAGAAGATGAAAGAAGATGGCAAGGGCATAGTGTAGAGGAGCAGATGTTGAGTTGAAAGAGAAAGCGGAGAAGGATGGTAATGGGAAGAGAATGGGAGAAAAGAAAGGTAAAGAAGAGGTGGTAAGGGCAAGGGAGGAGAGGCAAATGCTACAATTTATTCAGAATACATGCCAGATTCTGGTGATTTGCTCTCCTTTCTTACCAATAGATTTATGAGTGAATCATGCTGATTGAATAAGATCAAGTGCTACACAGAGTAGGAAGAATTAGATGCTTTTTCTAAGGGTATCAATTGCTTCTAATCCTAATGGAACAAGATCTTTACCTTTCTTTTCATTCAACTCATTCCAAGTCCATCTAATTATATTGTTTCTAGCTCATGTTTATTCTATTTTTCACAGAAAAAGATTATTAAATATTTTACAAAATACTTTAATAAAATCAAGATGACAATAATATTAATAGCATGACCAGAGCTGCCAGTCTAGTAAGTCAGTTGAAATAAGCTAGAGATTGGACCTATGATAGTTTAAGGAAATGGTTGAGAAAATTCCTTCTATCAATGCAGGTAGATATCATTTCAGCAACTTGGTAATAAAGAGCTACTTGGAGCACTGAGTACTTAGAGGTTAAGTAACAAGAAAAGGTCTCACAGGCAGTATATATCAAAGGTAGGATTCAAAGCATGTCCCATCCAGGACTCTTTAAAGTCCATTTTTTTATCTTGGAGATGCCACTGGTTTGCAATTCAGTGAATACTTCTGTCCTAGATTGTCACTAATTGAACTTTTCTCTGTTTCCTCAAACAAGTAATGACCATTTCAAAATCCAAAATTGTAAAAAATTTTATAATAGAAAATATGCTACATATGGAGTAATTAAGAGTTAACTTCTAACAACAATAATATAATGGTCATTGTGACTCCTCATACCAACAAAGGAGATGTGTCCCTCTTTTAAAAGAATAATTGAAGTAGACATGTTTATGGAATTTGTGTCAGACTCTCTTATCTCTCTCTCTCCTCTCTCTCTCTCTCTCTCTCTCTCTCTCTCTCTCTCTCTCTCACACACACACACACACACACACACACACACACACACACATACATACACAGAATTGTTTTATTTTCTTGGTTCATAGTCCCTCCCCAGAAAACTAGGTAAAATATACATAAAGAACTATTTGTGGAAGAAAAGAAATGCAAGAAATTGGGGAGTGATTGAACAAATTAATTTTCGATTAGACTATGGATGCCAAATAAAGCAGGTTAGAAACAGTAGTGTGGACTCAAATAGAAGTTTAATTTCAAAGTGAGGAAAACAACTTACAAGCAAGGAGGCAGCTTAGATACATGTGCCAAGGCTCCACCCCTAGTGAATAGACCTCCTTTAGTGTGATTAAATATCAAAACCTATACAAGTGTCTTTGTAGTGAACTATAGCTCCAACAAGGAATGACAGGGGCGGCTAGGTGGCGCAGTGGACAGAGCACAGGCCCTGGAGTCAGGAGTACCTGAGTTCAAAATCTGGCCTCAGACACTTAATAATTACCTAGTTGTGTGGCCTTGGTCAAGCAGTGGATAGAGCACAGGCCCTGGAGTCAGGAGTACCTGAGTTCAAAATCTGGCCTCAGACACTTAATAATTACCTAGTTGTGTGGCTTTGGGCAAGCCACTTAACCCCATTGCCTTGCAAAAATCTAAAAAAAAATAAAAAATAAGGCATGACAGCAAAAATATGATATGAGAGACATCATACATTTGGACACCCATTCTATTACAACATCAATCAAGCTATAGGAAATGATTATAAGCTTTAAATATTAAGTCCCATTGTTGTAAAATACATATTGTAAGGTCACTTAGATAATCTTAAGAAACTAGTTAGATGGCAAGTATGACCAGGAAGGATAATGATCATTGTTGGAAGGGATGTGGGAAATCTGGGACACTATTACACTGTTGGTGGAGCTGTGAACTCATCTAACCCTTCTGGAGAGCTATTTGGAACTATGCCCAAAGGGCAACAAAAATGTGCATACCCTTTGACCCAGCAATACCACTACTGGGTCTATACCCTGAAGAGATGAGGAAAAAGGGTAAAAACATTACTAGTACAAAAATATTTATAGCAGCCCTGTTTGTTGTGGCAAAGAATTGGAAATCCAGTAAATGTCCTTCAATTGGGGAATGGCTTAGCAAACTGTGGTATATGTATGTCATGGAATACTATTGTTCTATTAGAAACCAGGAGGGATGGGATTCCAGGGAAGCCTGGAGGGATTTGCATGAACTGTTGCTGAGTGAGATGAGCAGAACCAGAAAAACATTGTACACCCTAACAGCAACATGGGAGTGATGTTCAACCTTGAAGGACTTGCTCATTCCATCAGTGCAACAATCAGGAACAATTTTGGGCTGTCTGCAAAGGAGAGTACCATCTGTATCCAGATAAGGAGCTGTGGAGTTTGAACAAAGTTCAAGGACTATTCCCTTTAATTTAGAAAAAAACAGACATCCTATTTTCTGATCTTGTTACCTCTTAGACTTCTTGTCTCTTCTTTAAGGATATGATTTCTCTCTCATCACACCGAATTTGGATCAAGGTACAACATGGAAACAAAGTAAAGACTGACAGAGTGCTATCTGTGGGGTGGGGGTGGGGGGAGGGAAGCAAGATTGGGAGAAAATTGTAAAACTCAAATAATATCTTTAATTAAAAAAAAAGAAACTAAAAAAGAAACTAGTTAGAGGGGTAGCTAGATTGGACAGTGGGTAGAGCACCAGCCCTGGAGTCAGGAGTACCTGAGTTCAAATTTGACCTCAGACACTTGATAATTACCTAGCTGTGTGGCCTTGGGCAAGCTACTTAACCCCACTGCCTTGAAGAAACCTTAAAAATAAAAAGAAACTAGTTAGTGGCCCTCCACCTTTGTTTTCCCTTGTCTAGGTAATCAAGCCCAATATGGTAGAGGTGAATCAAATACATGGGAAGTTCCAATTTATTTTTGTACCTCCAAACCATCTCCTACCATCTCCTAAATAGTATCCCATTTATCCATCACCCAGCCAAAAGAGATATTCCTTACTTCATCCAACTTGTGTCCCTACTGAGCCTATTTTAGCCATGCATCAAATGTCAACCAATGGAATCATTCTGCACTTGAGACAGTCATTCTTGAATGTCTAGATACAAATCCACATAGAAATAGGATCTGAGAAGAAAAGAGCATCTCAAATAATGAGGAAAGTCTGAGGTCCATTTCATTAGGGGGAACCATGGACCTTTTAATAAAGTGTCATTGACTCAAAGTTCTGACTCAATCTCTTTTATTGTAGGTGGGACAATTTTAACTGCCACTTAAATTTGATTCATAGCAGTGCTTCATGATCAATTTGTCTGAGCTTATCTAGTGCTTGTCCAAACACAGAGAACACCTGGTGATGGTCAAAGCAATACAATGATTTTGGAATTTTTGCCTGAGGGTGAGATCATGCAAAAGATTGTTGTCATATCAAGTTCAAAGCATACTTTCTCATTGGGTCTTATCTCTGGCAAAAAAAGTGACTTCTAATATCTTGACATTCTCCACCATAGTTCCTGAATGCTCATCAGTGAACTGTATACTTAAACAATTTATCCAAAGGACACCTTTCTTAAACAGAAAAAATCAAACAATCATGTGCAAAATAATTCATTTGGCTCACAACTCTATTAAAATCAGTATTAATTCCATAGAGGTAGGGATTATTAGATCTATATATAAGGCCACAGAAGTATGAGTTGCAGAGTGCAAGTTCATTTAAAGAAAAGCTAACTGAGGCCCTCACCATTGCTTTTCCTAGTTATGGTGACTAACTCAGTGTAGCAGAGCTGACTCAGTTACATGAAAAACCCCCAACTTATTTTTGTGCCTCTGGACCACTCTCTCTTGGTGACCATCTTATGACCATGTGAAGATCACTTAATGGATATTCTCTCTATTATCCACCTAACCCAAGAATCCCCTGCTGACATTGCACTTCTAGCTGATGTAACATTTCTTGACCCTCAAAACAAGGTCTAGCAACCATTGAGATTTAGAACCTTTAGATTATAAAATATATAGTATCAAGTCTTATAAAATATGGCCCTGGAAGAAGGGGGCATCTCAGATTAGGAGGAAGAACTGAAGTCCACTTCATTAGAGAGAGCGTGAACCTTTAATAAGATGTTATTGGTACAGAACTATGCCTCAATCTCTCATATTGTAGGTTGAACAATTTCAATCCCCACACATATCAATAATAGTTACTAAATAGAAAGCAAAAGTATCAATCTATAATGAAAGCATAAGAGTCCAACTACACACCTTATTTTCTTTCCCATTCAAACAGTTCATAAACCCAATATAACAATTCATTTCTTGTTATCTGATCTCAATTTCTGGTATTTCTTCAGATCTTTTAACTTCTGTATTTTTAAGGGTTTTTTGCAAGGCAGTGGGGTTAAGTGGCACACAGCTAGGTAATTATTAAGTGTCTGAGTTCGGATTTGAACTCAGGTCCTCCTGACTCCAGGGCCAGTGCTCTATCCACTGCACCACCTAGCTGCCCCAACTTCTGTATTTTTGTTTTAGCTTCTGTAAA
Source organism: Macrotis lagotis (assembly GCF_037893015.1). Taxonomy (NCBI): domain Eukaryota; kingdom Metazoa; phylum Chordata; class Mammalia; order Peramelemorphia; family Peramelidae; genus Macrotis; species Macrotis lagotis. The sequence continues at coordinate 90,445,479 of NC_133660.1, forward strand.
TTGCTCCTTTCACTGATTGTTCTGTATCTTCTGAAGTTGGTTTCTCAAATGATTCTTATATATCTTTTAAGGGCTGAAATCAGTGCCTCTCCTTGTGTAGTGACCCATTTCTAGTGAATTGAAGACTTCAAAATACAGCTTTTTGATTGATGTGACAGAGTTATACTATTTCCATAATCTAAAAACAGTTCTTTTATTGAGAGTTTCTGGAAATAAACTTCCAATTCTTAAAAAAGAGTTGTAT